>NC_136484.1:176881709-177154209 GCF_053919585.1 Euprymna scolopes | reverse complement strand
ATAATTCATAATGTATTAGTTACAAATATAATCTTCCAACTGTGGAATAGGGGGTAAACATGATGCGATTTTTTTGTGAACGCACACATTAAATTTATAAAATGAAATTGTAGTTAATAGCTTTACATCATTATTTTGAATAACATTTTTAATTATTTAAAATTCTAGATTTTATCAGTTAATTAATTGATCAAACGAATATTTACCATTATTGTAGCATAATTCATTTTCTATATGAATAAAGTGTGGATGTATGTGTGGGTACTTGTGTATTTCTGTAAAATAGTAAACTGATTAACTATTAAACTACTTGCAATGTAAGACTGAGATAATCAGGAAATTATAATCACACAACGAGGATGTAAAATCTTTGTTTGAATACACGAATTACGTATACAGTATGCTTTCTCTATGTTGAAATGCAAAATAGTAATGTTACCCTGCGACATATTTTCATTACATTTGCACATGCATAGATACTTTCCTAGATTGAAGCTGTTTAAATCTATAACTTATAACTTAGCTCGTCTATTTGTCGACCTCTCCCACGTAAGCGACCGTGATTGGAGGGCTAAGTCTGTTAGTCTCCATCACAACTTAGCCCCACTATATATTATTCTTGAGTACGTTCCAGCGGTGAACGATAAATGCTTGTGCGTTTGGCGCTGTTATTGTCACGTTAAACGAACTTCATTTGATGCAGGTTGACTGCTCGGTTATACCTGAACGAAAAAAAAAATAACAAAAACAACAAAACAAAGGCTGAAAAGATAAAAAAAATTAATTATCAGAGAGGCGGTAGCACTCTTAATATAGGGATGGCCCGTACACGCCTATATACGCCTACACAACAAAACTATCCAAATTTCAACTAAAATAAACGTATAAGTTTAAAAAAGCACATATTCTTACAGAGAAGTGTATTACGAATCAAGCGAGTGTCAGAACGTCGGTTAAAATGTCAAAAGAGAGCACAAAAAAGGGTACAAAAATGGGCAATTGTTCTTCTTTCTTCTTTCTTCTTCTTTCTTCTTTCTTTTGAGACGATGTATCTCGGTGTACGAACGGTCTCTGACAACAGTTCAAGCATCAATCGACTGCTCTTTACACGGAGAAGTGCAGTGACCCATCGCTGTTTAGCTAACTCCATAATTAAATAAGATTACGTGTAATAACAAGTTTTAAACACTATATACCCAATGTAGACAGACCACTTCGAACACGGAACTTCTCACAAAAGGGGCAACTCCAAATAATACACCGGATGCTCACAGACGTTCCAGTTTGCCAGTGGCGTATATTTCTTGGACGCTGAATATTTGAGGTGAACGTTAAGGTTTTTTTCTTTAAACAGTAACCCACCAGCGTTAATGAAACCACGAAATCTTTATCTCAGTTGATCAAAATTGTTATAAGAGTAACCTATCAGCAAGTACGACGTCAAAAAAACAATTTTATAAAAACAAATAATTCTTCAGATTTTGGACTGTAAAATATGTACAAAATGTCAATGCTGTGACCAGGATTCGAACCTAAGGTAGCACGGCCACAACGTGGTGTCCTAACCTCTAGACGATCACGGATAACACTGACGTATGTCGCTATTGGCAGAAAGACACATGACTACTGTCAAACTATTGAAAAATAAGGAGGAAACTTGAAATTCTCACGCATGCGCAAAAATACTCAATAGCAACCATTGTTAAATGCAGCTGAATCTCTTCGCTCCTAAGAAAAGTAGATCAGACCAGTTCTTCTAAGAACTCACCAAACGCTAAAGGAAATAAGTTAAATTTACAGCAAAAGAAACTGCAAGAAAGTCAAGAAACATTTAATAGTGAAGGTATGAACATTTTAGAACTTTATAATACTCTAACTGTTTTATCAGAGAGGCGGTAGCACTCTCTATGTAATATAGAACCGATGGAGGACCAAGAGGCAACTCCCAAGGCCCAAAACCCAAAGACCTAAAACCCAGCAGGAAGCGACCTGCTACTAATGGAGGCGGCAATGAGCCGCCTCCTAAAAAGACAATACTATCATGAATGTAAGTTTAAAAATAAGACTGTAAGTAAAAATATTAATTAACAAGAATAAAAAAGCATTGGAAATGCAAAAGGATATAGGGATGGTATGCCAAAAAGTATACAAACAAGATAGCTATGAATGGCTAGGCACATGGAAATAGAATTGCATCCAAAGTATAGCCCTATAGCTTTTTACAACTGTAATGATGGCACGGAATGAAGATTGGAGTAAAGCTATAGGGCTATACTTTGGATGCATGTGCCTAGCCATTCATAGCTATCTTGTTTGTATACTTTTTGGCATACCATCCCTATATCCTTTTGCATTTCCAATGCTTTTTTTATTCTTGTTAAATTTATGACTCGCCCAATATGTTTTAAAATTTTTCCACCATAATATTTACTCTTTTTGGAAAAATATGCATAGCTCTTGAGATATTTCTTTATATTTTGTAATTCCAGAAATGTTTTGCAAATTCTTAATTGTTTTAACTGAATTGTGTCTACAAATCAGTTTCCAATCGATCTTTAAACTTATTAATGTCAGCATTATATATATATATATATATATATATATATATATATATATATATATATATATATATATATATATAATATTCGATAGAAGCTTAACAATGTCATAATAAATACGCGATCTGTATGAATAAAAATATATTTAAACGTATTGTCTCTCCTATTTCTTGAAATGTTCAGATTTGGATTGTTGCAATGAAATAATGTATGCATATATATATATATATATATATATATATATATATATATATATATATATATATATATATATATATATTATATATATATATATATTATATATATATACTCGTATCTGCTCGCTTGCGTGGTATTTTAAACCGTTAATTCAGTTTTTGACGACGGTTGCAAAAAGTTCGCCTGCTTACCTCTTTCCTGGCCGCCTTGACTTACGTCCAATATTAAAACCCACTGCTGCTAACCAAAGCATAAGTTTGTTTTTTCTTATTTTAACGTATTTTACTTATATGTAAATTAACACCGTTGAGTTAGAGAAAACAATTTAAATTTAAATATACAATATATGACTATAATCATTATTATAACCAGTTTTCTGCTTTTAGTAGCGCTCCTGTAGATTTATATATGCATATACATGATATATATATATATATATATATATATATATATATATATATATATATATATATATATATATATATATAGAAAATCACAAATGCGAATTCGTATCAATCAATCACTTTTTTATATATACCTTTGTTGTTATCGATTATTTGGGTGACAAATAAATGTTTATTTATTTATTCTAGTGTTTATTCAATCCAGCGTTTATTTAAATATTCAGTTATTATTATAGGAGTTGATATTAATGTATAAGTCTTTTTTTTTGTTACAAGATTCGAATTTATATTACATTCAGTATAATGTCTACATTTTAAATACTTTGAAGTTTGAAGTAATATCAAACGTCTATCAAAGATGCCTAAATATCCTTCTTTGTTACTTTTATATGTTTGATATGAAAGAGTCCATTGCTATTGGTAATGGTCATAAATTCAATATTTCTATAGTCTTATTTGTTCTGAATCTCATATTCTACTGAGTGTTGGTATGAGTAAAATTATAAGCGGGTCTCCAATCTAATTATTAATTATTTTTTGCTTAAACATTAAAATGGATTTGCGTCAAAATAATATAATGCGGATCGACTCATACGATATCTCCAAGAAATTCTTGGCATATTTAATACTGATATGCTACGCCCTCTTTTTATATTGAGAGGCAAGGTCGATGATATTAAATTGAATGAAGGATAACCCTTTTAATATACTGTATCTTCTAAACGAAGGTATGTTTAGTACATTTTTCTAAAAGTTGAATTTAGTCACTTCCAGGTCATAAATGATAATTATCTAAAGTATACCCTTAAAATAATATCGAAATACAGTTTTACTAGAGTTTATTAGCCTGGATTGATTATGTTTGACAGTTCTTCTTATGGTCGCCGATCAAGGTATAAACATTCTCCTGATCAATCTTACAAACCCTGTCATTGTTACAAATTTATTGGACATATTCCTCTTCACTGTATTCGATTCGATTCCCAAATATCTATTATATATGTAATCGACACTTTTATTTACCTTCTTCCAGTAATCCGATGAGCACATTTAATATAATTTTACAGATTATCAGTTTTCATGTATTTTTTACTTTCTCTTAATATCAATTTGAATTGACGTTTGAATATACTGTGATAATGCTTGGATTTAATATTTTTGTCGGTTAAAAAGAATCAGCTCATGCTCAAAAGGGTGGATGTGCGGCCTGGTCTCTAAACTCGTACTGTTCCTTTCTGTTATCCTGCGTCTTTTAATTGTTCTATATCCTATTCTTTAAACAAATCAGTAATCAATTAACACTCACACACACACACACACACACACACACACACACATATATATATATATATATTCAAATATATATGCCTGTGTATGGTTGTGTCTGAGTATGTCTGTGTGTATCTGTGCGTGTATGTATATACGTTCGTGAAATCAATCAAACATATATGAACAAATATCTTTTTCTTCACAGGCTAATTTTTTGTGGCGCTATTATTCATATTAACTTTTTTTTTAAATTGGACCATTTTTCCGGTTTACCTCAGTTGATCAAATCATATACGATTACAGTTTGTTCGTGTAGTAGCAAAAGAAAGAGTATTACGAATGTAATGATAAATATTTATATGTCACCATCCAATTATTTAAAGATTAAAAAAAAACAATGACTTGGGTGGCCATGTGTCCTTTCTCTCAAATTATTTGAGACACAACAGTTTTGAGTTTAGACACGTTCTCACACACGAACATACATATATGCTAATATACCCACATGTACATATATAAATTCATATCCATATACACACATATGTATACATATTAATACGCACACATACACGTATATATTCATATATACTTATGCATACATATATATACACATACATAATGAGATGCACAAGCTTGCATTCACGCCCACAGAGACATACATAGGCATGCACACTTAAACACACATATAATAAACACACATACTTATACATATACATATATATATATATATATACATATATATGTATATATATATGTATATACATATATACACATATACATATATATACATATATATATACATATATATACACGCATATATAAATATATGTGTGTGTGTGTGCGGGTTTGGAGAATGAACTAACTAATACAACAAGAGATGATAACAGCTGATTAGGATTCGGTTAGGCAAACGAGTAAAAGGATTCAGAAAAATGTGTATTTTCTGACGTATATTCTTTTATTCGCATGCGACTTTGTCTGATTGTTTTTAGTTTTCTTTGGTTATTGTATTTTTTATCACCACTTTCTCCTTTCCAATGCATGTTTTTTAGCATAATTCTTACCCTTCCCCTCTATCTACCAGAACCTGTTTTACGCCCTTAACAATCCAAGTTCTTGACTTGTTCCCGCCTGATGGCCCCTACTTTCTTCGCCGGTTCTTGGACGAGTGTCCACAACCTACGTCACCCGTTCGCCGCCAACACACATTGAATCGTGGAACGCATTACCGTTTCGCAAAACCAATGCTGTATTACCATTACACCTCCAGCGCTATCAATCCCGCCATCTTTACTGAGATCACCCTCCCCCGCTTATTATCACTGTCAATGTTTTGCCCCTTACACACTCCGACCCTACACATGGGTGTCTGTGCGCCACTATGGTTATTTTTCTCTGACTCTGTATTTTTTTGAAAAGAAGAATAAGAAGCAGACAATAATAATAATAATAATAATAATAATAATATGAATCGTTATGCCTTTCTTTTCTTAGATTTGTCTGTACTGATCATTCACTTATTCATCCAAGAATTCGCTTACTTATTCATTCCTTGGCTTTCCATTCTTCATACAGCCTCCCTTTTTTATCCTCAAATCCAATCCAGATCTTATTTACCGGGAAGACCTTTGGAATCTTGATCCCACTTGATCTTCGCATAATAGCAATCATTGATTCATCCAATTGTTCTACATCCCATTTCTTCTTTCATTCATTGTTTCTTTCTCCCAAACTTGCCTTTTTGGGATTCTTTCGATCGTCTTATTATTTTGTCTCTAATTGTCTTTCTCTCCTGCGATATGTTTCTTTCCTATTTCATCTTATACTCAAAGATGTTCGTCCATGTTATTTCCGTTATTCATTTTCTATATTTTAGCTTCATTCTATTTCATCAACATTCTTTCTGCCCTTTTATACATGCAGTTCTTTATGTAAGATATTCTTACTTCTTATTTTTGTATTCATCAATATCACTGGTTGTCTATTACTTTATATATATATATATATATATATATATATATATATACATATATATATATATATATATATATATATTCTTATTCATTCTGCATGTCATAATATTGTTACATGATAAGGGCTGTCCCTTTTCATGTAAGTATAAAAATAGAGAATTTAGTTAAAAAGAAAATGAAATAGCATAGGCGAAATTCGAACCTCGTAATTTAGTTTTAGAAATAGATTACGTGTGAGAATTTAAAAATGTAAAACAAACTTGTTTAGAATATAGATAAAATATTCAAGAAAAGAATGTGAGCTGTCAAGTTTGTTATGAAATTTTAAATTGAAAGAATGCAGCTTATAAGATAATGTTTTTAACATATTGGAAAAATAGGTTAATGAGTATAGGAAAAGTTTTGGACACGTAAGTCCAGAACACGTGAAAGAAGGCACATGTTTTAACATGTGTATGACGTCACGGAAAATAGAAATTTCTAGGGATAGAGAAGAACTTTAGTTAGAAGAAGAAGAGTCAGAGAAGAAGTTCGGAGAGAGTCAGTCGTCTAGGAAGCGAGACGTCACTTCAAGAAAAAAAATGGGCAGCCTTGAATTCTTGGTGATGGAAACACGGCCGTGTGACGAAATAAACCACCATGTGTTTTTAAAGCTCGTCTTGTCTTATGATTCTTACAAAAAGGTAAAGTGAAATTGTATTATATATTTGTGTTATAAAATGTCTTTTCATACACATCTCGACTTCTCATATCCACAATGTACATCATGTCTACACAATAGCTGAACAGTGAACACTATGTCCTCACTCAAAGAGCTTTCTTCTTCTCCCCTTCAACACAATTAAGGAATGAACATTTAATATATAGGAATCGTTATAAACGAACAATCCCTCTCTAGAACTCTTACAACAACTTACACCTTCTCTCTCTCTATCTCTCTCTCCCTCTCTGAGTACATCAACACCCCTCTTAATAAAACACTCTCTCTAAGATACAACAAGACAAACACTCTAATAAGACTCTAAGATCCTCTTTTCCTATGACCTCCTGTATAACATATACGTCTATGACACTATTTATATTTTTTGTTTTAGGTATATGTTCTCATGTGTATCTTTTATATTTCATACATTAAATATCTTCCCTTTGTTTCTTTCTTTTTTCTGTACTTTTTTTTTTGTAAATTTCTATTTTTATCTTCATTCTCTTTCATGTTTTCGGTTTATATTAGTTTTTGTTATTTTTAGTACATTCTCTCTTCTACATTTACACACATACATATTTTTCTCCTCTTTCATTTACTCATTTATTCTTATTGTTATTATTATTATTATTATTATTATTATTATTATTATTATTATTATTATTATTATTATTATTATTATTATTGGCTTATATGTAGCTTTCACAAAAGTTATCAATGATCTGATTGGAAACCTACGGTGTTCTCTGAAAGCTGAGTGACAAAAAGTCTCCCCAGACCTTCCGTTTTTTCCACCTCCTTCGATAGCATTTGCAAATAAATTTGCGTAATCGCAACAGCCGCTTACGATTGATTTCATGCTGGCAGTAGCCATTGGTCTATACTGGAATTTGAGTGACACTTAGCCTCCCCCAAGGTCCCAGTTCTATTCGTTCTTGTCCAGCGGCGGTCTGACTAGTGCTCTCTTCTCGGTCTTCCTATCCTCCTTGCACCTTCTCGCCACTTTGGCACCACTTTTTTCGGGGGGGGGTGATGAGACAATGGGAGGGGATGTGTGATGGGGGTGCAGAACTTGTAGTTATTCAGATCAGTGTTCTTCATTCCCTGTAACGCTTCTTCATTATATTGTATACTTATATTATTCTCCACATTCAAGGGGTTTCCTTAATATTTCAGCAGTGTTCATTATCGTTAGTCGTTGTATTTTTACAGCTATTCTATCCGATTCCAATTTCTCCCATTCTTTTTTCAAAGTTTTGTGGGAATTGTTTCTAGTGCTGCTCCTATTATCGGTATTATTTTGATTTTCTTCGTCATTTAAACCCTTTTAATACTCTGAGTAGCTCTGTGTATTTGCTCCGTTTCTCTTTTTCGTCCATACTCACTCTGTGGTCAGCTGAAACAGCAAAGTCTGCTATTTGACATAATTTTACTTTCTTGTTAATTATTACGATATCTGGTCTTCTTGATCGGATGGGTTTGTCCGTCCATGTGTTCCATAGGATATTTGGTTCTCGTTTCGAGTACGGTTTATGCTTGTTCCATTTGTCTGTACGTTTAAAATGCAGCCGTTTGCACAATTTCAGGTGCACCGCCCTCCCTACTTAGTCGTGCTTGTTTTTGTTTTCCTTTTGAGCCAGTTTGCTGCATTCACTAACTATATGGTTTCTCGTTTTATCCCTTTGTCCACAGAGTCTGAATTTGCGGTTTTCTTGTGTTTTATCGATCTTCTCATTAATATCGAGGTATTTTGTGCTGCAGTTATTAGAGATTCAGTTTCCCGGTTTATATGTACTTCTCGCATCCATGCTTAGGTGTTTTCGTAATTTCAACTTTTGTCATTCTTATGAATCTTCCCTGGATGTGTTTCTCTTCCCACTTCTCTTTTCTCGTTTTGTCATTGGTCTATGCAGATCAACCCTCTCCCGGCGTCTTTTTTTTCACATTGAGTCTGTTAGTACCTACCGTCCTTTGGGTTCAGTGCATTATTCAGGGCCATGAGTTTTCTAGTCTCCTGGTCGAGTTATCTCAGTTCTTTTGTCCACCCTTTAAACGGTCCAGAGTATCATATGTGTGATACTGGTCATGTATTTTTACCTTTTATTAGATTTCTGTTATGAAATTTCGTTTCCAGGAATTGCTTGTTCTCCTGAGCTATTCCTTTCGAATTCTCCCTTTCATTTCAGTTGCTTTGATGGTGTCCGCTTCCAGAATTCATAAGTATTTATAGTCGTCCTGTTTCCTTAGTGCCCTCATCTCTCTTTTTGGTTGGGTATTGCCATGTCTTCTGTCATTTCCAGTTTTCACTTTCTTATAACTTACAGTGCGAATTTCCCATTCCAAAATTCCACTTGGATGTTTTGGCTGAATCTCCTGGTAGTGTTAATTAGTGTCTCTAGCTCCTTTTCGGTCTTTGCAAAAAAGTTTCAAATCGTACATGCACATTAGGTGGTTCATTTTACACTCTGTATTGGAGACCTTGTAGCCGGCTTGACACTTTCTCAGAATACTATTCAGGGGCATCATGGCTGTGATGAACAGGAATATGCCTCTTTGTATGTTAATTTCTATTATGTGTTGTCCATCAGCTATCAATTTTAGTCTCCATGTTCTCATTCCATTTTCTATTACATTGGTGATCCCGCCTGTTATTTCATACATTTTAGGCATTCTATTATCCATGCTTGATGGATCCTGCCGTACGCTTTTTTTGTAGTCGATCCATGCCATGGCTAAATCCTTTCTCCTTCTTTTTACCTCATTTAGGATAATTTGATATATATACAGAAGAGCATGTGCTTTTTTTTTCGGGGATGAGTCCACGATTATTCAGTGAATGGTAGATTTGTTCCCTTATTTGTAATGTCAGTATCTTCCACATAGTGGGTAAGCATATGATTGGCCTATAGGTGCTATGACGGTTCCTTTCTCTGTCTCCTTCTGTAACAGTACGGTTCTACCTTTTGTCATGCAGTCTCGGGCGCTTGCTTCCTGGTTCCCAGGTTTTGGGCTAGCCTTTCGTTTAAGGTTCTGAATTTTTGAACCAGTATGCATGTATCTAGTCGTGGCCTGGTGCTCTCCAGTTTCCATTTTTCCTACAGTTTTCTTTAGGGTTTCATTACGATTATTATATTTATTATAATTAGTATTATTATTACCCCCCCCTGTTTCGTATTTCAGTTTGATTTTTCTATTTCCTTACTTTAATTCTCTTCCTTTTCTTTATTTCTCTATATTTTGTTATGTAGGTATCTCCTTTTACTACCCATTTATTGTTTTGTCTATTTTTCTTCTGCATCCCTTTAAACATCATTTTGCCCGTTGTTGCGGATCTTTTTTCCGTTTCTATTATATTATGTTCTACTCCTTCTCTATTGCTCGCCTATTGTGGTTTAGGTCTTCTGGCGTTCTTGAAAGTCCATAAATTTATAGTGAAAGTAATTAATTAGAATTATTTACATATGATTGATTCATAACTAAAATAGGAATCACTAGGTACAAGGACTGTGTAATGGATGTTGTATGTTATACTTATTTTTAACGAAAAATGAGTTTACCGTCTAATGTTAAACTCTAATGGTAGCATGAAAAAGCTGTATCCCCAACAGTCATTAATATACTTTTCGACAATCTTTAAAGTTCCAACAAAAGAAAACGACTTTTACCCCGTCGTGCAAGAAAAAAAACAACTTAAAATATTATTCGGTAAAATTTGGAGTCATTTTGGATAAAAAAAAGGTATTATTGAAAATATTATATCCACTGATCATATCTTGTATTTTAGACTTACTTACCTTTTGACATTTTATGTGCATAATTGTGGCGTAGGTGTTTTCCCTCCAACTCGGAAATTTGTACAGAATTTTTACGAAACTCATTACTTAATCTAAGGGTAATTCCTTCTGGGATAATTCGTTAGAATTCATTAATAATTCGTACCCATATATTTTCGCCAGTACTGGCGAGATGATTCGCAAAAAATAGAATACAGTAACTAATATTTGATTATTACATGTAATTTTCTTCTCGTTGTGTCAGGCATTCTTTTGGCTACATAAAATCTGAATAATCTTAAGTTAAAACTATTTCTGTATAAGATTTTGGTCAGGTTTTACCGGCTCGATATTCACTTAAGAGGCTAGTGCCATACTGTTTCAGCGCTTATGAATACTATATTAATAATCAGAAAAAAAGACACTGCATGTAATGTACATGGTGAAGTTATCGCCCTAATAAAATCAACATTACATATTTATTTGCAAAACATTTTGGGAAAACGCAAGTCAGGTAACCTTATTATGTCCTAGCGCTGACAGCTATTCAAATTAGCCAAGACTATTTCTTTTTCCACAAGCGCAAAACGGAGCTCAACGAATACTCGGCGGGAGGCGGCGATCAGACTAGTTTTAATGTTGTTTAAGACATGTTGATGTGGTTCTCGATGTATGATCAAAGGAATTAGTCCGCTAGTCAGTTCAGGTTGGGGTGGGGGAATAGGGCTAGTGAGTGTAGGTACAAATCGTAGCACTGTTTCTGAATCAAAGCCTGAATCTTTGAACGTGTTGGCCGGCGTAGAGTCGTGCTGTCTAACGCAGGCTCTGCCACCGGCCACCTAATGACATCAGAGGATCACCGCACTCTTCAGCACATCCAGATACACTTTGGTGTTGAGTTTCAAGCCAGCTTCGAAGCTGTGAGGTGCCATGATGTGGTTCCCAATTGGAAACACGCCAAATATCATAACCGTGGTCGGAAACTTCGTTGAGCTGTGCCCTCAAGCGTTAAACCGCGCAGATTTTCATTGTGAGGTTGCTCGCAATGTTCCTATTCTAACATTGATCGATAGAAAACATGAGTTGTAAATCGGCGCATCTCCACCCTCACTCATTTAACATTGTGTCACTTTCGGTCATGATATAAGGCTTTTAACACTTTTTGAATTTGTACACTACTGGGCAAACGCTGATAGTCTGCCACAACAAAAATAACAAAAAAACGACAAATGTTTTTCATCAAAAAGGAATGAATGTAGTTTCTTCTGCGACAATGTTATCGGTTAACGCTGTAGATGATACTCATTAAGATATGCTCATGCTTTGCTGTTGCCGAAATTACATAATAGATTAAGTTTATTTAATTGACTTCACACTTTCTACTCAAGTGTTAGAATTATCGATGATCACGCTGTTTTATCAATGACCACCTGACACCCATTACCACTTATCCCTACGTTCCTTTTCTAATATGACTTGCATTGTTCTATTGAGGGATTATTCGTATGGTTATTTTGTCGTATGTTTATATAGACCCTTTCCAAAATTTAGTTTGATAATGATCATAACATTTGTTAAAAATATTCTAAAAACAATATTTGACTACATGTTACGTCTATACTTCTTGTAATACATAGTTATGCAAACTCAGCTTCCTTGACTTTTTATAACTTTCGGGTTATTTAATGTCGGGACACATAAATATGGTTATACCATGACAATACAACCAAGAATAAATAACTTATATTAATTCATACAGACTTCATAAAATAATGTTCTATATAGGATTTGTCCGCAAGAAACTATACGTATTCTAGAGAAATTAGCAAAAAAGTGTTGTAGTTTATATTCTAATTATAATTTTGTATCAAATATTTATACATTATGTAGTAATTACTTCATTATAATTATGAATGAACTAATTAATTGACGAATTTGAATTTAATAAATGTCTATGAGGTAGAATTTTACAGAAAGTGTATCTTTAGTGAACTATACAATCGGTAATTATAGCTATTTTTCATGGTTTTAAACAGATCAATAAAATATGTATTGCACGGAAGCCCAATGTACCGTTAGTTTTCGACGTAATGTATCCGTTTATTTCTTTAGTATTGTTTGCACTAAGAAAATACGTAACCCGGTTTTCAAACTGTATAAACGAATAACAATATCGCGACACAGGTGTTTTTGTAAACTCTTTAGTTTAATTATCACCAGAATAGATGCATACGAGCCTATAATTGTTCGGGTTTTAAACAACGTATTATATTAGTGTGTAGAGGGAAAATAATTAAATAAACGTGATATTATGCTAGTATAAACGCAACCGTAAGATGCACTGTTATACATATTTATTTAAACCCAATAGCAGGTTTTTGCGAACAATAAATTGTTTGCTACTCTCAAAATATCCGTAGAGAACACATACAAAAGAAAGCAAGTACTACACATTATAGATCTAAAAGACAATCCCAATAATACCATACCTTGTAATACGTGTGAAAATAATACTGAAACATCGGTTACATAGACACAGTAAATACACACACACACACACACACACATATATATATATATATATAAATATATATATTTATATATATAAATATATATATATATATAAATATATACATATATATATATATATATATATATATATATATATATATATATATATATATATATATATATATATATATATAAACTCGGGAGCGAAAAAATGGTGCAAACAAATTCTATACATTTTATTGCACATAAAGCTATATTGAACAATGAACAATTGAACACGGGAACTTAAACGAGACTAATAACGCAGAATAAGATATTCACTTTAATACATTCTTAGGATGGGATCGCATTCCGTTTTGATTTAAAAAAAATCAATCCGTTTAGACATGCTCTCAACCAAAGTGGGGCATGGTTAAGATGACATGATTTTTCAGTTGCTTTGCACAGCTTCACACAGTTTGTCATTGTTCTCAAAAGTCCTTCCGATCAATGTACGAGATATCATGGACAACATATTCTCGATTGAGATTAAATCGGGGCTTTGACCTAGCCAAAATCTCACATCAATTGAATTATGAGAAAACCATGTTTTGTGACTTTAGCAGTGTGTGCAGGGGAATTATCAGGTTGAAAAATAATGTTCTGGGATATTTCCAGTTTCTGGATACTTGGTAACAATCCTGTTTCTAATATTCGAATGTATTTCTTTGCATTGGTTGACTTATCACATCTAATAAAGTTCCCAACTCCTGCTGCAGGAAGAGTTACCCCCAAAAAATCTTTCTCAAGTTTTCGATTACACCGTTCAGGAGCACCGGGAGCATCACTAACATGACAAACTCTTGATTCAACTAACAAGAAAACATTCCTGAACCAGACTATATCTTTCGTGCCATAACACCAGAAACATCTATTTCTATCGTTGATGTTCTTCTCATACAAAAATGGCTTCTTTGCACAACTTTTAGAGGAAAGTACCATTTCTTGATGCTGCATACAGAAGCCTGTTCCGTAATCGATATGTGCTTTCTGATGATGTTGTGAATTAAGCCTTAAACTATTTTAACCTGGCTTTTCACCTTCCGTCTTTCACTACTCTTCATTTTTGGAATACCTATTATTATTATTATTATTATTATTATTATTATTATTATTATTATTATTATTATTACTATTATTATTATTTTATAATAATAATAATAATAATGATAATAATAATAATAATAATAATAATAATAATAATAATAATAATAATAATAATAATAATAATAATAATAGAAGAAGAAGAATGAGATCGAGAGATAACGCAATGGAAACCACATGTTGTAGCGAAAGTGTATTTTTAGTGATCTGTCAGACAAATGAATTCCAAATTATCGATGTTACTTGACCGAACGACACAGACGTATTAGGCAAAAAATAATGAGAGACTAGGGAACGATTAGAAACTGAGGATGGAGATTGCTAGTTTGTGAAATACGAAAGCTTTAACCGTGCCAATCGTCATAGGTACCCTTGAGCAAATTTCAGATGCTCTGAAGAAACAGTTGAACTTGGGAATAAAGTTCATTATCACTTTCTCCAGAAGTGATTTCGCCTTTAAAAAGCAAACATGTAACGCCAGGTGTTTTCCAATAAATTGGTTCTTTGACAAAGCTCACTAGCCTTTTGCGTAAAACTGGCTCTTGTGTTCAAGAAACGGTGTAAAACATCATAACACTGTGCAGTTAACGAACATAATAATAATAATAATAATAATAATAATAATAATAATAATAATAATAATAATAGCAGCAGCAAATGCACAGAGGAAGTCAGGGAGCTGAAATGAATATGGAAGATGAAGGAAATCAAAATATTACCTATAATACTACTGTTAGCACAAGGCCTCCCTCCCCCCCAAAAAAAGGAATGGGAGAAATTGGAATCCACGAGATGACTGGGAAAATACAACGAATAACAATCATGAAAACAGCTGGAATATTAAGAAAAACCTGCGAATGTGGAAACTAACAAACAGGGGCAACATGCGCGGGCCATACAAACTGCTGCAAAAGCAAAACATGAAACAGTTCATGGAACCAAGAACACTGAAACAACATATCTATAACTTCTCTAACCCAACCCTACCCCCATGGCCACATCAACTGCGCCCCCTAAAAAGAGCGAGACCAACAACAACAACAACAACAAGTAATGTAGTGCTTATTATACAGAAACAAAAGAAAAAAATAAGCGTCGCGCGGTGTGTTGTGTATGAAGGATTGATATTAGAGCGTTCATATTATAAAATTTAATTTTGTTTTGTCTTTGCGATTACGAAAATTAGCTTCTTCAAATGACTATTTATTTCATGGGCGAATTGACGTGAAGAGAAAATAGGAGATAATATCTGTCCGGTAAAAAGGAAACAAAAATATTATGTGCGGAGTTGGGGCACCATATTCTTTTAGCAAGAAGAAAAAGAAGAAGAAAAAACTAACTTGACATCATATTGTATTAGGTTACTCGACTGACGAGTTTAGGCATCTAATGACTTCGTAATAAAATTCCAAAGTATGATTTGATGTCTACGTGATTTGAGGAGTTACGTATACAAATAAAATTATAATTCAATGGATACATTTAAAAAAAAAAATAAGTCCCCGCTTTTCGAAGCCCGGAAGCCATTCGAGTATTATGTTTAATGAGTGAACGGTATAGGGACAGTTTCATAGTAATCAGTAGTAAAAGAAATTTGGTAAATTGGATTATTAAGAGGGTTGCTAATTAAGAAATTGTGAAAGTTAGACTTGAAGGCACACATAGTGTACAGCTAAAAAGCAAGAGAACGTAAGCGTGGTCCGCATGTGTCCAGTTCTAAGAAAGAAACGTAATTAATAGAATCTACATTTATTATGGCACAGAAAACTGGGACAAATTAATGATGGTGGTTTAAGTTAGACGAATATTTGCATGAATGTTTTGGAAGAAGGGCAACAGCGTAGAGCTCTGACGGTAGTTGCTATGAGAATAGCTGTGCGTGTAATTATGAGGCAATTGTTGCGCAATCTATAACCACACTTCTCATAAGTCGGCACTGTTTGAATTCAATGGCAAGCAGAATTCGTAGACGTCTGGAAACTATGTCGAGTAAGCGGATAATACATACATGCCCCAGGAATTCCCAAATATTCATTCATTATATGAATATAAATTCTTAATACAATTCCAAAGTGTGATTTGATGTGGACATGCTCAACATTGCTTTACTTCGATCATATATAGAATAATAATAATAATAATAATAATAATAATAATAATAATAATAATAATAATAATAATAATAATAATAGCAGCAGCAAATAAAATAACATAAAAAGATAGAGGATGATTAACATCAGTCTGTACGCAGGGAATCCTTATAAAAAGCCGGGAATATACTAAGATTTAACAGAAAATTAGGGGGAAAGTATATTTTAAGGGTGATTTTTTCACAGAACTAGCAGTCTTGGGAAAGGAAATCACTGATAATATTTATAATAGATAATGAAATAGAATTAATCGAAGAATGCTTAATAGCTAATAAGACTGCATCGGCCAGATTGGCAAACGCTACTTATATGTGAAGGGACATTGCTAATGATTTGTCTGGCCTCAAAATTAAACACCATAAAGGCCGATTTGAGCCGTTAAAAGTCATTCCAAGATAGAGTATAGTGAGATTAAGGGTGAGCGAGAGAGAGAGTTAAAAAAAATAACAATTTGAAACTACAATGAAAGAAAAATGAAATGATTATTTATAAAACAGACCAAATGAATTTCGTTAGAGAAAAGCGGAACATATAAAAGTAAATGATATATAAAATGCGTAACATTATTGCTGCTGTCAGTCGTTTAGCCAGTACGATGTCATTGATAACGATTCATTGGAGAATTCTTAATAGGTAATAATAATAATAATAATAATAATAATAATAATAATAATAATAATAATAATAATAATAATAATAATAATATAAACTGCAAAAGAAGTAAAACAAAAAAAATAGAGGAACATCAAATCGATCGAAATAAACTCAGAGCGGATAACTGCAAGCTACAGTGCCCCCACAAAATACCATCAGCATCAACTGGCACCGCATCTAATTATCGTGTGGTGTCAAGTAGGATGAAAAGACTGAAGAGAAAAAGCACTAACTAAACCTCTTGATTGTTAGTACGAACATGACTGAGACCCTAAGGGGCTTCATAAAAAATACAATTTCCAATGTAGAATAAAGGTGGTTGCCGTTGAGATCAACTGTAGATGGTTGTTGAATTTTATTAAATTTTAAATATGTTTCCAAATGTGTTCGAAAAAGGTTGCGATTATTAGATGTGACGATTTATTTTAATACCAAGACTCCAGAAAACACAATAGATTGTTGTGAGTGAGTAATCCTTAATGCTGACCTGTGTGAGAACTGTTACTAAATAATAATAATAATAATAATAATAATAATAATAATAATAATAATAATAATAATAATAATTATAATAATAATTATAATGATAAAAATAAAAATATTAAAATCATTATTATTATTATTATTATTATTATTATTATTATTATAACAGTAACGATAATTATATATGGTCATTACATCAAACTCAGAATACTGAGTTCGAAACATAACAGATTTTAAGAGACGCTAGTGACATGTTGACGACTCATGGCACCGATAACCATTCTATATAAGTAGCAATATTGACACACCTTGGAATACCAGGTAGCGCCTTGAAAGGAAATACAGGAAACTACCCAACTACAACAGAGTTCAACTGTTTACTTACTTGTATGAGTGAAATATCTGACTTTCAAACATAAATAACACGCAATCATATATAACTGCAAATACAAAGTGCTATGTTTTTCCAATTTTTCCCGGTTGTGTTAATAAAAAAACAACAAATTATTAACAAAAATAACATATTACGAAACATTGGCTGCCTTTATCCCAAATGTCCACGGGGAAGCCAGAGAAGTAACAAAATGAACGAATCTTGCCTGCGATATAAATGAATTGTGGTAAATAAAGGAAACTACATAAATGATAAGTGTGACAATTTTCATTATTATGACGACATTTTCGTAAGTGTGACAAGCGATACCGTTTAAATAAGAAAAGTATTGGTAAATAATGTTTTAAAAACCGCGGAAATATTAAAAAAAAAATAAAGTCCGTGTAGTGTTGACGTCAAACGGCATAGGCAGATTGTAAAATCCGAACAAGTGTTGATTCAGATTTAAAAAAGGTATAAAAACACGGCTTTTATTATAGAAAAATATATACTGACTTAAGGGTACAATCAGTAAAGGCAAACAAAAACCATCCTGCACATCTCAATTGTTACCTCTCGTTCAGGGAAATCATGATACATATGTAACATGCTATTATAAGTGAGTCCAATATCGTCGGAACAGGAAACTCTGATGAGTGTGTATAGCACGATATTGATATCAGATGGTAGAATATGCACAGCAATAAATTTATGAGAAAACCTTTTATATGATTGAACAAACATTCGGCAAACGTCTGCAACCAGAACTGCACGCCTGTGGAACTCTGTTCCGTCTGCCTGCTTCCCACTTGACTAAAACCTGGATGTCTTCAAGTCCTACATAAACAAATTCCTGATAAACCGCCCCTTAAGTAGACACTTTATTAAATCTCCACACTAACGCACTGTACTTACAAAGACCCTTATCCCTGAGTGGCGTCCGGGCCTTGATAGATGGTGACCACCTAGTAAAAAAATGTTGAAAATTCTAAGAACCTGATATTACATTTAAGAAAAAACATATGTTCTCTAAATAACAACGCAGTGGAATCAACACCACTTGACGCCGCCATATTAGTAATGTAAAGAAAATAACATACACGCAGTCCTATCGAAGTCTTCATTTTAAAAAGCTTATCACAATACAACTATTTCCGAAAATGAACTGTTTATATATAACTGTTCTAAAAAGTTAAAGCAATTCAATTGTTATTGTAATAATCAGAGAGCGCTAGAAATTTGTGGAGACATTTTGTTACTCAGACTCTAGGAAACACTACCTGTTGTTGTCAATGAATAATCAAAAGAAAGTTCGCCTAAGAACATCTTGTGAGTAAAAACATAAAAATAACAATGTACACGAAAAATGCCGAAAGCAATTAGACAGTCAGCGAAGTTTATAGAGATCAAAGGATCAGAACTGATTCCCCTAGTTAAGGCCAATATATTTTCTATTCATTCCGAACACCAGATTGCAATTAGTGGTCAAAAGCTTGGCGTGAATGTTCTTTTTGTCCATTTATCACTGGTATCCTTCTTAGTTGAAATAAAGCCATTGTCCGTCGGTGATTCTCTCCGGCTTAGTATCGAAGTAATATCGTCTGCTATTCAACAACACTAAGGAAGAGACTTCGAAAATGAACAACAGGGAATAAGAAACTCATTGGTAATTAAAGTTATAGTGCGGCCTCGAATTCGAGAAGGATCTTATACAGGCATTGGATATCGACATAAAAGAATAAGATAAAAAGTTATCCATTAATATCTATATACACACACACATACACACACACACGCACGCACACATATATATATAATATAACTTTTAAATTAATTATTTCATATATGTATGACATGACGAAATATGTACATACATATATACATGCTATATATATATATAAATATATGTATATATGTATATATATAAATATATGTATATATGTATATATATATATATATATATATATATATATATATATATATATATATATATGTAGACGAACCTGTTTCAAATAAGACTCTTATGATAGTTATGTGTCTGGCTCAAAATTGATAATTTTCGAAATAATGAAAAAGTATAAATATGTTCGCAAACATAATATTTTCAATTTATTCCTATTGAGTGTCTTCAAAATGAAAAAAAATATCATGTCATTTAAAAATTTTCCAAGTATTTTTATAAATGCATATTCATTATATTGCATTTTCCGTTTAATAATACAATACTTGTATCGACTATAACAAGTGTTTAAGGTAACCGTACCGACTCATATTGTTCAATTGTTCGTAACAAAATTGTCTATGTGTTTTCTAGCTACTAACTCTCAGGATTATTTTTTATGCTCTAATATCTAAGACACAAGCAGTCGAATCCGTTAAATTTAAACATTGATATATTTATAAGATTATATAGTGGTATGAATGATGCACTCCAAAAATAACAAACACATATAAAAATTGTAAGCATATTTGCTAACAATCCAAATTTGGTCCTCATTTTTTATTTGTTGAAAAAGCGCGTAAAATAGGTTAAACCATGAATGGAAATCCAAATATATTTGATTTCGTTGAAATTGACAGAAATTATATTCAACGTAAATTTTTAATCTCTTCTAGTATTTAAATGTTAGTTGAGGTATAGTAGCTCCATATTTTCCCATTGTGAATTCAAATATACTGATGTGCATTGAATTTCATTTGTCGATATTATGCAGCAAGGAAACAGTATCCCTGTACTTGCAATTTCTTATTAATATTTCTAAGTAGAAAATTTCCATTTTACTTATTTCGTAGAATAAAAGTGAGGTAATAGATTTTGCATGAACGAGGGTAGGGAATTATTGATGTTAAATAAATTATTATTATAGCTGGAAGGCCCTAATTCCTACGAAGTATTTCTTTGTGGGAAATTTTTTTAAGCCAGACTTGATACGTGTGTATTAAATATATGTATCTATCTGTCTTTCTATTCCTCTGTCTATCTATCAAATTATATATACACACATATCGAGACATTCATATAATTGAGTAATAGTACTGGAAAAAGAAGAATAACATCTTATAAGCATAGTAAAATGAGAAGAGAGGTAAGGTTATCTTAACGAAAAGTAATCAAAGAATTTTCAATAAAATAAATAGTTATATAACACATGAGTACAGGAATGAATATATGGATTAATACTTAGACTGTCTTTCGTGTCAGTTAGAAATCACATATCAGTGTATACACACATACAACGATATAATTGAAAAAAAACTATTGCCGGACGGCATATGAGCCTTCATCTTTGTAAGACTCTGAATAGATTAAGCATTGAATTGGTTGATAAATAATGAGCGATTCACCAATTTCAATAACAGTAAACGTATAGGAAGTATAAAACATCTGTTGATCCTCGTTTAATAAAATACGTACTATGCTAATTAAGAAAATATACAACGGTATATGCAAGATCAGATTTTTTTATGTATAAATACATGAAAACTTATATCATAGATGTTCTCTATTCCTCATGTTTTCAGTTTGAAATTAGATTTATATATATATATATGTATATATATATATATATATATATATATATATATATATATATATATATATGAACCATTATTGAAAACCCACGTATTAAGTAAAAATATAATTATTCCACGTATAGTTCTTGTATACAAACAACACATTCTTAACTTAATATATATATATATATATATATATATATATATATATATATATATATATATATATATATTAATCTACAAATTTCAATTTACCGTGATCATTAAACTTATAAGTGACTCTATTTTTATTTTTTGAAGCTTTACTTTTCTGTATATTATCGTTTTGAATGTAATATTACTTCAATGTAATATCTGAGAGGGCAATTCATTTATCTTTGATTTATCTCATGTATATATATATATATATATATATATATATATATATATATATATATATATATATATATAGTCCTGCTCCAAATCATAAGACTACTTAAGAAAGTAAGTGTTTACGCATATTATCGAATTTTTAATCAAACAAATGTTTGAAACCATTGCCAAAAGGGAAAATATGCTGGAAAAAATGAAATCTGCTTCATTCGAAACCTTAACCCTGATCTAATAATCAACTAGAAGAAATGTTGAGTCATTTTACCTAGTACATATCTAACAGAAGATGAAATTATGAATCTGTATACACGCTAAGTAGTCCAAGGATGGACTACAGATGTCACATATGGGCAGGAGCTGCTCTGTGTGCCCAATATTTGTTATATATTTTTTTAAACAAGCTTCGAAACTTTAGAGGCGACGGCTTGTTCCTATTCTCTACAAACGTCCTTCACAGAGAAAGATGTTGCTCGTCTATATTTCAACGTAAACTTTCTTTGCTAAACTTTCCCCCAAAATACTCGACTAGCTACAGCTATTGTTAAGAATGTCTCCCACTCTAAATCTCAACACAGATTTCATGAAGAAAGCTTCTTTACTAGAACTGCCCACCTATGGAACAATTTAGATTGATCTTCTACTCGGCCAATTACAATATGTAACATTCAAGTTTAATGTAAAGAAGGTATTGTTGAACTGCCTCATAAATAATTCGACTTTTACTCAATCCACACCATAAACGATTTACTACACTACACCTTACATTAATTAATAGGGCTATGACAACATCATACTCTTTTTCTTACTATTTTTACATGGGGGTCACAACTTATCAAGGTCCAGGAGCCACTCGGGGATAAGGGTTATTGTGTGTACGGTAATCAATGGGATAGTATCGTAGCAATAATACTGGGGATTTGATAAGGTGTCATAACTTACGGGATGGTTTATCAGGAATTTGTTTGTGTTGGACTTGAAGACATCCAAGTTGAATTCGGGGGGGGCAGGCAAGCGGCAGAGAGTTTCACAGTCGTGCCGTTCTTAGAAATAAGCTATGTTCATGGAATGTGCGTTTTGATTTAGGCACGGGTAAAAAGTGGGGAAAATTATTGACACTGCTTTCAGTTAGTCGGGTGCTTTTGTAAAAGATTGGCCGGGGGACCAGAGAATGAAGCTCATACGAGCACTTGTCATGGAAATAATACATTAAAGGAAATCGGCCACGTCTTCCCCCACTGAACTATACGCTCAAGATCTGAGGAGAGAACATTGCCATTTACGGCCTTTGATCTGTTGCCATAGATAGTCGTGCCATCAGCATAGATGTCAACGAATGATTTTAGTATGTGTTTTGGGAGATCATTGATGTAGGTCAAGAAGAGAGTTGGGCCCAGGATTGGCCCCCTGAGGGACTCCAGCATTAATACTGTGAACCTCTGATTTCTGCCCATCAACCACTACTCTTGTGAGCCTATCAGAGAGAAATGATTTAATGATAGAGAAAACATTTCCAGTTAAACCGTAGCTGGGCATCTTGTGAAGTAGGTATTTATGCCATACCTTATTGAAGGCCTTTGATATGTAAGAGTAATTGCCCTAGAAATGAAGCCTTTGTCGAGAGATTCGCTAATTCTATGTGATATAACTGTAAGCAGGTCAGCTATAGATCTAGTAGAACGGAAGCTATATTGCGTGTCACTAAGAAGATTATTTCTGCTGAGGTGCTTGAATACTTCTCTATTCAATATGGATTCCAGCAATTTACTCATGACACTCAAGACACTTATTGGTCTGTATTGAGAGGGAGATGACTTATCACCTGAATTCTTTAATGCAGGGCATACTGATCAGGTTTTCCAGGGTGTTGGAAAGCACTTCTCCTAAAGGCAAGTCTCGAGTATATATACACGTCAAAGTTAAACGCAATTAATTAAGCGGGGATCACATCATTCCACACCAAAAACATGCATATATACTTGAGAATCAGAACAAGGAAAAGTATATGGTTTTGTCATAGCCCTATTTATTAATCCTTATCTATGAGTAGTATTCTCAACTTTATAAGTGGTGACTCGCTTGAACAAAATCGTGAACGTATCAATCATTTAATCTACACAATAGTTAGCACTGCTTATGATAGTTATGACCAGCTAGACGTCTTCAGAAATTCGTAATTTATTTTAAGTATGCACTGAATATTAAAGCTTAGATGAGAAGAGCACTGTTACATGTTTTCCATTAATATATATTAAGCCCTCAGGACATCCAACGTAAGGTATATAAGTATTGGGATAGTAATATGGACTAGGTAATAGTTCTAATGAGAAGGACTACAAACATTACTGAGAATTAAATTACGAAAACGATTTCATAGAGGTTGGAGAGAAATAGTACCCTATTTGACAAAATGTACATGAAGCAAGTTTCATGCACAAAAACTTTGTTAGCATATAATCCATAATTATTATAGTAATTAGAAAGTCTGTATAATTCACACATAAACGGTGATGCAATTATGTTTGAAACAGTGTATACCTACAGAAGAGACGTTGAGAGCCGTGTCTGTTTTATCGTTATTTCCCTGGCAAGTGCACGTCTGGGCTCCAATCTATGGTCCCCCATCGCTAAACTTTTTCGAAAAATAAGCATCTAGCTGAACCACTGTAAATAATTTTCCCCGTTCTTTATATGTGTTTTAACTTAATCATAGTTTCCATGAACAAAGCTTCATTTTTAGAACCGGATGCCTGTGGAACTCCCTTCCGTTTGCCTGTTTTCTAGTTGACTATAATTGGTTTATCATTAAGTTCAACGTAAACAAATTCTCGATGAACCGCCCCCTTAATAATCCAATTTACCATCTTTCCACGACTAACGATTAACACGACATTATCTTATTTACAACTGTACATTCAATAACGCTTATCCTCAACTGGCCTTCGGGGCTTGAGAAGAAGTGACTCCTATATTAATAACAATCAGCTATCTAGTCCAGTTTTATACGAAAAAACACGTCCTTTATGACCTGCGTCGATTAAATCAAATTATTTTACAAGTATTTTTTACCAACCATACATTGTACTCTCTTATATATACACCGTTCATAAGGAGTACTGCATCATTGGTTACTAAATATACACATGGTTTTATATAAAGTTAATATTATAATCACTTTGTACAAATTGTAGCTTACAATAATAATAATATCATGTTAAAGTTTTAAGCGTAAGAAAAGCATGAAAATAAGAGGCTAAATTAAAGTTTACAATATCGATGTCTTGAAACAATAACTTTATGTTGCGACTAATGTTAATCAATTAATATTTTTTATAAATAAAAGATTTAAGGATATATGAATATAAAACACAACACATTCCTAATGAACCGCCCCTTAAGTAAATACTTCATCAAATCTCCACACTAACGTAATGTACTTGCAATAACCCTTATCCCTGAGTGGCTTCCGGCCCTTGATACGTTGTGCCCACTGTGTAAAAAGAAAAAGAAAATGGCATAAAATTCGGCACTTCAGTTATTTTTGAGCATCTGATTTTATTTCTTATCGATATTGAATGTATGTAAAAAATAATAGTGTTCAAATCTTGCCAGTAAATTGGATATTACACACATGTTTGAAGATAAATATTAGCGTATTATTCATTACTAGACAAATATTAACAATAGCATAAAAACAACTTAACTTTCGTTTTTATTAAGTAAATTTTGCAAACCAGTTAATGCATTCGCAACTGCTTGTTCTACCAATGCGATTATAGCAAGACAGCCTCCAAAACAAACCTCAGCCAATGCTGGTGCTCAATTTTTAAAATAATTAGAAATATTAAAATAAATATTGTCATAATGCATTGCTATGATTGAGCATTTCTCTTTCAGAAAGTGTATCACGTTTATTTTTACATACTATTGATTTAAGACTTTCCAGTCGTAGTAAGTATTTTCAGCAATCCATTAATATACATACGTTTAAAAAAACTGTCGGTTACAGCGCCTCCGAAATTATAAAAAAAAAAGATTGTTATCTTTATATTTTAAATGCAAAACCAGCGCTTTCCCATGTAAATGTGCGCACATAATTTTATTGAAAAAATGTTATTGTAATGAATAGCATTTTTGACACCAAATGCAATCATGATGTAATAAAATGATCTGGTATTGTACTAAATTACACACATCGAACCATACACACGTATATACTTATATTTAGTGTGATATAACATTTTCAACCATAAATTCTACGTAGTTTTACACGGCATAAAAGCTATGAACAAATAAAATTAACCGAGATAGTAAAATGCACCAATCACTTAATACAAACCAAACACAGAGATGAATAATTATGTTTAAATGTAATATGGTTGCATTTTTATTTAGCATCTTGCATATCCAGTGATGAGTATACTAAGAAGTCCGTTTTAATAGAAAAAAATGCGCTTAATATCAATGTCAGAACAATAAAGAACTCACACACACAAACATACACGCAGACACATATATATATATACATATATACATATATATACATATATATACATATATACACATATACATATATTCATATATATACATACATGTATATACATATATATATATACATACATATATACGTATAGTTGTGTGTATGTGTGTGTGTCCACAAAGATTAAAAATACACATTTCAAACTGTCAGTTTTTGTATTTCTCGCTTGCAAATGGTAATGAAACTTTTTTCTAAACATAGAAATTGTATTGAAACTAAGATAGACTAAGATAGGAACAGTGGGAAAAATGAAAAATAATAATTTAACACAACAGGAAGAGAAAACTCAATAATTAGCACCGCAAAAGTCTACAACACGTATCAAATTAATTAGATTTCTCAATAATTTTATGACGGAAAAAATCTTGGAATTCAGAAATAAACTTACGTAAATAAAAATAAAAATAAAACGCTTTACTTACACACACTACACACACACACACTCACTACACACACAAATATATATATTCAATCTGCTTTACATAAGAAGTAATGTGTTTCTACATACTCATGAGCATGTTTCAGTCTTCTAATAGTTAATAACTAGAGACCTCTTCAGGCAAATCTCGAAATCCGTAACAGAAATCAAAATAATCTCACAGTACAAAATTTATAGGGGAAAAATGTGACGGATATAGATATTCTCAGCAACACCTGTCTGCTGTGTCTGCTCACTGCCCGTCTTAAAATTTAAATGAACTAGTGTATATTAAATGGTTTTCCTTTTTTTAGGAAATCTACATTTAATACCTATTGAGTAAAAAGTTTCAAATTTTATTAATTTTGTTTCTAAATTATTTTAATCTGCCGTTTCGAAGATATGATCTTAAATAACTCTGTTCAAACGGTGTTAATTCATGGTTACTTTCTTTATTGATTTACCTAAATCTAAATATTTAAGTTTTCGTAATGCCATATTTCGGGTCAGATGCCGGCGTTATTCTTTACTAGGCAAGTTAACTAGCTTTGCCCGGGTGTTTGGATGTCTGTGTTGAGCAAAAAAAAGTTGTAGTAGAAAGGCAGGCTCATAAATGTACCGAGCGGGAGGAAAAGAACGTGAAAACAACGTGACGTGTTTTCCGTTGTTTTGGGCCAATTTCTCGCTATTTGTCGTGCTAACGTTTGAGGTCCAAAACGATACCGTTTCCTCACGTTTCGATCTGTCATTCAATTTTTTAGCAGACATATAAACACACACTCACAGAGATTTTGCAATTTATATAATAGTCTAGCCTGGGTTGCCCAGGTGTGTGGAGCTGTGTATTGAGCGAAAAAAACGATAGTAGGCAGGCAGGCAGGCTGACACCCGTACCGCGAAGAAGGAAAGGGATGAAAAATAAACGTGACGCCTTTTTCGTTGCGTGCCTCGCCAAACGGGAAGTGGCGACGGTGTAAATTAAGATTTGTCAATCGCAAGTTGGGATACCTTTCGAAAATCTCGGGGTAAAAAGCGACCCGTCCTTGTAAAAAACTGCCCAGTTGAGGGTGAAGGGATTAATAAATTCAGCTATTTTTTCGATATTTGTGTGCCGAACGTCGAGCTACCTAAACAACACCTATCTCGTAAAGATCCGTGGCCTTCGTTGAAAGTTTCAGGCAGACAAACCTACATACATACATTTAAACAGGTGACATTTATATCATTGATTGGCCCGGATGCCGGCGTTGCGAGGGTGTTTGGAAGTGTGGGTTGAGCAAAAAGAAAAGTATTAGTAGGCAGGCATACTCGAACCCGTACTGTGAAGGAGTAGAAGAACGTGAAAAAACCCTGATGTTTTTGCCGTTACTGCGCTGTAATAATATATTAATGTTATTAACTGGTAGATTAACGCATCAAATAAATAGTTTTTTTAGTAAACTAAATAAATACCAGCGAAAATTAATAAATAATCGAATAAAATGTTTACAGGAAGAGAAGAAAATAAAGTCTAGACATTGAAACGCGCGCCAAAATTGGAATATACGAAAAAAAAATTCATGGAAGGGCTTTTAAAATAGAAAAAAATAGAGACTTTTTAGTATTTCACTAGGCTAATTAATTTTCCCGTGACTTATCTATTTTCGGGGCGTTCATATTCTGTCAGCAAGTACGAGGCCCGTTACAGACGGACATTTGCTGCCCGCCCTCCTGTTCTATTTTAGGACGACAGTCGACATCACGAGTAAAGTCTTTTGCTTTTAGCTGCTTCTATTTTCAGTCAATTATATCCACTATTTGAGAATCTTGTGGGGAAAAGAATGATCTATATTGCCTATGGTTAATCTGGTTGGACAATACTAATTAGAATGAAAGTCATTTTTTTTAAATAAACGAACATTGCAGCTGTACGAAGACATGTATTGTTTCATATATTATTTTGAAATAAGAATTATATACGCCATAACATTATTATACTAAGACTGTGCAAACATTATACAACTCCTTTTTTCTGTATAGTTTATGGGAAGAAAACACATGCGATTAAATTCCTTACTTCTGACATGCAATTATGTTTTATGACATGGCATTTCTAATTTTTGTATATAACCGTAATATACACTGAAAAGAGTGACACCAATTTCTCAGAAATCTCTATGTGCCCCTTTAATCAAGCCCTATAATCAGATAATCGAATATAGATTCTGTTCGTTGTGGTAAATTGTAGATAGAAAGTCCAAAGTAGAGTTATAGGTAAACAGTTCTGCAAAAGAGCTTCGTATTACGTGTTACTGTGGAAGCGACCAACTGGTGGCCTGACAGGCGGGGGGATAGCCTTAAGTGGGTTTATTTCGCTATTTCGTATGATTACTGAACATCTTGGAATATCAGGTCTAATTTAATATTATACAGAGTTTTTCATCTGGAAATGTTTGTTTAATTCTATCTAACTAATGCTTATTTTATATGGAGACACTTTGTTGCTTATACTACAAATTGTTTACATCTATCTGAACCATTGTGCCGTGGAGCTTGCTCTAATTGTTCAGCATATAGGCAACCATTTCTCTGCACGAGTTGGTTCATTTTTCTACCTCGTTTTCGAACTGCTCATCAGAGAGCGGACGTTTACCTCATAACTCCTATTGTTTAGATCTTTAGGTTGTTTTTGCTTAATAGATTTTTTTGTTTTATCTTAATCGTTATTACAAGCTGAACAACGTACACACACATGCTAAAGGAATACGTCTGAGAACACCGTACGAAATAATAGCAATATTAGGTCGGTTTTTGTCAGAAAAGTCAGTGTTTGTAAAAGGAAATGTGCAATAGATAAACTGCTACTGCTGTTAGGAACGGTGTTGGTGTAACCAAAAGTAGCCAAGCCAACTATAGTGGTAAATGTTAGAATACATTAACACACGAAAGTTCGCACTCGGAACAAACGAAAAAGCGATCAGTAAACTAAGAAATGCATATAAGTGTTATGTGTAATACCGAGGAAAAATAAAACGGTCGGGAAAAATAGATAACTAACGATGCGTCGTAATGTTAGAAAGACGTTCAAGTTTAATCATGTTCTACGTTGTGTTGTCAAGCAGTTAATTCCACGGCTATATGAATTAACCCCATGCATGGTGAGTAGCCTAAGTAGGCAGCTGTTTTGGTAAGCAGTTGCCTAAGATTTCGGAAATGTTCTATTTCTATTTCTATCCTTGCCTCAATGTTATTAATAAGAGTGCTGGAGATACACGTTTAACCGGGCTGGTAGTCATTAATCGAGCTTTGGACTAACTACTAAGGAGGCCGTTCTATCAGCAGGTGCAAAAATTGAAGTTGTTGTATAGCCATTTCCTTAATAGATTCTGGACCATGCGACAGCTTATCATGGGATTTCCCAATATCATATTACTGGGTAACTGTTATGGCTTTATTTTTTCACGGTCTACAATTTCTTAATTTCTTTTTATTCCTAATTTTCCCCCTCGGCACTGTTTTAGCAAGATCTCTCGACCTATTAAAAATATCCATCATGAAAAGTACCCAAAAGAAATACACGATTAGACTCAGAACTCTAACTTGCAGCGTAGAACCCCACTCAAGGTCTCCTTCTCCAAAATCAAGGGTCTACGATCCAACACTCAAGAGGTGGAAATCCAATAACAGGAGACCAAACCAGACCTATTCTTCCTAAGCGAACTGGGTATTGGGCCGGGTATTTCCCTAGCGGTGTTTGTAATTAAATGGTATTCTAAGTTAACATCTAAATATGTCGTCAGGATAGTCATGGTCATGAAATATGTGCCTACATTAGAGATGCATTTCCATGTAGTCAAGTCATCTCCAGGGAAGACCCTAAATTGCTCTATACATGCTTTTAGGTTGCACTAGCTCTCAACACTGTGTATAAATCTGCTTTCTATCGGCACCATAACAGAGGCGTTACTATCTTTAAGAGCATATCTGAGAAAATTGACCGCATCCTGTCTGTTAATCATTTGGCTAACATTCACGTCTGTGGGAACTTCAATGTTTACAATGTGGGAAAACCCACTAAAAAAAAAGACCCTAATCGTGCAAAACAAATCCTTCGTTACCTAAAAGGAACCAAGGAAAAATATTTAATATTTAAAAAGTCTACATATCCTTAAATTTAGAAGGATTTTCAGATTCAGATTGGGGTAACTCTGAGGATAGAAAAAGATAACAACACATTGACTCCGAAATTATTTCCTTTTCTCAAGTCCAGCCAACATTGAATCCGAAATGATTTTTCCATTATATCAAAAAAGTGTGCGTGTAAAATGTTTTTGATTCCTAATGGGTGTATTCACCAACCATTTTTATAAACACCGGCTGTGCTAAACAACCAATGAAAACATTTCAACATTATTATAAAATTATTGAATTTTGAATTCAATCAGTTCACCGTTAACAACGCCAGGACCGCATATGATTCTTGGTCGCCATCTTGGTTACTGGTCTGAACTACGCCGCCATCTTTGTTCAACACAATCCCTCAAACCTTAACACCCCCTTTCCAAAGAAGTTTGTAAAGGAGTGTCTCCACAGCCTTACAGAGGTTCGCAGGCAGTGGAAGTACTGACAAGTGGTAAAGGATCAACGGAAAGACGTAAGTTTAACACACCTCCGCACGACCCTTCAGGGATAAGCCTCTGCGAATCCAAGTCCTTACTGACGATTCGACCTTCGTCTGATCTTCGGACAAATTTTTGTCCAGCTGCAGTACAGGCCCAAACCACACTCCGAGAATCTTTACCGGACCATCCGTCCAGCCGAACGCACCTGGAAGTGAGTTTATCCCGGTCCAGGCGCCCAACAACAGGCCAACGGACTTGCTGTTATTGACTAAGGCCCCTGTGACACTTTTATACTCATCGACCGCCTCCATTATCGCTTCGACATCGATTCTTCGCCCTACGAAAACGGTGACATAATCAGCGTACGCGGACACCCTAGCGACTTTGCCGCCAGGTAGAACTATGCCTCGCAGTACTGGTCTTGTCGCCTCGTCCCTTAATTTGCGAAGGAAGAGCTCCAACGCCAGGACATACAACAGAGGCGACAACGGACAACCCTGGCGCACTGACTGAGAGACCCCAAATGACTCCGACAACCTACCATTTACTTGTACCGCTATCGCAGGATTACGACAGAACGGAAATCAACTTGCGAAAGTCCGGACCAAAGCCGGCGGTCTCCGTAACAGATTCCAAGAAACTATAGTCGACCCTATTGAACGCTTTGGACTGATCTAAATTGATCATCGCGGCTTCTGTGTCGTCTTCTAACCCCTCTATGATCGTGCGCACCCAGTGAAAGTTGTTTTTAATCGATTTCACCTTCACAGAACAAGTCTGATCCGGTTCAACCAAGCCGCCGATAACCACCCGCAGTCGGTTTTCAAGAAAGTTGGACAAACTTTTCAACTCTGTTTAGCAGAGTGATGGGCCTATTATCATCTTATTCCTCCCCGCAATGCCGCTCTTTCTACTCTAGTAGTGTGACCACTCCTTTAGTTACCTGCCCAGGCATGGATCTCTTGGCAATCCAGTGAGTAAACACACCCGTCACAAGAGAAACAAACATGGGCAACAGCCTCAAATACAGTTCGTAGGGTAGACCATTGAGCCCTGGAGATTTGTTCTGGCCAACCTGCTTCAACGCAGTAATGATTTCACGCTCCGTAACAATCCCATCACAGCTAGCTGCTCGGGCCGCAGCAAGGCCGGGCGATTCGGCTAAATAGCTGCTAAACTCCTCGCCGCTGAGTCTGGGTAGTTGGGTAAAGCGTTCTCCAGATGTTGACGAAACCCATTGCAAATCTCTCGAGTCGATATGAGGGTATGTCCTTCCAGGTTTTTCATCTTCCGAATGTACCCATCCGAGCCACATCTTAAGACAGCCTTATACTCAATAGCGTCAACGTTCACGGCTTAATTAGAGACCTTACTTAACCTAGCTCTAACTACTTGACCTTCGTAACGCTCGCTAGCTAAGCGCTGGATATCCCCCTTAACTACCGTTGTCTCCAGGGGAGTCCAACTATCCACCACTCGTGTCAGCCTGTCACGTACGTGCCTTTTGGTCCGTGCCCTAGTAAACTCGAGGCATTGGCTATATTGGACACAGAAGGGCCTAATCTTAGCTTTAAGTTTAACCCACTAGCTATTCCCGGTATCCGCCCCAACTAACTCCCGCTGAATTATTGTTGTCAGCTATTACCCTCAAACGGGGGGATTAATAACTTATGGTCCGAATGAGCTAGCCAGTTGAACGTGGGGCAAGATACGAAATCTATGTCGCCTCTTCTGACTAAAATCCTGTCCAAGTACGTACTAGGACCAGAGACCCCGCTATTCTGCCACGTCCACATCTCCCTCCCCGTGCGATCTAGACAGAACCTGTCGACAAGATCGCACGAGGCCACCAGCTCAGGCAGGCTGATTTCACACCTCTACGACCCTCTATTCCCCTCGACCTTATATATCTTGAGTCCAGGATGGCATTCCAGTCACCATAAAAGCTACCCGCTCCGGACCCGTCGAAAGAAACACCTCCACCTACCGTATGCACACACACACATACACACACACCCACACACACACACAGACAAACACACACATATATATATATATATATACATACGTGTATATATGTGTACATATGCATGCGTGTATATATGTGTATATTTGTGTATATATGCATGCGTGTATATATGTGTATATATATGCGTATGTATATACATACATATATACATGCATACACACATATATATACATATATATATACATACATACACACATATATATGTGTGTATATATATGTGTATATATGTATGCATGTATATATATGTATGCATATATGTATGTATATGTATATATATGTATGTATAACAAGAACAAAACATCGAGATCCATGACAGCTTTGTTTTACGTTTTGCATCTGTGGATTTGTTTTCATGTTTATTATCGTGCGTATTCATTGAATTGTAACATCATCACTATCGTTATGACCATTGAGGAATTATAACGATTTTTAAAAAACGTCTCTCAATTAAAAAAAAAACAACAACAACTATAAAAACATCGAGATTCATGACTCCTTTGTTTTACGTTTTGCATCTGTGGATTTGTTTTCATCTTTATTATCGTGTGCATTCATTGAATTATAACATCATCACTATCGTCATGACCATAGAAAAATTATAATGTTTTTTTTAAAACGCTTCTTTTAATTAAAAAAAAAAATAAATAAATATAAAAATAAAAATAAAACAAATGACAAAAAAAAACGTGTTGCATGCGTGGGATTTGTTTTATCTGAGGAGAGAGGGCTCCAGAAAGCCATGGTGAAGGAAACTCCTCTAGGAGAAGCAAATCTCTGATCTAAAAAAAAAACAACGCGGAAGAGCAGTACCCGCATATTGCTGGTCTGCAGTTTGATTTGTTGCTGGCTATCTTGCTCTTGCTTGTTGCTGGATATCAACATTTTGAGCCGAGAGAGAGACTAGCTGCCGTACAAAGCTAAATCTCTGGAATAACATCTTTGTACAGACACTTCCTCAGACATTTGTCAAAAAAAAAAAAAAAAGGAAAGAAAGAAATGGTCTATTGGCGATGGCTGCCCATAGTAACAGGAACAGAAGATATTATGCTAAACGACACCCACTCCAGCTCTGTTGCTTGAATGTGAGAACACTTATTGACAATGGTAAAAAACTAGAACGGAAGACTGCAATTTTGACTAAGGAATCGCAAAGATACAATGTAGACATTGCTGCACTCTCTGAGACATGTTTCGCAGGTAAGGATCAACTGATTGAGCGCGGGTCGGGCTACACGATCTTCTATTCTGGTAGAGCTGAAAAAAAGAGGGTGAGGCTGGTGTTGGTTTTGCAGTTAATAACTCCTTAATTGACAATATCGAACAGCCAGTAGCCATAAATGACCGTGCAATGACATTGAGAATGTCCCTTGCTGCTGGTTGTTATATGAATGTTCTTTCTGTCTATGCGCCGACTCTTACTTCACCTGCAGACGATATTACTTCCTTTTATCATATGCTTAGATCTGTTATCACCGGTTTGCCAAGCGCTGAGAGTTTGGTGCTTCTTGGTGACTTCAATGCACGGGTTGGATCAGACAATGAGACTTTGTATCCATTGAGTCCTTATGGCATTGATAGAGCCAATTCAAATGGTATGCTGCTTCTCCATCTCTGCAGTGAACTAAATCTTGTTATCACCAACATATTTTCCCACCAGAAACACAAGGAGACCTGGTTCCATTCCCAATCTTAACATGGCCATTTGCTTGATTACATACTGTGTAGACGTGGTTATCTTGGAAATTTTTGCAAAGTTAGAGTAATGCGTGCTGCTGACTGTGGTACATTTAATGGTCAGAGCTAAACTGAGAATTACAGTTAACAAAAAAAGCCGTTTCAATGGTGTCAAAGTGCCTAAACGTATTGATGTTTCCACATTGAAGGATCCAGTCGTACGAAGTTCCTTTCAACCAGGTGGATTTCTCAGATTGTGACTGGGAGACAGTAAGAGATACAATATACCAAAAAGGTGTTGAAGTTATTGGATTGAAGGTTCCCAGACATTCAGATTGGTTTGCTGATTATTTCGATCAAATTAAGCCTAAAATTTATAGAAAGCAGAAAGCTTATTTGAAACTTTTCAACTCTTCACCTCTGAACGAGCCAGCGATCGCTGCCCACTTTTCTTCTGTTCGGAGTGAGGTTCAGTGTTGTGTGCGCCAAATAAAAAAAAACAAATGGTGGTCTAACCTCTCCAGGGAGATACAGACTGCCTACGATCATAGAGATGTCAAAACATTCTACACTTTGCTTCATCAGGCTTATGGTTCGAAATCATCTTCGACTACACCACTCCTGGCGAAGGACGGGAAAACCTTGCTGAAAACCTCAGATGAAATTAAGCATCGATGGCATGAACACTTTCATGATCTTTTTCATAACCGATACAATGTTGATGTTGCTGCAATAGCAAGTATACCTCAATGTTCCTTTTGTCCGGAACTTGATGTTGAACTGACTCTTGTGGAAGCAGTTGACTGCATAAAACAGATAAACTCGAACAAAGCCCCTGGGCTGGATGGCATCCCTGTTAAGCTGCTGATATATAATGGTCTCAATGTACATTGGGTGGTCCACTCTTTGATACTGTCAGTACGACAGGGGGACCCGGTTGTCCAAGATTGGGTAGATGCCATCTTGGTTATGTTGTACAAAGGAAAGGGTACAAGATCTGATTGTGGAAATTATCGAGGTATCTCGCTGCTGAGTGCGGTTGGAAATGTATTTGCACGGCTCTTGCTAAACCGATTGGAAAAGTATGTATGTCATAATATCCTTCCGGAATCCCAGTCTGGTTTTAGAGATGGGCGAGGAACTGTGGATATGGTGTTTTCTGCTAGACAGCTCCTGGAAACATGTTTTGAACAGTGTATGCCTCTTTGCCAGGTGTTTCTGGACTTAACCAAGGCGTTTGACACAATCTACCGTGAGGCCCTCTGGAAAATGCTGGAAAAATTTGGCTGTACACCTGCTTTTACAGACAAGTTCAAACAACATCATCATAGTATGAAAGGTCGCGTCAACTTCAATGGTCAGCTTTCGGAAGAATTTCCCATTGATAATGGTGTGAAACAGGGTGATATAGCTGAATCACCATTGTTTTCGCTCTATTTAACTGCTGTGCTCTGGTATGGTTTCTACGATTGTGATATGGGTGTTTATATTAGATTCCGAACGACTGGAAAGGTGTTCAACCTCAGAAGATTCCAAGCCAAAACATTTGTTAGTGATGGACTTGTTAGAGAACTGCTGTATGCTGATGATGAAGACCTGGTAACACACTCCCCAGTAGATATGCAACTAGTGATGGATCTCTTTACAAATGCTTTACCTGCTTCGGACTGACAGCTAGCATTAAGACAACTAAAATCATGTACACTCCCGCTCCCAATGATCTGTATGTGGAACCTGATATCTTCGTCCGTGGAAAGCGCCTTGAAGTAGTAAAATATGTTGTCTACCTTGGGAGTGCCTTATCAAATGAGTGCACCCTTAATGCGGAAATAAGACAGAGAATCAGCAAGGCATCTAATGCTTTTGGAAGGTTACAAGATAGAGTCTGGTCTGACGGTGATCTGACTCTGACAACTAAAATTTCAGTATATCAAGCATGTGTAGTACCATCCCTACTCTAGGCATCTGAAACTTGGACCTTGTACCGGTCACATATAGAATTGCTACAGAGGTTCCATCAGCACTGCCTTATACACATTCTTGGTTTAAAGTGGTATAGCTTTGCATCTGATACATGTGTTTTAAAAAAGGCAAAAACAACCAGTATTGCTACCATTGGTTTTAAGAACCAGTTGCGTTGGGCGGGTCATCGCATCCGGTTTCAAGACTATCGTCTCCCAAAACAATTGTTCTATGGTGAGCTCTTTCTTGGAAAAACACCCAACACAAGCCCAAAAAACGTTTTCATGATAGCATCAAGGAGAGTCTGGTGAGCTTTCATATTCCTGTTGACAGTTGGGAGTCACTAGCGTATGATCGCAAGCAGTGGAGGACACTGATATACAGGGGTGCAGGACACTATGATGCAGCCAAAATAGAGCAAGCGAAGCTTAAGAGAGCATGTAGGAAATGCCAAACCTTGCCCCCAACCATGAAGTTCTCTGGAGCTGTAAGGTGTGTGATCGGGCTCTGTTGTCTAAGGCAGGTTTTGTTAATCACATGAAAGCCCACAATAATACAGGTTCCACTGCTGTTAGTCTCATACAAATCAGTGAGCGTTTTCAGTGTCATGTCTGCTTGAGGTGTGCAAGTCGCTGGTAGGTCTAAAAAGTCATATTCGGACACATGGGGGTTGAGTTACTGAGGGAGTGGCTCTCGTCTGCCAAGACCTTGCTATCATCATGTATGTATATATATATATATATATATATACGTATATATATATATGTATATATATATATGTGTATACATTTATATATATGTATATGTATATGTATATATATATGTATGTATATATGTGTATATATGTATGTATGTATATATGCATATATGTATGTATGTATATATGCATATGTATGGGTATGTATATAAATGTATGCATATATATGTGTGTATATGTGCATATATATGTATGTATATATGTATATATATGAATGTATATTTATATGTATATACAAGTATATATGTATATATGTGTGTATATGTATATATATGTATGTATATATATGTATATACGCGTATATATATGCATATATATGTGTATATCTATATATATATATGTATATATATGCATACATATGTATGTATATATGTGTATATATGGATGTGTATATGTATGCACATGTATATATGTATTTATATATGCATATATAGGTATGTATATATGTATATATGTATGTATATATGCATATATATGTGTGTCAGGTCATGTCATATGCTACTGGTACCATATGTATATATGTATGTATATATGCATATATATGTATGTATATATGTATATATGTATGTATATATGCATATATATGTGTCAGGTCATGTCATATGCTACTGGTACAATGTAACCCAGTACTACCTGCCTCATACTCGGGTCACCGGCGACTAAACTGGTTCCCCCACCAGACTTGTTTGGGGAGTAGGGCGGCTAGTCTTCCTGGAGGATTAAAAACAAGACCTTCCAAAGGGCGAATGAACTCTTTTTCTGGGTCAACGGTCAACTAGCACCGTGTATATTTGTGTGTTTGTATATGTGTATTGGGGTGGAGAGGGCTCCCGTAAGCCGTGGTGAAGGCAACCTTTCTAGGAGAAGCACAACTCTGATTTAAAAAGCACAAAGCGGGAGACCAGTACCCGCATTAAGCTGGTCTGCAGTTTAATTTGTTGCTGGCTATCTTGCTCTTGCTTGTTGCTGGATCTCAACAGGTTGAACTGAGAGAGAGACTTAGATGTCGTACAAAGCTAAGACTGTAACATAATCTTTGTACAGATGCTTCCTCAGACATTTTGGGCTCATGGATTTTAAATGTCTGAGGAGTGGCACTCGTCTGACAAGACGTTGGAATCATCATATGTGTATAGGTGTATATATGTATGTATATATACATGTATATATATATAGATATAGATATATGTATATATTTATAGCTGTATATATGTACAGATGTATATATGTACAGATGTATATATGTATAGATGTATATATATATATATAAATATATATATATATACGTGTTTAAATGTATATGCATGTATATATATAAATATGTGTATGCATGTATATATATATGTTTAAATATATATCCATGTATATATAAATATGTGTGTATGCATATATATATGTATATATACATATATATGTATATATGTATGCACATACGTGTATGTATATATATGTATATATATATATGTATACATGTATATATATATATGTGTGCGTGCGGATGTGTATATATATGTATATATGTATATATATATATATGTATATATGTACATATATGTATATATGTATATATATATGTATATATATATATATATGTGTATATGCATATATATGCATATACGTATATATGTAAATATGTATATGCATAAATATATGTATATATAGATATGTATATATTTATATATCCATGTACATATGTATATATATATACGTATGTATGTATATATCTATGTGTATATGTATAGTCGCCGGCGACTAAAATAGTGCCCCACCAGACTTGTTTGGTGAGGAGGGCGGCTAGACTCCCTGAAGGATTAAAAACAAGACCTTCCAAAGGGCGTATGAACTCTTTTTCTGGGTCAACGGCCAACCAGCACCGTATATATTTGTGTGTGTGTATACGTGTATTGGGGTGGAGAGGGCTCCCGTAAGCCGTGGTGAAGGCAACCTTTCTAGGAGAAGCAAATCTCTGATTTAAAAGACCATAAAGCGGAAGACCATAACCCGCATTAAGCTGGTATGCAGTTTTATTTGTTGCTGGTTATCTTGCTCTTGCTTGTTGCTGTATCTCCACATTGTGAACCGAGAGAAAGACTTAGCTGTTGTACACAGCTAAGACTCTGTAACATCATATTTGTATAGATATTCCCTCAGACATTTGGGTTCATGGATTTTAAATGTCTGAAGGAGTGGTCCTCGCCTGACAATATGTTGCAATCATCATATATGTATATATATATATATATGTATATATGTATATATATATATATATATGTATGTATATACCTATGTATATATGTACATATATATATATATGTATATATGCATATATACGGGTGTATATACGTTTATATACATGTGTATATATATGTATATATGTGAGTATATGTAAATATATATGTATATATATATGTATATGTATGGGTGCATATATGTATATATCTATATGCATATATGCATATATATATGGGGGTGTATATATGTAAAGGTATATATATATCTTAGTATATATATATGTGTATATATGTGTCTATATATGTATAAATATGTATATATATGTATATATATATGTTTATATATATATATGTTTATATATGTGTATATATGCGTATATATGTATATATATGTGTATATGTGTATATATGTATATGCATATATGTGTATATGTATGTGTATGGGCATATATATGTGTACATATGTATATGTACATGTGTATATATATGCGCATATATATGTATGTGTGTATATATGTATATATATATATGTGTGTGGGTGTATATATGTGTATATGTGTAAATTTGAAGCTATCTCTTTACAAACCGTCCGTTTCATAACCTATCATACTTTCATAAATCAGAGTCCATTTTGTGATGGCTGTTTTGAACCCAGTCAACGACACGTACTTTTGTTAGTATATATATATATATATATATATATATATATATATATATATATATACATGTATATATATATATGTATATGTATATATATATATATATATATATATATATATATATATATATATATAAAATAGTACGTATGCCCCATAAGGATAGCACCTGCTCTGTTTTTGTGTTTTATTGAACCATTATGTCAGAGTTTTTGAGAATAGCTCGCGTTACTTTAAAATAAACAGATTTTATACCACCTGTTTCTAGCTTAGTAATAAGGATGATAAAACACGGTGGGGATAAAAATAAAATAGTTAAACAGTGAAATAAAGCATTTGTTCGTTATCCGGATGCTTTTGAATCGTTTAAGATAAACCAGACTATATTAATAAAGGAAATCCAAAACTATATTAGCAATGTATAAAATGTATTTTTAATTATATATAATAAATATGTATATTAAAAAAATGTATATATGTAAAAATAAAATATTTTTTTCCTTTATATATCTAATTTTACATAAATAAGAATGTAAATATACAAACTCCTAATTATAGTGGGGGTGATAATCCAAGTCTTATAAATACAAGACTGATAAATTAAAAAAAATGATCCATTTTAAATGGAAATTGATGAATCGCACAGGTAAGAAATTCATTTTTATACTATGAAAATGTTAGTAATTGCAATTAAGAATAGGAAATTGAATCAGATGTTTGTAACATGTCTTCTTCCTAAGATTAAGGGTGGTGGTGTTTGATCAACACTCTAGGGAGCCATGATGTAATATACTGTTTTGTTTTTAAATACCCGAAACAGTATTTCATGGTAAACAACTGATGATCCCTTGAAAAATAAAAAAAAATGGGATTATAGTAAATTCGAGAGTTGATGCAGTGATTGCAGGTAATTAAATGACTTACTGGCTAGATGTTTTTTTAACGAATGATAAAAAGTAATTTTTTGTATAGTTTAAAAGGTTAAAAACGTCAAAGACTATATATATATATATATATATATATATATATATATATTATATATATATATATGTATATTCATCTACAAAATAAGATATATGTATATATTCATCTACAAAATAAGATATATATATATATTCATCTACAAAATAAGTTATACACACACACACACACACACACACACACATATATATATATATATATATATATATATATATATATATATATATATATAGTGGCTATTCATGGGTAAAATTTTATTGGATTATTGAACTGAGCAGTATTATTTCATGTAAGGTGTACCGTTAAGCTAAAATAAACAGAACATATATCCCAAGATGTTTTAGAGATTATGAAAGCCGGACATGAACTTGGAAAAAATAATTCATAGAGCCAACAATTTTCTATTCATGGAGGAACTTAGTTTTTAAACTGAATCATAACTAGCTTGGACCCCTCATAAATTCGATGAGATTGTTTAGTTAGATCTGAGAAAAGAATGTGTTAGCGAATGCCTTGAAACACATTTGTGTGATTAGATTACGATATAGAACATTAAAATAGAAATCAGTCACAGTTAGGTACAGCAGAAGATAATGATCATTATAAAACTTCATCTCCACAGGCGTAATACAATTCATTCCAACAATACCAGAGCAGTTTCTAACATTCGATATACCGCATGTATACATGACTTGAATGTAGATCAATTGAAGTGTTTGGACGCCGAAACACGTAAAATGATTATAATTTGCACGGATTGGCTAGAAAAGATAAACAGGTATTGTATCTACCTATGAAAATAGGTGGCCGAGGTTTACTAAGTAGTGATGAGGTTACATATACAGGGAAATCAAAGTAATTAAACTCTTCTTTATGAAGTGAAACATATCATGATCTTGGGGGAATAGTCACCAGTTGCAATAGAAACAGACTACAGTGTATTACCTAAGAATATTAAATTAATAGTTGATGATAGTCGGAATTAGTTGGTCAACACTAATCTCAAGGGATCTATTGACAACATTGTTGCATGTCCCAGGAAAATGTCACTCGTGCTAGTCCCATTATAAATCTCCATCGACAAAACTGCAGAATGAGAAGTGTTCACATTGTACAATGAAAACATCTATAAGGTATTCTATGCATGATCAACATAAGAATTAAAAAACAAAGATGCAGGACAAAATCAGAATTTCCCTGAGCATAAACTAGATGTGGGGAAAGAGCACGAAAATATCAAACTCATTTCTTACATGCGTATACAAACCGATTAGGTTCTTAAATATTTCCAAGCAAAAACTATGGAATTTTCTCAATCATTAGCGCAGTTCGCTTTTTCGATATTAGTGTGCAAGAGAAAGAACCTGAAAAATATAGATGAAGATCTCAAATGGGAAAGGCGGATTCGAGAAATAAAAATGGGATGTTCATTATAATTGAAACGTGTGATCCCAATAAATAAACTACTTAATCAGATAGAGTAGATGATACGTTTTTTTTTTGCTTGCTTGCTCGGAAGAGCGAAAGTGTTATGTTACGTAATTGAATGTCTTAAGGAAAAATTTGTTGGTATTGAAAAGTAAAAAATCCAACTAAAACCATCAAGAAGTGTGGGCTACTCTGAAATAATAATAATAATAATAATAATAATAATAATAATAATAATAATAATAATAATAATAATAATAATCATCATCATCATCCTTGAACATATGACTATACAAAGAAAGTATGTTTTCGATCAATGGTCTATTTGAAATAAAATATTACTGTAAGAGTTTTGTGAGTATATCAGATATGCTCTTCTAAGTATTGATTATTACTTATTAATTTCTCCCATTTGCGGCAGATCTATATCTAAAATACAATGCAATATATTTTTATAGAAATTTTAATACACTCATTTCTGTTGCGTGTTATTTGTTTCTCTATGTGCAAAAATAATATTTGCGCTATATAGAAAATATCCGCTTCCCTCGAATTTCCACGGAAATAATGTATATAACATAATATATCTCGAATTTCCACAAAAAATTAGGTATATAACATAATATATCTCGAATAACATAATAACGGGAATATGAATTAACTGTATTTACTTGTGTTGTTGCACACATAGAAAAGGAGTTTATGATTTTCATTGTTCTGATTAAGTGAAATTTGCAATAAACTAATAAGTAATTGACCTTTCCTTAACCTATCACTGAAATTCTCAGTCTACAGCCGGTTGGTGCCCATACTGTTCTCTCCTTTAATAGCGTATATATATATATATATATATATATATATATATATATATATATATATATATATATATATATATATATATATATATATATATATACGCTATTAAAGGAGAGAACAGTATGGGCACCAACCGGCAGTATTTTGTGCGTATTCTGAGATAGTTTGCTTTTATTATATATATTTAGTATTATATTTTCTTGAGAATAAGAATAAGTTGTGTCTATGTAATAAAAGCCTCGGTTGTTTTGCATATATTCTGAAATTATGCCAAATAATGTTAAATATTGCGTTTGGAAAACTGAAAATATAAATAGTACAAAAAACGATCCAAAGAAATTTAAAAAAATAGCATTCATGTTAAGCCTCGAACCTCTGATAAAACAAACGTTGTATGCGTAAATAATACAAAGGTTCTTATAAAACAAATGCGTGTAATTGATAATATATTTTTATTACTTGAAATTATTATGCCTGTATATCATGATATGTTTTTTATCGAATGTTTTTGTTCTCTTGGTTTTCGATGTCTTTATTGTGGAAAGCTTTATTTCGTAAATGTATTTTAATTGGAATACTTGCAGATGAATACACGCAAGTTGCTCGCTCTTGTAGCGTCATACAGATCTGTAAGACTTTTAATTTGCAATTGCATTTGAGGTATTGACGGCAATGATGATTAGACATTCATAATTGGTATCGTTATTAAATTTACATTTCCTCTTATCCTATCATCTGTGTTTACGGGACAAAAACGCATTCACACGCGCATATATATATATATATATATATATATATATGTATGTATATATATATATGTTTATATATAATTATATATATAATTATATATATATATATGTGTGTGTGTGCGGTTGGGGTGTACGTATACACACACATACACATATACATGTGGTAGTTATAACTTCAGTATATAACAACTTTTAAGTTAATTGCAAATTTCAATTGATTAATATGAACTCTGATATTGGTCGCAATGATGATTAACATTATAAGCGTGGCATCGTAAGCAATTGTATTTTTTTTCTTTTATAATCTGCGTTAACGAAATACAGACACACACAGATACATATATATATATATATATATATATATATATATATATATATATATATATATATATGCAGGTGTGTGTGTTTGTATTTCGTTAACGCAGATTATAAATTAAATTAACTTTCCTGGACTTACATTTATGATATTTTACCGTCATTGGATGCTTTTCCTTTCACCTGACTGTCCATTCACGTGAAATCACCTTTTTCTTCACAATGTTCGCTCCGTTCACTTTTTATTATCAAGTAAGATCTTTGACTTACTTGCAGATTCATCAAATCCGATCCCGCATTTTGCTAATTCCTACCCTCTGATTAGAAGGAAAGTATTTCTTCGAAACTCCGCGGATTAAGAACCATCCACTTATTAAGTGTTTCCTTTTCAGATTAAATGTTTTAAACTCTTTTACAATGGGTTTAAACATGGTTTATTAACTATTTTCTCATATATATATTATATTTTCAGTTTTCCAAACGCAATATTTAACATTATTTGCCATAATTTCAGAATATATGCAAACCAACCGAGGATCTTATTACATAGACACAACTTATTCTTATTCTCAAGAAAATATAATACTAAATATATATATAATAAAAGCAAACTATCTCAGAATACGCACAAAATACTGCCGGTTGGTGCCCATACTGTTCTCTCCTTTAATAGCGTATATATATATATATATATATATATATATATATATATATATATATATATATATATATATATATATATATATATATATTATATATATATATATATATATATATATATATATATATACGCTACAGATAACTGTTTCTATATTTTAGAGTATCAAGTGCAAGACATTATAATAATTATCGAATATATAATTATAAAATACATTCTAAAAAGAGTGTGCAAATAGTATCACATCAGTAAAATTAGTTACAAAATAGGCTGAAAGGAAGTGTAATGTACGTTCTTTTTTTTTAGTTTATATCTACTCCCTGCACCCTATATATATATATATATATATATATATATATATATATATATATATATATATATATATATATATTTTAAAATAATAAGCGGAAGTTTCTCGAGAGCTCTTCCGGCTATCATCTCATCAGGAGAAAATCGATAGCAGTACACAATAATATTGTGTTGAAAAATAAAGAGTTCTAATGGGGAACTTATTAAATGTGCCAAAAGTACGGGGGCAGTAAAAAAAAATTATTAACGTGTAAAAGCGATTAAAATATTGGCACAGCGAGGGAGGAAAAAAAAACGGGAGAAAAGATTCAAAGTTCCTCCAAGAGAAACAATGCATTGGATGTTTCCTTTTTCCGGCACAAAGAAGGTTGACGCACCGCAATAGAGACAGACTCCAAAATCTTTAAATGATTTTTGGAGTCCGCTCTATGTAGCACCTCGAACCAATCTATTTTATATCTATCGGCACAACACGGGTTGTCAACCAAATGCTGGCCAATAACAGAGTCCAAGGCTGCAGAAGGAAGGAGACCACCAGACCCCATCCTCCCTTGCCTAATCTTCGATGGAACATGCTTGTTTATACGAGTCAAAAGGTGCAAGGAGGTTCGCCCAACATAACCAGCATCGCACTGACATTAAAATTGATATACAATATTTCTATTCTGGATGTAAGGCAAACCATCCTTGCGAAAAGACGGGAAAGCAAGTCTCGTAGTATATACCAAACGCAAGGCCACAGAATAAAAGCAGAATTAAATACTTATGCGAATCTGTTTGGAAAGTCTATTACTCTTTTCCCCAATCCATGGTAATTTTAAATAAACCGGGCATTTCAAGGTTCCAAACTTTTAAGGGGATTTAAAATCCGCAACCTTTTTGAAAATACAGTCATCAATAAGGTCAACAGGATAACCATTATTGATGAATATTTCTCTGGTCCTGTCGAGTTCGGCGTCTAATCTGTTAGGCGAAAAAATTATGAGGGCTCTATGTACCAAAGTATTAATTAGGCCGACCTTACGTGATTTAGGTACAAAAGACAACCAGTTCACATATAGGGCAGTAAATGTCGGCTTTCTATAAATTTAATGAGAAAGCCCCCCCTCGAACGTTCGACAAGAACATCCAAGAAAGGAAGCGAAGTGTCCTTCTCACTTTCCATAGTGAACTTAAGAGCCCCATGTAAGGAATTTAACATATTAAAAAATATCGACGCTTCACTTTGCGATGGAAAAATAGCAAAAGTGTCGTCAACATATCTGAAATATGCAGTGGGATTAGTTGTAGAATTAAAAATAACGGATTCATGGTACCCGACGAAAATATGCACTAAAGTTGGGGCCAATGGACTTCCCATTGAAACCCCGTCGACCTGACAGTACATAATATCACAAAAATCTCCACGGATTTAGTGCACATTAAAATGAGTTCAATAAGTATCTCTTTAGGAAACAGTGGAGCAGTCAGGCGACCATCATATAGCGCGTCGGTACATATACGTATAGTCTCATCAATCCGTATGTTGCTAAAGAGACTAGAGACATTAAATGAGAACATAAAAGACGTCTCTGCATCTGAATCCAACCCACGTACACAATCAACGAACCGAACAGAATCTGGGATGCAATGCGTGGTATATAACTCGCGCACAGGTTGCAGAATTTCCACATGCCACTGAGCCAAAGAATGTTGTGCTGAACCAACCATTGATAAAATAGGTCTCAGTGGAACACCTTGCTTATGGGTTTTGGGGATACCATACATTCTACACAAATAAGGATTGCCCCCACTTCTTATTCCTCAAAATCTCATTTGTTGAGATCTACATAATCAGACATTTCGGAATGAAAGAACATCATTAAAAAACGAACTTTCCGAAGAGTACACACATGCTTTTCCTGAGTAGAATAATTGTATATAAATACCCTGATTACAAACTTCGGAATCTCGAAAAAAAATTGATTCGCACTTCATTTAAATTATTGCCATTACTATTCTCGTAAATATCGTTCTAACAAATTAATTAGTTTATCGATTATTTGTCGTGTTATTTTACCAGAAATTAGAGTTTCATATTTTCCTTGCTGTTTACATTTATTTCAATTGCAGTGAGAAATAATTATAATTCATATTAATTACACTAATAAAGTTACAGTGACATATAAATATTAATTATATTTTATTTTGGTAAAAAAAATACGAGACAACAAACCGTTTTTACTGGACGGTTATTACAGCCGCTTAAGAAAAACACTGTTTCTCATTTTGTTTACGCCTGTCCGATTAGATTTTGGAGTTCACAAGTTTGTTTATATTATAAATGCTTTATAAATTTTAAATGGCTAAAATTCATTCAGACTATGAATGAACATGTCCAGATGTTGATAATTACTTTAAATTAATATTTACCTTAGTAATACGGATATATTATTTCCTTTCTTTCTTAGTAATACGCCATATTATTTCCTTTCTTTTTAAGAATATTACTACGGACGCACAGTTTGTGTTAAATAAAAAAGGGGGTTTAATATGAATACTTTTTCCACCTTCGACTAATTGTTTAAAATTAGTCCTTTTATAGGTTTCAGAGGTGCTGAAAGAAAAAATCATGTTTCAAATCCCGGCAAAAACGTACTTCTAAATATCTGAATAAATCTTAATTTCCAAAATGTGTTTTTTAGGGAGGGTGAGCTAAAAACGAAAATAACGTTTTAAATTCACGCAACCAAGTAGCTTGAACTATATTAAAAAATATTTAACGTAAAATGAGCACCTATTTATGGTCACCAATTGTTAGGTGGAGTGGGAGTCAGGAACAATGAACACAATATCAAGTAAACAGCGCAGCCCCCTTGGGGGGACTACGAAGCATTACTAATCAATTTGACTTGAACTTATCCCCCCCAAACAGGGGGTGATCATTTGACGCTAAATTGTGTTCAGTGTACGTTGACACCCCCCGTAAAAATTGAGGGTTTAATGGTTGGTCCTATTTACCAAAAAAAGAAATAATGCAAGATGAATTTTTACGATAAGTAAATGTGTATACTTTTATAATTCATGATTATAACAGCGTTGAACAATACAAAGTACAATTCTTGGCAATTAATTTTTATTTGGGGAGGGAATCCTTTTTCTAAATATTATTCTACCTTACGATTTAAGAAAAACAAATAGCCTGAAAGTTGAATTTTTCCTGATAACACTAATTAAAAATAGTGCGATACTAAAAATGCATAAGCACCAAATTTAAAAGTAGATATTAATCTATGATGCATATAATAGAAAGAGCGTGAAACCATGCCGCATTTTTACAATAGTTTGTCAATTTAAGTTCCAGTTTTACGATATTTTTTTTACATTGTAAATCTGAAACACAGATTAGATACTAAACACCCTCCTCATGTAAAAAATCGCTTTCCGAATCATACCATTATTATTTCAGCTTTTCGCATGATTACATTTTCAATAATAACGAAATTAAATGTAACCAATTTAAAGTTAAAGAACCAGCTTATACCATTGTGTGTTATTGAAATATTGCATTCTGTTTATAATGTTTACTTTAACAACTTAAGTAAAACGGTCATTTTCTTAAATAGCGTTTACATTTATATTTGATAACTACTGGATAATAGTTCTCTTTAAGAGACATTGAGTTCGATAGTTGTTTTACCATACTTCAGTCCTGCCAACTAAAATACCTTGCCCTGAACTTTAGCCTGAACCATACGCTGAAAAATACCCTGAACCTGCCAGCAAATTTTGTGACGAACCTACCACAGCCACAAATTGGGCTGTCTATTTCGAAGCCATTGTAAACATGAGGCAGTTGGAGGTTGACAAACGACAAAGAAACAATAGCCGTATTTTAAATTTTACGCATGGTTGGGGGATAAACTACCACCGGGCAATGCATATTAACGCATATTGCTAGTGTTTAATTATGTTTATAATGTGTTTTGAGACTTGTTAGCCCCAATAACGAATTCCAATCAAATAATATATATGCCATTCCGTACGGAGACGACAATGGAAGATCAGAAATGTGTATAAAAATTCGTTCTACGGATGCATAAGATAATGGCAAATAATGTAAACATAATAAATCTGTATGTGGACTCTGTTGCTGTAAACCAAAGGTATTTTGGTCCAGTGAAGGAAAACTAATTTTAATAGAGGATATAGAGACACACACCAAAAAAACACAGATACAAGCACACACACTCACACACACACACACACACACACACACACACATATATATATATATATATATATATATATATATATATATATATATATATATATAGTCATTCGAATACAGTACTGTTTCGCAGCTCATCAGTGTGGCTAGACGGGCAACTACCTCAAACCAGGATTGAAAGCCGACGTTGTGTACGACAGCCAAGACTACTACGCTATCGGTGTCTGCTTTGCGAGTTGGTATTTAACGATGTTTTGGTATCGTCCGAACTACCTAAGCTCGATTTCTTTACACAAAGAGCATCGCTTATAAACTAATGGTAATTTGTGTATCACTCTCAATATATATATATATATATATATATATATATATATATATATATATATATGTATATATATATATATATATATATATAAAGCTGAACGTCTGTGTGTGTGTGTTTGGTCACGAATAGGCTCCTATATGGTTGACCATTTTTAAAAATCGATTACATATAATGATCGAGGATGTATCGAGGATCAGGAATTGGTATGTTTGATCTGACAGAACAGTGGTTCATTAAAATTGTGGGGTCTGCGCTCCCGCCTGGCCCACAAAAGTATGGAAATAAAAAATTTAAAAATTAAAAAAAAAAAACGTTTATAAGTGTTTTTGATATAGATGTACATAATAATTTGATAAGTATGTTTTAACTTAAATAGGGATGGTATAATAAAATTGTGGGTTCTGCGTTCGCGCCTGGCATCCATAGAATGAAAATAGGCGCAAACTTTAATAAATACTTTTCATATCTATCTGCGTAAGTATATTTTGATAATTATGTTTCACTTTGAAGAAATATGGTATAATAAAATTATGAGGTGCTCGTTCGCGCCTGACCCCCATAGAATGGAAATATGTAACAAATTTTAAAAAGGTGGTTTAATATAGATCGACAGAATATTGTGATAAGTATTTCAGTGCGGACAGGTTTGGTATAATAAATTATGGGGTTTATCAATTTTATTTTTACTTTCATCATATTTTGCCTTGGTTTTGATACCCCCAAATTCGAAGCTATCTCTTTACACCCCTTCCTTTTGATAACCTATCATACTTTCATAAATCAGTCCATTTTCTGTAGGCTGTTTTTGAACCCAGTCAACGACGGGCACTTTCGCTAGTATATATATATATATATATATATATATATATATATATATATATATATATATAAATAAATATATATATATATAAATATATATATATATATATATATATATATATATATATATATATATATATATATATATATATATATACATATTAAGTAAAAGGTACCGCGTTATATATGCGGGGTTATATAGTTATGATGTTTTGTTTCTTGTTTTCCTTGGTGATAGAATTACAGAAAAAAAAATAAGTAAAAAATATCAAAGCAATCTTTAACGAATTCAATTTAGAAATAACTATAGATGGCAGGTGTAAAAGGTGGATTGTGTTGATATGTCAGTAAATCTTAATGATAGCACTTACGGACCATATTACAAACAAAACAAAATATTATTTTATATTTATTATAATTTCAATTATCTAAAATGTATAAAATATACGTTAATCCCTAGTATATCTGAAAGAATATCCGTGTTATTCCCAAATAAATATCAATTTAACAAAAATAAAAACTGCTACAATGAAACCCTAATGATAACTGGTTACAATGGGAAAACTTTATAGAGGAGGTTAATGATAAAAGTAATAAGAAAAAACCAAAAATTTCCATGTAGCATATCAATGAAGAAAGGAAGTAACGCTAAGAAGTCAAACAGGTTTTAAAATAGCAATAAGGACAACAAGTTAGTAACAATGCGAAATACATAAGAGTAGAAATAAAGCTTAAAATAAAGGAAATAGATGAAAGAAAGTCAGGTTCAACCACCCGTACCCTCATAATACTCTAAACAATATCCCTGGGGAATACTATAAAAAATCTCGAGAAAGACGTTCAACCTGAAGAAAGACTAAGTAAAATAATAAACAGGAAATCCGACCAAGCTATCATTCCAAACTTCGCAAGTACTATAATATGATCTAACAATAGTAATATCTACACAATACTAAATTGTAATCAAAATAATGCAGTAAACAGACTCAGGGAGAAGTTCCAGTTGTAGCGTACCGAATGGAACATATTAAGGGGTGTAATTGCTTGATTTCTGATGTTGTATACAAATGTGAGTTCAAGATTGATTGTTATCAATATGGAAATATATCTTCGGGTACGGGTTGCATGTTGTAGGACCAGCTAGCATGATTTAACACCGGACCTATGAATTAACCTAATAGAGATAGAAACCAATAATGTATATAGGAATAAATTTAATATAATTATGAAAAACAAAGAGAACACATGCATTAGGGTATTGGATCAAAGAACTACGTAGTAATAATCAAGAATTTGAAATAAAATGGTCAATATTAGAAGATAACGAGCTAGTAGGTCCAAAAGATTGAACCACTGCTTACTTGAAGCATACAACATAGTGCACTCTGAAGAAGAATAGAATTTTTAAACAAAAAACTAGCTGCCATATAATATTATCCTCACAAAAATAGATTCCTACTCTTATAACTTAAACCTTGGAAGAATGAACTCAAAATAGGTAGCATTACTAGTCATTCTATGTAAAAAATAGGGAGCATATACATATTTAACATTGAAAACAAGAAGGGCAAATTAATCATTACACAGAATGGGAGGAATAGGAATTATTAAGTCGGAATAATTAGTTTGGGAAACACAACCTACACCCTGGTAATATCCACAACTAAGTAGAACAAATAGTTATTAGTCATTATAGTGTCAGAGAGTAGATGTTGTTATATCCTGGAGTTATTCCGTAAAAAACAATGGTGAATTCGAAAGAATAATTTCAGACAAATATATTAAAGAAACCCCCCCCCATAAAACTAAGGTCTGGGAAACAAGAAAAACAAGAAATTCACAGTTAGCTACCCTTAACTGGGTTTAGGGTTTCAGGGATACACACTAAAAACAATAAGCACACTATAACATTTCTAATTCTAAATGCAACTAGTATGAAAAGAATATTTCACCCATAGTACTCCGAATAATCCTTTGAAATATATGCAATGTAACAACGCAGCACTAAATTACTTGAATTTTGAGGAAAGTGCAAACGAAATATCGCATGACATGTAATAAAAAAATAGTTAATTTAGAGTCTGAAGAAAACGCCTTATATGTAAAATCTAGTAAAATATAAAACCATTTGAAATATTAAACAACTTGGGATTACTTGGAATACATTGAAGTGTAACCCTTTGTGATTCAAATAATTAATATATCAATTTCTATAGAAATAAATTAAATTAGAAATTTAGACGTATCACCATTGAAAACAAATTTTTATGTATTATTTTGTCATAATATAAATTAAAGTTTTACAATAATAAATACTAGCCGTTAGCATCCTCATATATTTGTAAGGGTATGTATTTGTTTTTTTATCTTATTTAATTTTAATTATTTTTATATACAGAAAATAATCACATTGCAGTAACCTCTAAGTAAATATTTAATTCGATACGTAACACCGAAAAAAACGACACTTTCCATATATGATTTTAATTTTTGATGGGCGGCTACAACCAACAACTTGAGTTTGAACAACAAATAAAACACAAATAAATAATAAATTAAATTAATAAAACATTAAAACAATTATTCAGCATCATGTTCGGTTTCAAAATAATCCAGATGTAACAATTCTCGTCGTAATTTAAAACAAATATACGAAAAAAGGGTCACTTAAAAATGCTCAAACAGCAGTTTTCGATTAATTAAAGGCACAGTAAGACAGCACATATAGCTTGATAGAATAAATAATGGAGTGAAAACGTGTTAAGATAGTATTTTTTCAACTTATCTTGTAAATAACATAATTTAAAACTGTCTCGTTGATGTTTATTGTAATCTTTAAATAAACATAAATATAATGCTAACTTTCTCCTTGTTGCTTTGGTTTTTGTAATCATATATGAATGATGATTACAGAAATGCCAATCGTGTTGCTTAATATGGAGTTAATTTATATGACCTAAATATCTGTTGATATATACATATTACCTTTGGTTAATAGATTCCAATACATTAAACGCTACGAAAAAATTTCTCCTTTATACACAGATACAGGCACATATACGTCCACACACACACCCACACACACATACACACACACACACACACACACATATATATATATATATATATATATATATATATATATATGATATTTCTCAGCATTTTCTCCTTTATACACGTTTCAAAAGTAGAGACAATACTTGACTGTTTCTCTTACAATCTATTTTTCCCTTTGACAGACAGTTCGAGTGTAAAAAGAATTTACCGTATTTGCGAATGATTTCGACCTTCATTAGTCGTCCCCGAAAACAAAAAAATGTTTTTGACCTTCATTAGTCGTCCCCGAAAACAAAAAATGTTTTCGACCTTCATTAGTCGTCCCCGCAAACAAAAAAAATGAGGTAATAAATTGAATGGAAATACGATTAAAATCGTTTAAAATACTTAAAAACATTTATCCGTTTCGTATTGAACTTTATTAATGGCTGATTGTTTCATACGGATTAACAAGACTGTAATAATTGCTAAGCATACCTCACAGTGAGGAGCAGCCAAACTTTCAGTGCTTTTTATTAGTATGTCTCTAAATTCGGTTTTGGGAGTGTTTAAATCGTGTTTTTCTCTGACAATTTCTATTTACCATTGCATTTGTATTAATTTTTTTTTTTTTCCTAGGGATACTAGAATTAATAAATGAAGTGTTCTAAATTATGTTCTCTGAATAATATACTCTTTAACATCATTTGAGAGGAAAATAGTTTGCCCTATAATAGACACCTTAGGAATAGAGACATTTATTGAAAAATTAGAATAAGATAGTCCATCATAGGTTAGTCGCAATCAGATTCAATCAGAAATAAAATATGTAAACATGTCAAAAAATATTTTACTCTGCTCTCGAAGTTTATGTAAAGGACTACGATTAAACACTCTTTCGAACGCCTTTGAAATGTCAAGTGCAATGACCCTTTCCTAGCCGAAATTATGTGTAAACAGACAAATCTTGCCAGTTAAAAAGAGTTAATGAATTAACTATTGAACGAAAACCGCGGAAGACATACTAAACATCATTAAAGTGCCACATTCTAAAAAATATACAAGTTTGTGGTTGAACAATCTCTAAGACTTTTTCTTAATAACAGAGAGAAGAACAAACGACATTTTATTAACCAGACCAATTACTTGCAATTTAAAACACAGGCAACGAGAATTGAAAAATGGAATTGGGTAGAATTTAAATAATTTCGAAGGAACAAAGACATTTCATGCGCATAAAGTTTGGGTGAGTACAACATCATTAATCAAAATAAAAAGGGCGCATTCTAGCAACAATTCAAGACCAAGAATAACACTCTGCTTTATTTCTATTCCTATTATTGTTTTAATTTAACTATTGTAAGAGCCTATTATTACTTTCGAGGTTCCTACGGTCGGGAATCGTAGTTTGGCCATGTTCTTGTTTATTATTTTACTTTACGTTTACTTGACGCTTAAAATGCATGTGGACCCGATCTCATCCCAGCTGGGCTATTAAAAAAGTGCTCGGCCGAAGTAGTTCCAGTTCTCTCCAAACTCTACAACAAATGCCTTAATGAATCTTACTTTTCGGGCTGTTGGAAAACTGCTTTTGTGGTACCAATATTCAAGAATTCTGGCGAAAGAACTGACCCATTAATTATCTCCCCATTATCCTCCTCCAACTTTTTGCCAAAATATTGTAGACCTTAATTAACAATGCTCTAGTACATCACCTTACAGATGCTAAAAGTCTGACTGGCCAACAATATGGATTTATACAAGCCCCTTCCACAGCAGACATCTAAATATAATCTCTGAACATGTATACAATTCATTGGACAAAGCGGGGGAGGGCAGAGCGGTAGCTCTAAATATATCTAAGGCTTTTTGACAGGGTATGGAATGAGGGTCTCCTCAGGAAAATTAGATCATACGGTATCACGGGTAGAATACTTAACATAATTAAATCCTTCTTAGATAAGAGAAAAATCCAAGTTGTCCTTGATGGTCGTACATCTAAACAATGTGATATAAATGCGGGAGTGTCCCAGGAGTCTATCCTTGGGCGTGTACTGTTCCTGATGTTCATAAATGACCTCCCCGACAAGATTGCCTCTGAGTTGAGTATATATGCTGATGACACCACACTCTATAACCAACACGACAGGAAAACAAATGAACACATACCTAAAGAAATGGCAGAGACACTAGAAGATTACCGCCAATCTGTAGTGGAATCGGGACAAATATGGATGGTCACGTTCAATGCGGCCAAGACTAAACTAGTTTCATTCAATAATTACAAGAAACCTTCTCTACCACCTATAGCAATGGTCAAAGACTCTTTATCTGAGAATACGTCATTCAAGCTCCTTGGCCTAACGTTCACAGGAAACATGAGTTGGAAAATTACATCGAGGACATTGTCAGGGTCGCTGCGAGAAAGGTGGGGCTCTCTACCGTGCCAGACAACTACTAACACCCGAAAGTGTCCTGTACCTCTATAAAGCAACCATTCGCCCATGTATGGAGTATTGCTGTCATATTTGGGCTGGTGCATCGGCTACAATTCTCTCGCTCCTTGACAAGGTTTCAAAAGAGAGTCACAAATCTGATAGGCCCTGGACTGGTACCTAAGATTCAGCCTCTGTCCCATCGATGAAACGTTGCAACCCTCTGCCTGTTCTACAAGTATTTTAATGGTGAATGCTCTAACGAACTGCAAGTACTTGTGCCCCCACGACGTGAACACTCGACAGACCCGTCAGGCTGCAAACTCCTACCCCCACACTGTAGACATCCGTAGATGTAAACGATCTATCTACTCCAGTAGTTTCTTTCCCAGAACCGCTAGACTTTGGAATTCCATTCCAGATCCCTGCTTCCTCAATTGTACTGGTGTGCAGAAGTTCAAGTGAAACGTGAACATACATCTTGCTGCCCAAATCCCTACATAGTGGCCCAGTAGTTGTTGCCCCTGATAGTAGCTCCCTACACCAAAGTGGCAATGTGCCTTGTCTGGGGCGAAATTATAATTTAAAAAAAAAAGAAAAGACAATGGAAGTTTACATAGAATTTCTTGTAGATGGAATAATTACACAATCAAGCCTCTGAAAGTGTTCAGAGAAAAATGCAAAAAAACAGCACCGAAATTATAGACATCAAACATTTAGACACCTTAGATATATCTATAGTATAAAGCTGAATGTCTGTATGTGTGTGTTTGATCACGAATAGGCTCTTATATGGTTGACTATTTAAAAACAAAAACTGATTACATATAATGATAGAAGATGTATCGAGAAAGAGGAATGGGTATGTTTGATCTGGCAGAACGGTGGTTCATTTAAATTGTGAGGTCTGCGTTTGCGCCTGGTCCACAAAGTATGGAAATAAAAAAATATATAAATTAAAAAAAAAACGTTTACAACTGTTTTTGATATAGATGCACATAAGAATACTTTGATGAGTATGTTTTAACTTTAATAAGGATGGTATTATTAAATTGCGGGGTCAAACTTTAATAAAGACTTTTTTATATCTATCTGCATAAGCATCGTTTGATAATTATGTTTCAGTTTGAAGAAATATGGTATAATAAAATTATCGGGGGTTCGTTACCACCTGACCTCCATAGAATGGAAATGTGTCATACATTTTAACAAGGTTATTTAATATAGATCGACAGAATATTGTGATAAGTGTTTCAGTGTAAACACGTATGGTATAATAAATTATGGGGTCTATCTATTTTATTTTTAATTTCATCATATTTTGTTTTGGTTTTGATAACCCCAAATTCGAAGCTATCTCTTTACAACCCTTCTTTTTAATAACCTATCATACTTTAATAAATCAGAGTTCATTTTGTGATAACTGTTTTTGAACCCAGTCAACGACGTGTACTTTTGCTAGTGTGTGTGTATGTATATATATATATATATATATATATATATATATGGCATTTAAGCTACGCAGAATATTACGCGTTTCATTCTCGTGAAAATTCGGCAGGCTTATTCGACGGGCATAAACCTGGCGAATTCCCAAGGAAATTAAATGCAGAATATTCTGTGTAGCTTAATTGCTATATATTTTATAACTTACTATGTAGCTCTTCATATGTATTGAGCACGGGTTCAGTAAATACTGCAAATGTATGCATTAAATTATATTTTCATACATTAATATATGTTATTAAATAGAGTAGATATATATATATATATAATATATATATATATAAATGTAGTGTAATTACGTAACATCAAAGATAAGTATAATCTAATTCATCAGAATAGCTTATTTATTTATTGAATAAGAATTCATACTATAAAAAAAAACATAATAAGTATGAAAAATAGGGCATGAAGAGAAAAGGAAGACTATATAATAAGAGAGAGCATTTCAGAAAGAAATAGCAGATAAAGAAAACAGAAATGCAATGATTGTTAGGGCAAAGTTACACACTACATTATGTGTTATTTATTATGCTGCACTAGTGAAAATATGCTTCCAATCCAGAAATCTTGTCGGCTTCAATCTATTTTCATTTCGCATTTACCTCATACTTTACGTAAAATTTCTGTTCTTTTTTACAACAGCTTTCCCTTAGATTTTTCTACAGCCGATGTCTTATATCACCGGACGGAAGCCATCATCTCTACAATGAGTCAATTGTTCTATATGCACACGCATTTGCCTCAATTTGCTACGATAAAAGTTATCAGTATTTGATCGGCTTTTGTCTTTCCTTTTCGCCTTTTGCCTTACTGAATTTTTAGCCTCAGAAGTTAAAAGTAAGCGGTACTTCTTGCTTAAGCACGCCCAATTTTCTCTCTCTTTCTCTATCTATCTATCTATCTCTGCATCCATCCATCTCTATTTTAATCACAATCTTCTCTGCCTCCTCATTAACATTTCTAATAACAGTAGTACCTCTCGCTTTCCTCACTTACTTTCTGCGAAAATCAAACTATCGAACGCTCGAGTAGCAGTTTAACAAATGATTAATGTTTATTGCCGCAAGTCTCGTATTTTTATCTGATCAGTTCTGACACATGATGCAGTTAACATGTGGTACACTCACGGGAACATATAATCTATGATTCCGATTATTTTTATACACATATGTGTCCGTGCATCTATGTAGATACATAAGAATACCGTTATAAAATAAATGACTCGTATTATCATAAGAAATATTAATATGCATTATGAGGAATAAACTTATACGTACATAACTTGAACGGCTTATTTCTCTTGCAAGATTTAATATTATGAAACTCTAAAAAAATACCTATGTCATGTGTGTGCAGAAGCAGCGATACGCCATTTAATTCCTCCATGCAAGAATAATAAAAGGGAACTTCATTCAATGGCGCCTCTTGAACGTTTACGAAGCCGATCTAGTTTATGTCACAGCACGATAAGGAGATGGGTTCATTTATTTCCGAATCATTACAGAAATCTAAGTTTAAAAGCAAGCCCGGACACCCATGTACATACCCCGTCTTACACTCGCAGTAAACACTAACTCTCGATCAACTCACTCGCGCTGGTCAGCGGATTACAGTGAATAAAATGTGTTGGGCGGCATCATCACTGATGATGAAACTTTATATCACCACAGCGATACGGAGTATAACCGGCAATCGATTGCATAGCATGACCCACTTGGCCAAGCAAACAAAAATTCCAAGATGTATACATCAGCAATCAAAAAGATTATTTTCTGATACAAGAATGGCGCCGTACACTTGGATTTAATAGAACCGGTGTTCACTGACAGATCTTACCTTTAAATTAAAAACTTTTACAAAACAAAAAAAAAACTGACTTACCGATGTAAAACAAATGAAAGTAAACATCTTTTCAGATACGACAACGCAGGGTAACGGACATATTTGAAGACGAGGGATGTATGAAAAACTTTGACTGTCTCACATACCCTATTCTTCCGACATATTACTGTCAGAATCCTTCTTGTTCGGACCTAGAAGATACACATTACGAAAACAGCATTTTCCCTTCAACACCGACGTAATTGCATATAGTGGTGATGTGAGACTCTAAGGAATCAATCTCTGCAATAGGCTTGTGTCAGAAGCATACACGTATTATTCAAGTCTGAAGAAGAGTACAGTGAGAATAGGGAGGATTTCGTGGGTTCTTCAGCCCAAACGGTTACTCATTTTAATGTAGCTTTTTTTAGCTCATCAATGCTTTACGTAAATAATCGGAGGCTTTATTCATATATATATATATATATATATATATATATATATATATATATATATATATATATATATATATATATATATATATATATACAGGATCATCAATATTTAGCGTTACAGTCCATTTCAAACTCTAATTCCAAAAAATAAGTTATCCCTATTCCTCTATTTTTGACACTTATTCATGAATCATTACAATTTCAGATAGCAGAATATAAGCATTAGTACTATTTTAGACACACGGACTGCAATTGTCGAGCTGTTTAAAGCAGGCTACTCCAGGAAGGATGTCTGTAAGTTCCTTAAAGTGAACATAATGCTGGTATGAAGGACTTTAAACCGTTTTGAGGAGACTGGAGACATTCGGAATAGGCCAGTGCAAGATCGCTGTCGAACAGCTAGAACCCTAAACTTATTACATCCATTAGAGAAAAAAAAACAGAACGAATCCTAAGGGATCCATACAGAATCTAGGTAAAGTGTTGAGAGTGTCGTATGGGGCCATGTCAGCTGTACTCCAGAAGGACCTGGAGATGTCTCCATCCAAGCATGTCAGGAAACAACACCTTTCTGCTGAAGTTGTTGATAACCGAGTCAAAAGATCCCAGCTTCTTCTTTCCCGTATTCAGAATGGTACGCTACAAAATCTCGTCTTCAGTGATGAGAAGACATTTGATGCTAAACACCATTTTAACACCCAGAACGATCAGAGATCGTCGCGGGATGGGGACGAAAGATCCCGAATGGGGTACAAAGACAATATGTGCAACCTCAGTGATGGTCTGGGCAGCCGTGACAAAGTCCCTCCTTTTTTGATGACCAGCGGGTTAAATTGATCCTGCAAAACTATCAAGATGAAATCCCCGTTGGCACATTGTTGCCCTTGGCACAGAAGCACTTATAAAAAATATCACTGGTATTTTCAGCATGACTCCCAACCAACACATGAGGCCAAAAAGACTAAGGAGTGGCTTTCCAGGAATTTCCCGCACATCTTTCCCAAAGGGGAATATCCCCATCTTCCCCCGATCCGAATCCGCTTGATTTTGGGATCAGCTCATTCCTTGAGAGAAAGGTCTCGGTCATTCACCATCAAAGTTTGGAAGCTCTGAAGGTCAAACTGCAGAAGGAGTCGACCAAAGTCTAAATGTTGTTTACTTTCCTAAATATAACCACTTTAAGTTGTAACGATAAATACTGACGACCCTATATACATATATATATATATAAGCATATATATATAATATTTTATTCATTTTTAATAACTGTAAACGTAACTTTATCCGTGTATATTTATTTGTTTTTAAGTAATTTGTACGTTATTGAACGACAATTAAAAGTGTTTGAAAATTAAAACACTGCACTCATGCGATAGCCATAAACATATATTTTGGTTTCACTTTTATAATGTAGGGGGTAGAATAAACCGAACATGCGTTACTCCTAAATATATTTTAATTAATTCTAATCAATATATGTATCTATCTATCTATACATCTATCTATCTATCTATATATCCCTATATTTATCTTTCTCTTCATCTCTTTTGCTCTATGTACATATATGTTGCAATTTTTTTGTTTGCTATATGCTATGCTTCCTAAAAATTTGGAGATCATATTTATAAACTCTACCGATGGAAACGAACGAATCAAATTAATTCACGTTCATTTCTCAACTCCTCAAACCAGAATATACCCATAAAATTACATCTTTACGTATGCCAACACATAATTTGTTCGTGTAAACACGAGAAGGATTTTTCGTCTTTGCTTGCACAATTATAAGGTCCAGAAGCTGTCTAGAAGAACAACCCACTTAAATCCGTCATTCCAGGTCCGGGATAGAATTGTTACCCATCGAAAACTCTTCTGAAATTAAACATGACTTTTAATTCAGGAGTGTATTGGTCCGGCATGTTTCGGTGCATGATGGTCTCATAAACTATGTTATTGGAAACCATGTTTAATTGTAGAAGAATTTCTCATGTATATGCAAAAATTCCAAATGGTACCCCATTAAAGATGTGGAAAGCTCCGTTAGCGAACATTCATTTTTATTTGCAAGTACGTCTGATGTTTCAACAAACGGTAACAACTTTCTTGTCGAGTATTAGGCAAAAACATGTTATCACGAAGTGTTACGTAGTGTTAATATTACAATGATGAAAGTTATATTTGTATTTGTTTCGTTCTTTATGCGAGTCTTAGTTCTAGAGTCTTAGGAGAGATCATGTTGTAAGTGTTCATATTGTAAGACATGTAGACATTAGTGAGATATATATAAATAGAGAGAGAGAATTTATAATTGAGAAAAAGTAGATATAATTACACTTAGAGTGGGGATTTCATATCTAGATAGATAGACCGATAGATTGAGAGGTTGGCATTTATGCTTTGACAGTTCTGTATCAAAGGGTTCTGTGTATATAATATAAAGAGTATGACACATATACTTTCTAAACATATATTTTTTAGATGATAATTTTCCAATAATTCTTATATATAAATTGACAATACCTTTTCTCGTTGTAATGATGCATACAGGAGACGGCAGTTATAAAAACACATGATGATCATTTATTGCTTTCAATTGGCCGGTCAATGGATTTGCATTCAGGAATTCAAAGTTTCTTTCTTTACATCCTTTTCTGTTTAAAACCCTCTCGCTTTCAGAGCCCAAGGTTCCAACTGAACCTTCTCTTCCCTGGTCAGACTCTCGTCTGACTCTGACTCTCTGCCCCCTTCTTCTGACTTCTCACTAACTAACTAACTCTCAGTCCCTATATTGAGAAATCCATGCATGTCCGGCCAACGTGACCACAATTTACGTGCCATCAACATGCGCGACCTGCACGTTTCCGAACATTCTGATTTCCCATTTTTCCTTTGTTTTTTTTTCGCAAAGGAATTCAAACTACATATCTAATTCATTTAACCCATATTTTATTATCCACATTCTTTCTAACAATAAATAGTTTATTTAGTATTTATTTTATCAGAATCAACAATTTACTGGACATTCCAGTTAAAACCTAATGTTCTTTAAAACTTATCTCCATGGTTCGATTCCCGTTTACTCTCATTTTATTTTCATTTACTAATTCTCTTTATTTTTACTTACATGAAAAAGGGACAAGCGTTTTTCATGTAACAGAAGCAGTCGATTTTTATTAATTTTGATCTCAACTTTTACCCCCAGAGTCACTCCGTAGAATAAGCCGACAGCTTATCGTTTTAAAAAGATGTGATGTTAAAATCTCGCTAAGGAACAATAAATGTAAATTTTCTGTCTGTAATCTGGAAAAGCTTTTCTAATCCGGAAATTTAAACAAAATATATTTTCTTGAGAAGCCGCAGCTAAACATGGTACAAATATAAATGTTAGTCCCAATAAATCAGTACTGATGTAACTGAATAGAACTTAATCAAAATTAAGGAAAATGGAAGAATATATTATTTAAACTTTGTAGTCTCATCAAAAACCGCCTCTAATGCTTAAAAGCCATGGCAAAATAGTCTTGGGCATTGCAATATTCCAGATATCAAAATGTTTCTGAATGTGGTTGACAGTATGAAAATAAAAACTTCCTAAATATAATAAACTGCGACGTTTATACATAAGGAAAAATTGCAAAGTACTAAAATAACATGTCAGACAAGAAAGTCACGAAAATCCTATCACTAGTACTTGAAGAGTCTTGTTGAACAGATGGGCAGACAACAATCCAGGTGTACATTACATTTTGTATAGGGTTATTCGGGTTTAATAATAATCTATTTTTAAATGACAAATCTGATACCTAGGTAGCAACTAAAAATATTTATGGACATGCCCCACTATTGTGCAGTAAAGTTTATTCGTTCTGACAATGGTAGAGAGTCTACTACTAAACACTTTGAACTATTATTAATACACCATCGTATAAAACATGACAATTCGGCCCATAACTAACCTCACTAAACTAAACTCATTTTACACTTTTTGGAAATGGCAAGATATCTACTTATTGAATCCGAACTCCTAACATATTTCTCAACGTATGCACTAATAAGTGTTACATATATACGCGACCGCTCCGTTTACAAACGATTATTTAGTGCCCCATATAAAGCTACCTCTAGGAGAAAGCCAAATTTAAGCAGAATGCATTGATTTGACCCAACTTGTTTCGCATTTATAAATATGGAAAGCAAATTAAATATCAAAACCGGTTGACGAATATTCTTTGGGCCTGATGAAAAAAATACAGCCGAGACAACTGAGTATTATTCCAGAACAAAATAAAATAGAATCCAATGCGTAAAATTCAGTGACACATTTAAATTCAAGAACGGAAATTAACAATTTTAACTCAAACACATAACACAAATGGCGTTAATGCAGTCACCGTTTACGAAACAATAGTATTATTAATTATGGCAGCGATGATGCTGATGTTAAAGTCTTAAATTCCCCAGTGTGTTACCCCAAAAGGAGTAAAAGACGACCCGATTTTATGTGGTCAGCAATTTAGAAGATTATTAAGTGAACTTTTGCTAATCCATGGATACTATGCCAAAAAGCTTTAACGGAGCAATTACTCCAATATATTGTCAGCAATGGGAAATAGCAATGGAGGCAAAAAAAGATGCTTTAACAGAAAATAACACCAAACAGTAGTGCCTCTTCCAAAGAATAAGCATATCATTTTTTCTCGATAGGTTTTTACAAAAACGACCTCAGCGCCAAGCGTTGAAATATTCATCGTCAGGCTTGTTGCAGAATGATACTCTCAGACGTATATCATTTTTTATCGGTATAGAATATTTTCTATTGTTTACAAACCTAACTCCAATCACCGTCATATAACTTTATTATCTATTGAACGGACAAAATTGTTAATTTAAATGCCCCAGTAGACTTTGAATTTTATATTGCTTCTCCAGAGTGATTCATAATTAAAAATAAAAGTTGTTTATGGAGGCACAGCAGTCGAACCAAGAATAAATAGTCCATAATTATAGTAGTGAACAATTCAGACAATGCTCGGTGGAGTCCTGTTTTTTACGCCCAAAACAAAGACAATATACTAATCATTTACGCTTTATGATGCGATGGCTTTTTAATCGCATCAAATTGTGACATAATGTTTAACGATTAAATATGAGATTTCAAAATGATCGATCTTGAAAATATATCATGGTTTCTGGGCATACAATTTACCTCAAAAATATACTAAAATGAATCAATTCAGTTACATTGATAAAGTGCTATTAATGTCCTGAATGAAAAATGTAAGAAAATTATATCAATAAAAATACAGAGACAGAAATTGAAATAATTGACGATCAACAATATTAAGAGATTATAGAAAGCGTTGTATAGTTAATGCCTTCTATGAGGCTTGACTTATGTTACACATTAAACAAACTATCAAGAAACGTATCAAGACCGACAATGAAGGATTTTAAAGCTAAAGAACACCATCGATTTTGAAGAAATAATGGATAGCATTTACTATTTAGCAAAATAATAAGTATTATATATTTACAGAGATTTACAGATTCAGATTGAGGAAACGATGAAAATCTAATTGAACATTTGGATATTGTTTAAGACTATGTAAACGTGGGTCTATTTTTTCATGGAAATCCAACAAAGAAGCTGATTTTATCTCTATCAACGTGTATTGCGAAATCCATTGCGCCTATAAATACTGTGCGAGCAACGTCATTTCTAACAGACTGTTTTAAAACATAATTAACTAAAACTCTAGTAGTAACACATTTTTATAATCAAGCCAGAATATTATTAGCGCAGAACATGGTAATTCACCACATTTCTATACATATATGTATTAAATATCACGTCATAATAATTTAAGTGAAAAATGTAATCATATATCGTAAATTACATAGCTCAGAACAAAATATCGCATATATATTTACAAAACCGGCAACAAATGTAAAATTAGACCATCTTGGCTTTAACCTGTTCGAATTTGACTTGGTATAAATGTTCCCAAGATAAATATATATAAAAACAATCGTCTTGTGCAAGACATTAAACTGTATACATTCTGTTTGTATTAACACTTTTAACATACTAATATGTAACAGTTGTTTAAACTGAACGAAAAGAAATATAAAGAAAATAAGATAGATAAAAATAAAAAAAATAGAATAATAAGAGATAGTTTTAGTATTTTGTATAAAATCAGGACAACGATCCCCAAAACATAAACACACACCCCACCAAAAATATAACGGTGATAGGAATATAATTAACAGTATAAAATATCTCTTATGAAGAGTGGTAATGAGCAATAAACTGATTTAGTACTAAATCAAACACATTTGTTTTGCATTGGCATGACCAACAGACATCGACGATGATTAAAAAATATCCGATTTGGTTTTACCTAGAGAGACCAGGCCTTTTAATATATTATTAAAATGCAGAGCTTTCATCACAGCCAACTAGGCTGAAACACTTTGGACATTGATTCTGAAAGTCCTGAAAATTGAAATATACAGTCTTCTCTATTTTAATAGTCTAATAGTTGTTTTCCTATAAATGTAGAAAAAATGTTGTATTTAAATATTACGAAAACTACGTTTTAATGTTTTTTTTTACAAAAAGAAAAAATGTAATCCTGAAATAGAAATGAACTCCTCTGGAAAAATTACAATGAAATGTCCAAATAAACCATACACATAAATCTTTGAATTGAAATCATTTACTGATATTGTTTTTTGAACTTTCATGTTTTTTTTTCCGTTTTCATAACCTCATAACCTCGGAGCAGGTTTAAATAACTTATTGTAAAAAAAATATATATATTCGTCTGGAAAGATATGTTACAATTGTTGGCGTATGTTAGCAATGCGTGATATGATGTGACATCGGAAGTAGAAAAGAGAAGGAAAATAGTAAGAAAAAAGTAAAACATGGTGCGATGGAGATAAAAGCGCATGACGTTGTGAAAAGAGGAACCCATAATCCCGGAGTGGCGTAAGAGAATGTTAAACTCGTGTAAAACGGGAGGGGTTTATTAACTACATGGCACGCCATCCGCAATGAGGAAACCTTGAAAAGTATAACGATACTCTATGGCTGACTGGGATAACTTTTATACATTTATATACGGTAAACCTTTTGCGTCCTGTGTTTAAAAAGAAAGTGTCGTCTATAGTATAATACTGGACAGAATATATACTTGTAGTTATATACTGCTTCGTGCCCTCCAAAACATTCCAGCAAAAACACATATCGGCCTGCCCATGTTTTCTCTAAAATGTGCTGGTATTAATGCACAGAGAAATCACTTACGTCGCTTTCAGGACTGCCAGTACCCATTGTAAAATAATAACAAAGAACGCGAGCGAGTTGTATACCAAGTCCGTCAAGTTCATGTTGTTAAGCAGCGGCTTGGCTCCCATTACTTCTAACAAATAACAAACAGCATCCTAAATTTTATTTGTGCTCTCTGCCAACCATCACAAATGGATCTGAGGTAATCTCGTCAGCATTAGACAAAGCCAAACATTTAGCCAAAACTTTGCAACTAATTATAACCTATACGATCAGGGCGGCCAATCTCCCGTATTTGCACCTTTGTCTGAAAACACACTATAGGGCATACATATATCTCTGCGTGATGTTGCCAGCGAATAAAAAAAAAGTTCGTTTCCAATAAAGCTACTGGTCCTGGCAGCAATCCTATTATAGTGCTTAAAAGCTTCACCCAAAATAAGCCTCCATGTGTACAAAGCTGTTTAAGCGTTATTTTAAGGAGAAGTGCTTCTCAAAACTCTGGAAAAACTCATCAATATGCCTTACATTGAAAAATTCAGATGATCGGTCATCTCCTTGTCATGACGAATAAATAAGTATCCTGTATGTCAGTAGTAAGTACAATCTGTTTTAAATAGAGGAATAAACTACTTCAGCAAAACTGACCTCCTCAGTGACATTCAACATGTTTTCCGTTCTGCTAGATATGCAGAGGATGTGCTAACGGTTATATATCATAGGATTAGCGAATCCCTCGACAGGAGCTTCGTTTCAAAGGTGCATGCCCTTGATATATCAACACAAAAAATCTCAAGCTAGGGTATAGTTGGAAATGTCTTTTCAATTATTAAATCTTTTCTCTCTGATAGGTTCATAAGAGCATAGGTTGATGGGCAGAAATCAGAAGCTGAGAGTATAAATGCTGGAGTCCCTCAAGTATGCCCCCCCAGGACCAACTCTTTTCCTGATCAATAATCTCCCAAATCACACCCTGAGATCATTCGTAGACATGTATGCTAACAACACTATAAACTATGGTCATACTTCACAAGCCGTAAATGACTAAGCTCGCTCTTATTCTCTGTCCATTCCTCTTGATCACATGATCCATTGTGAAAAGAGGTGAATGGCTAATATTTATGCATCTAAAACAATGATACTATCTTTCCATATCCCAAGCTGTCATTCCCGTCTTGCATCAATTGGAATGAATGGTTCTTGTCTTGCGGAGGCCCCATGTTTTGACAAGCTTCCATGTGTGATATTTACTACCTGTCTAAGAAGTAACCCGTACATAAAATCAGTTGCAAAGGCTGCTGGAAAATGGTGAGATCGTTCTACTGATGATGCAAATCTCTTCCTGTAAGTACAAAGATAGAGTACTCGTTCCACATCCGGGAAGGAACTGCTAGAAGCAGATTATCTGGTCTTCACAGAGTTCAAAATTGACTTTGTGGTCTAGTGGGGGATTATGTTCTCTTCCCTGCAACATTTTCTCCACCGATGAGACGTTGCGAGCCTGTGTCTGTTTTATCATTATTTTTATTGCTAGTGATCGTTTGAACTCCAATTCATCGTCCCATCTTTTCTTCAATCATTTATCTTTGCAAAAATCAAAACGTAAGTTCCAAACACAAAGAAGTTTTTTCTTAGAACTGCAGGCATGTTGAATACTGTTCCGTGTTTCTGCTTTCCAGCTGACTACAATATAGTCGTCTTCCAACTTGCAAAAGTTCTTGATGAGCCCTTAAGTAATCACAAATTACTAAATTTCTACAACTAACGATTGCTATATTTTCCCATTGACTCCTTTAAACCCAATAACACTTATCATTGAGTCGTAACTTCCGTGTCAGAAGAATGCCGTTTATTAAAAGTGAGAATGCTGATTACATTCTTTCCTTTGTTGGCTTGTGACATACAAGATCAGGTCAAAATAAAATGTAACGATAACCTTATATAACAACGCATTCATTACGCCTTTAAATAAAAATGTAGACGAATTAAAATTCTTGTTTACAAACGTATACACCCAAATAATAAGAACAACAACTCCAACAACAACAACAATAATAATAATAATAATAATAATAATAATAATAATAATAATAGATGATAAAATTTATAATATTAAAATTGAGCCTTACTAAAGACCTACAATGTGATTTTTTTTACACAGTTATCACCACTTATCAAGGCCCAGAGGCAACTCAGGAATAAGTTTATTGCAAGTACATTACGTTAGTGTGGAGATTTGATGAAGTGTTTACTTAAGGGGGTTCATTAGGAATTTGTTAACATTGGACTTGAAGACATCCAACTTGTAGTCCGGTGGGAAGCAGGCAGACAGAACACAGTTCCAAAGGCGTGCAGTTCTAAGAAACAAGCTTAGTTCATGGAATCCGCGTTTTGATTTAGGCACAGATATAGAGTGGGGGGAATTTTTTCACAGTGGATTCAGCTAGACGGGTGTTATCCGTGAAAGATTGGTGAGGGGGGTAAGATATTGGAGTTCAGACGAGCACCTGCCATGGAAATAACGATAAAAAAAAGAATAGGCTCGCAACGTCTCTTATGTGGGAGAGAGGTTGCAGGGTAGAGAAAAGGGCATCCCCCACTAAGCCACGAAGTCTATTTTGTACTCTGTCAAGGCAGGATAGGCTGTTTTTAGCAGCTCCTGCCCAGATATGGCAACAGTATTCCATCCTTGGACGTACTTGGCTTTTATATTGATAGAGAATTGCATCAGTAGTGAGATATCTTCTGGAGCGGTAGAAGGACCCCACCATCTTTCCAGCGACCTTGGCAACAAACGATGTACGTGTTCCATTTTGGATCAGGAGTAAAGGTCAAACCAAGAAGCTTGTCAAAACACGGGGCCTCACCTAGACGAGACCAATCCATCACAATTGATGCCAGACGGGGATCAGAGCGTTGATGATGTAAGGATAGGAGTTTGGTTTTAGATGCAATAAAGGTAACCAGCCACATCTTCCCCCACTGAACCACGCGCTCGAGATCAGAGGAAAGAGAATCAGAGAGAACTTTATAATTTACAGCCTTTGATGTGGTGACGTAGATGGTCGTGTCATCAGCACAGATGTCACCGAATGATTTAAGTATGTGTTTAGGGAGGTCATTGATGGAGATCAGGAAGAGAGTTGGGCCCAGGATTGACCCATGACCGACTCCAGCATTTATATTGCAGGCCTCCGATTTTTGTCCATCAACCACTACTTTTATGAGCCTATCGGAGAGAAATGATTTAATGATTGAGAAAACATTTCCAGTTATACCGTAGCTGGAAATCTTGTGAAGTAGACCCTTATGCCATACCTTGTCGAAGGTCTTTGATATGTCAAGAGCAATTGCCCTACATAAGGAAGTCTTTGTCTAGAGATTCGCTAATCCTGTGGGATATAACCGTCAGCACATCGGCGATAGATCTTGCAGAGCGGAAATCATATTGTGTGTCACTAAGAAGGTTATCTCTGCTGAGGTGGTTGACTATTTTTCTATTTTATATGGATTCCAGCAACTTACTCATAACACACAGGAGACTTATTAGTCTGTACTTAGAGGGAGATGACTTATCACCTGAATTCTTAAATACGAGGCAAACTTATGAGGTCTTCCAGGGAGTCGGAAAGCACTACTCCTTAAGGCAACGCTTAAATAGTTTCGTAAGTATGGGAGCAAGTTCTGGTTGAAGCTTTTTAGGGGGGGCCATCAGGGGCAGTTGCTTTACTGGAATCTAGGTTCTTGATTAGCTTGGCTACCTCATGCACGGATATTTGTATGTTAGCTAGCTTGTTCTGTGTTATAGGAGGACATATGGGGAGTTGATGGCCTTCGTCGCATAGGGTAGAATTAGCTTCAAAGTTCTTTGCAAATAGTTTGACCTTGTCTGACGCTGACGAGATGACCTCTGATCCATTGATAATGGTTGGGATAGAACGCACACTTCTGTTCAGGATCCTATTTATTTTTTGCTAAAACTGGTGGGAACCAAGCCGCTGATCAGCTACCTCGGGTTTAACAGACTGGGCATATAGCTCTCTTGCATTTTTCATTACTCTTTTACAGTTGTTGCTGGCATTCCGTAAAGCAGCTTTAGTCTCAGTGCATCTATTACGTTGGTAGCTATGGAAAAAGTGATTTCTGTGCGCGATAGCAGCAGCACATTCTGGGGGGAATCATGGCTTGCTGTTAGGTTTTTGTTGGAATTTTTTAGATTTTAGATCTGTGTGTATATAAAAGTTTATAGAAATAAAGATACATTACAAAAAGTACTTAATTCTCAGAGACCTTAAAAAAAACTTTTCACCGGCCCATAAATAATAACTACTCTAGGAATATGCCCAACTTTGATTTCTACTCTGTGATATGGATTACTCAATATACAGCTTGGATCTCATTACCTCACTGCTTTAAAGGACAGTAACCTCGGATTTTACAGCGCAATTTGGAACTGAACTTTATATCTTTTTCTTGAATTTTCCCTGCTATGTGACTTTTATTTAATCAACTTTTGATTATGATTTTCCATGTCTTACTGACTTTAGCAAATAGGGTGAATACCATTATATCTATTTGCTAATACTTTCTCCTTTGAAGAGATGGTAGGTATCAAAACCCTTTAAGATAAGGAGATAAAAGTTCTAAAGTAGTCTGTGTCTTACTTAGAATAATAAAAAAAAATCCTTGATTTGAACACAGGTTTTTTAAAAATTTAATTGAACAACTATAATTGGCTTTATTTGCTTTATCCTGTATATCGAGCAATTCATATGTAGATGGGATAATACATAAAATATTACGACTAGTAATATTTTGTAAATCTTATAATCACAGGTGTCCATACCAGCTGGTTGTTAGATAAATTTATTCAGAAGTATATATATATACATATATATATATATATATATATATATATATATATATATATATATATATATACACATATTATCATTATATTAAGATATATATATATATATATATATATATATATATATATATATATACACAGAGACAGAGAGAGAGAGAGAGAAAGAGAGAGAGACCGAGAAGACACATTATAAGCAATATTTACAATTACGTAGCCAGGAAGACATTTCCGTTGCTCTTTCTATGAGAAGAATACTTCTTTTAATAATTTTCCTTTAAACATTTCGCTCTCAATTCCACGCCATTTTTAATACATTTAAAACATTTTAAATATTTTTTTCGAAATGTCACATTTCCATTTTCGCTTAAATTTGTAAAAATCGTCAAATGTCGTGATGAAGTCCACTTTACGAGAAACACCCTGATGTGTTATCGCGTGTTGCGGCTTTCGAAATGGCATCCAACGGAGTCGAATATTTATTGGTTTGTAAAATGTTTATTTGCTTTTCTCGTTTCTGCCTAACGGCATATGCCTTGCATCTCCTAAGATAGTAGACGATATTAGTTATAATACTTTAGCTTTAAAACTACGAATATGCATTATAGAATGTATCATTCTGTTGTCCGTCTCTTTTTTCATGAGTCATGAGTTCTGAAAAATAAAACTAAATTTTATAGTTTACCACAATGAAATTAGTCGATAGTTACATTTCATAATTAGAACATCAACGTCTAACAAAAAAATGTGTGTAATGCGTTGCCAGGCTTTTACTACGGAACAGTTGTTTTATTAGCATAGTATTTGTCCATATATCATTTTCCATACAAATATTTGCATACTTACTTCAGTTATTCTATTGTCTTTCCGTAAGTGTAAAACAAAGCACGAACTTACGTATAATTGTAATGGCTACATGCACAAGGATTCTATGAAGAGTGCAAATAAACCCGGCCGAATATAAATATATAAATATATATATATATATGTGTGTGTGTGTGTGTGTGTGGGTGTGTGTGTATGTGTGTGCATGTGTGTATATATTATATATATATATACATATATATATATTTAAATATATATATGTATATACATATAAATATACAAATTTATATATATACGTATATATATATGTATATATATATATATATATATATATATATATATATGCATAAATGTATGTATGTATGTGCATGTGTGTATATTATATATATATATATATATACATATTTTAATATATATATGTATATACATATAAATATACAGATTTATATATATACGTATATATATGTATATATATATATATATATATATATATATATATATGCATAAATGTATATGAATATACATATACATATTTTCATTGAGACAAGTCGTGTTAAAAATCACGGAATTTTTCTGTTTAATATTTACTTTTTTATTCTTTCCAGCCACCGAATAAATTTTGGTGCGTTTATCTCAAAATTGTATAGGTTGCATCAGTAAGTTTCTTTAGCGAGCGCTTTCGATAAGAATAATTCTATCAGAGTCAGCAATATTGTGTTATAAAAATTGTATTTATAATTATATAAAGATTTTTATTGGTATATCATTTTATAAAACATATGAATAACACTTAACGTAGATCCATTATTAATTTTTAAGAGTTTAGTTTTTTTCCCCCCATTGTTTAAACATAAATCATTAAAGAGGGAAATTTCAAAATGAAAACCAAAATACACTTCTAAAATATATTTTTGTAAGCTCTAATTGCATGTTTTACAAATAAATTAGATAAAAGGGGTAAATAAGTGTAGGTCAGAAAAAATAAAACCCTATTGAGACGTCTTTCAGCCAACCGTTTTCGAGATTAACGTTGACAACGGAGGAGACCGCATCGTTTCAAAATGTGACCAAAAGGCCATAAATTATTAGTCGTGTAAGAAAATATGTGGGGAATAGACTCAGCGAATACGTAGGAGTTTGAAATTATGTGTTTATTCTCTTTATTTACATAAAGATGGTTGATTAATGGATACTGGTTCGAGAATTGTAAAGTGAATTATCGCGTGCGCTCTGTGTAATACCGAGAAAGTTTCATGCCTCCATCAGTGCAGATCTGTAACTGTAATAAATATTCACCAATAGCCGACTTACGAGCTTGTAAACGCCGGACGTTGGCCATTTTATATGCCTACGTATCGAAATGGGGTCATGTTCGAAAGATCGTACTTGAAATGTTGAATGGTATTGCCGACGTAGTCAGCGTCACACTGAGCGTTTAACCGATAAACAGCCATATCATATTGAGTGGAAGGGAGACTATCCTTTTGAAAAGAGAGGAAAGCATTTATCATCTTAAACACCGTTCGAAGCTTGGTTGCAAAATAGCAACGTAATCCGGCTGTAGCAATCTTATGCGAAAACTCCTGGCTTTTGATACCGATCCTGGGGAGTTTCACATACATGGCGCATTTTTGAGGGCCCAAAAATGTTCCCTTTTAAAACGGCAAGATTTTATCCCTCATACATATTTGATTTACATGTAATGGATAACCATTCATTAAAAGGATCTTAGTTCTGCTTTGGTCTTATGCATCTAGTTTACTACTAGAGGAGATCAAGAACGCCGGGTGCACTAAAGTTTTAATTAGATTTAATTTTCTGATTACCCGATATGTGTAAATGCTTAGTATCGATCTTATTAGGATGTTTAAATGTAAACACATTGCAGTGTCTAAATCAGAATGAAGAATAGTTCTATAATATGGAAAATTTCATGCTGCTGAACTTATTGGCTTTAAAGAAAGTAAAAGAATATAAGGAGTACATTTTATTTTAAAAACAATGGTCACACACTGAACAATAAAATGTTGTTTCGAACGATTTGTGACTGACATTCCGGAGGATAATATGTGTTTAAAAGTGAAAATGCACAGATATATTTCGAATTAGTCTGATATAGATGTAGACATCTGGCGTTTAGTAACCTTACTAATGTAACTGTAAGTGATTAAACTAGTTTATCGGGATATGTAACATACACAGATATATATATATATATATATATATATATATATATATATATATATATATATATATATATATATATATATATATATAATTTATATAATCGGAAAAACAACACCTTTTATTTATTAGTACACAATTTTTGTTTTTATTATTTTTTAAGACATGTTATTATATATTTTTTTCTCCTTAGTCTGACAGCTGTTTCGAAGGGTAAAAAGACAAACGGTTGTTTTAATTATAGCATACCGAATCTTCATTATTTACCGTTCTCTTCAGAGACAATTAGAATCAAATTAATTACAGTCAAAATTTGTTTTTTAAAAAACTCACATGGGGATGGAATTTTTTTATCGAGGTTGCCATCTTTAAAAATTTTTCCATGGGATTTTTATATATCTATATTTTCTTTTTGTTAGCCTTATTTTCGTATTTTTTTGGTTTTTTAATTTCTTTCAATTTATGTATCTAATATCCATTATGTTAATTCTGCATTCTTATTTTGTTTCTTCTTTTATTACGTTTGATTTATTATTTACGAAATTATTAAATTAATTTTTTTAACTTCTTCTTAAGCTAGTAATTTTTTCTTATTTTTAATTACGTTTGATTTATTATTTACGAAATTATTTAATTAATTTTTAACTTCTTCTTAAGCTAGTAATTTTTTTTTTTTCGTATCTCTTGGGTGTTTACGTTTCATTTTATTTTTTTGGCCGTCTATACATATTTTTTCCTGTTATTGTTTTTTTTCTCGTATTTATTTTATTATTAGGCTAAAATGGTTATCATTATGTACATATTTATTATTTCTTATTCTTATATTATGTTTTTTTGTTAATTATTTTCGTTGTTTCCAATTTATAATTTTTAGTGTCAAGTTTACGGTCTTTTCTGATTTTGTGATTAAAGGGAATTAACTCTATCAATTCTTTGTTTCTTATTTATTCAGTCATTAACTTACATCTTTTAGAATTTGTGCATTTACCTTATAATTTAGTAGTCAAAGGGAAATAACTTATTTATTTTTTGTTATTAATCTTTGTCATTTTTGCTAATTTTAATTTTTTTATTAATCATATTATTATTTATTGATCATGTGTATTTATGTTGTGTTCAGGTTTGTTATTTATAAGTTTATTTGCTATTCTAATATTTTTTATTCATTTATCTTAAAAACTCGGTTTTTTTGGTGAAAAGAAAATTTTTGTTCAGTTTTTTGTCTATCTATTTGTTTACTTATTATCTATATCTTGATATTAGGAACTTATTTTTATGCAGACATATTTGCATGTTGTCTGTACGGTGATTTAACAATGAGCTTTTATCAGATGTTAGTATTTTGTAGGATTCTAGTAAACATAAGGAACATTTGCCTGATTTTGATGGATGATAACTTTTTGCCCTACCTATCACGGACCATTTCAAAGTGTACTCTATGTTTTTGCTTTTTAACTCACGTATCCATTCCCCAAGTGCAGTGTCATTATTATTTTTCTTTCTATTTGTTTCCTTCCACTATGGTTATTATTAGTATTATTAGTATTTGCTGTGTTATTTATTATATTTTTGCTACTATTATTGTTTTTGTTAAATGATGAAATATGATTGTTTAGCCGGGTTTTAAACTGAGTGCTCGTACTACCAATGTATGCTTTTATACCTCTATTAGTTTTAACTTCACATTTATATACAACATCTGATACGAGGCAATTTCCTTCTAACGGGCATTCTATAGCTACACGGCAGTTGCATCCACGGTTTTCATTCCTATTATTTTCTAAGTTATTATTATTTGCTTTTTCTATTTTGGCTCTGTTCGTTCCTATTATATTTCTAATCAAATTTGGTGAGGTTGAGTAAGAAATTTTTACATTGTTTTTGTTTATGATTTTACTTAATTTATTGCTTGGTGGAAAGTTATTATCTATTATTTCATAGAATTCTTTTGGAATATTATTTTTAATATGTATAGAGTATGGGATGTTGAACCATGTTTGTTGCTTCCTCCTATTCTTTCTATTTGTGTTAGTGTTGTTCTCCATTCTTATTGTTTTTTCACGAGTGCTGGTACTTATGTTGTTATCAGTTCTGTTATTTGTTTCTATTTTATTTCTATTTCTATTCATTACTCTATTATATGATATTATATTTACATTTGTCCTAAAGTTAGTGTGTTCAATATTATGGTTCTTTATGTACTGTATTTTTTTATTGTAACCTGATTTTTTTATTGCTTCGTTATAATACTCCCTATTTTTGTTAAATTTGTCTTCATTAATTGATATTTTAGATAGTCTTTTAGATATGTTTGGTATTATTGCAGCTTTCATGGATGGTGGGTGATTAGATCTATTATCAATGTAGTACAATGCCTGGTTAGGTTTGTGGTAAGGTTCATATGTTTTATTTATTATATCTAGGGTAAGGTCCAGAAAGTTAACGGTTTTGTAGTTTTCATTGAAGGTTATTGTTAGCCCTAAATCATTAAATATTTTCTTTATCTTAGTTTTGGTGTTCTTAACTATTCTTATACTACCTTTTATGTAAAACAGAGCATCATCACGATATAGCCCACCTTTTAGCTCTGGTATCTCTTCACTTAGTTTCTGCAATATGTATAGGCCTACTACATCAGTTGCCTGACTTGAGTCAGCCGATCCCATCGTGATGTCGAAGTTTAGGTCCCTGTTATTCCTAGTCCAAAGTTTATTATCATATTTTATTATTGATCGTCTCGCTAAGTTAACTATATCTGTTTCTATTTTGGTTATGGTAGTGAGAGTTTTTGCAAATGATATTGCATCTTTAAAGAGTTGTGGTGTTATGGAGGGATAATATGCGTCTATATCGAAGCTAATTAACATACTGTTACTTCTAATACTTATATTTTTGAACCAATCTATTACTTCATCTGAGGATATCCATAGGTGGTTTGTTATTTTCTGTTTAATGTTAGGTATAATTCTATCAAGAATTTTTTTACTTATATTTCCGATGTCAGATATACATGGGGATATCAGCCTAATGCTAGGGTTTATATTAAAGGTTTCTTTGTGGTCTTTAAAAGTAAATCTTGGGGTTAATGGGGTAAATACCTCTATTTTATTGCTAATGCCTATTTCTTCACATATTTCTTTAATGGATGTGTTTATGCTATCTAACTCACTTTTTTCTGCAATTCTATATTTTTTCCTCAGTTCTGTTAGGATCAATTCATTATATTTATTATAGTCTATGGAGTAAATGTTCATAGTTTTGTCTGCAGGTACCTTCAGCATGTCATCATCTTTGATCTTTTTAAATGTTTCATTTATTTTTTGTAGTCTGGGATTCATGTATTTTTGTTTTTTTCTTCTTTTTTAAGCCTTTTACCATGTTTAGCATATCAAGTTCGAAATTGTCAAGAGCAGGGATGTTTGGTGGGCTTTTTCTCGTTTTGATTCCATATTTTTTATCAAATTTTGTTGGTTCTCTATTGTTTCCTTCGTTTCTTGTGTTACTGTTGCGATCCTGTTGGTTTGTTTTGTTTTCCCCATTTTGGCACCTCATGTTGTGATGGTATACCTTCCATCTAATCCTTTTTATGAATTTTTGAACAGACTGCAGCATGTCCATTGTGTACTTTTTATGGTCCGGTATTGCTACGTTCTTCGGGGAAAATGGTATTTCTTCCTTTGGGAACATTTTGGTCAATTTAAAGGTTTTTATTTAGCAGCTCAAACTTTTGGAGCAGATTTATATGTATTTTTTTAACAATCAATTTTAATACCTTTTAAATGGTATTTTATTGATAATTGTACCAATATTGACTTCGGTTTAGCTCGATGAGAATTCAGAGCAATATAATTTATATAATCGGAAAAACAACACCTTTTATTTATTAGTACACAATTTTTGTTTTTATTATTTTTTAAGACATGTTATTATATATTTTTTTCTCCTTAGTCTGACAGCTGTTTCGAAGGGTAAAAAGACAAACGGTTGTTTTAATTATAGCATACCGAATCTTCATTATTTACCGTTCTCTTCAGAGACAATTAGAATCAAATTAATTACAGTCAAAATTTGTTTTTTAAAAAACTCACATGGGGATGGAATTTTTTTATCGAGGTTGCCATCTTTAAAAATTTTTCCATGGGATTTTTATATATCTATATTTTCTTTTTGTTAGCCTTATTTTCGTATTTTTTTTGTTTTTTTAATTTCTTTCAATTTATGTATCTAATATCCATTATGTTAATTCTGCATTCTTATTTTGTTTCTTCTTTTATTACGTTTGATTTATTATTTACGAAATTATTAAATTAATTTTTTTAACTTCTTCTTAAGCTAGTAATTTTTTCTTATTTTTAATTACGTTTGATTTATTATTTACGAAATTATTTAATTAATTTTTAACTTCTTCTTAAGCTAGTAATTTTTTTTTTTTTCGTATCTCTTGGGTGTTTACGTTTCATTTTATTTTTTTGGCCGTCTATACATATTTTTTCCTGTTATTGTTTTTTTTCTCGTATTTATTTTATTATTAGGCTAAAATGGTTATCATTATGTACATATTTATTATTTCTTATTCTTATATTATGTTTTTTTGTTAATTATTTTCGTTGTTTCCAATTTATAATTTTTAGTGTCAAGTTTACGGTCTTTTCTGATTTTGTGATTAAAGGGAATTAACTCTATCAATTCTTTGTTTCTTATTTATTCAGTCATTAACTTACATCTTTTAGAATTTGTGCATTTACCTTATAATTTAGTAGTCAAAGGGAAATAACTTATTTATTTTTTGTTATTAATCTTTGTCATTTTTGCTAATTTTAATTTTTTTATTAATCATATTATTATTTATTGATCATGTGTATTTATGTTGTGTTCAGGTTTGTTATTTATAAGTTTATTTGCTATTCTAATATTTTTTATTCATTTATCTTAAAAACTCGGTTTTTTTGGTGAAAAGAAAATATTTTTGTTCAGTTTTTTGTCTATCTATTTGTTTACTTATTATCTATATCTTGATATTAGGAACTTATTTTTATGCAGACATATTTGCATGTTGTCTGTACGGTGATTTAACAATGAGCTTTTATCAGATGTTAGTATTTTGTAGGATTCTAGTAAACATAAGGAACATTTGCCTGATTTTGATGGATGATAACTTTTTGCCCTACCTATCACGGACCATTTCAAAGTGTACTCTATGTTTTTGCTTTTTAACTCACGTATCCATTCCCCAAGTGCAGTGTCATTATTATTTTTCTTTCTATTTGTTTCCTTCCACTATGGTTATTATTAGTATTATTAGTATTTGCTGTGTTATTTATTATATTTTTGCTACTATTATTGTTTTTGTTAAATGATGAAATATGATTGTTTAGCCGGGTTTTAAACTGAGTGCTCGTACTACCAATGTATGCTTTTATACCTCTATTAGTTTTAACTTCACATTTATATACAACATCTGATACGAGGCCATTTCCTTCTAACGGGCATTCTATAGCTACACGGCAGTTGCATCCACGGTTTTCATTCCTATTATTTTCTAAGTTATTATTATTTGCTTTTTCTATTTTGGCTCTGTTCGTTCCTATTATATTTCTAATCAAATTTGGTGAGGTTGAGTAAGAAATTTTTACATTGTTTTTGTTTATGATTTTACTTAATTTATTGCTTGGTGGAAAGTTATTATCTATTATTTCATAGAATTCTTTTGGAATATTATTTTTAATATGTATAGAGTATGGGATGTTGAACCATGTTTGTTGCTTCCTCCTATTCTTTCTATTTGTGTTAGTGTTGTTCTCCATTCTTATTGTTTTTTCACGAGTGCTGGTACTTATGTTGTTATCAGTTCTGTTATTTGTTTCTATTTTATTTCTATTTCTATTCATTACTCTATTATATGATATTATATTTACATTTGTCCTAAAGTTAGTGTGTTCAATATTATGGTTCTTTATGTACTGTATTTTTTTATTGTAACCTGATTTTTTTATTGCTTCGTTATAATACTCCCTATTTTTGTTAAATTTGTCTTCATTAATTGATATTTTAGATAGTCTTTTAGATATGTTTGGTATTATTGCAGCTTTCATGGATGGTGGGTGATTAGATCTATTATCAATGTAGTACAATGCCTGGTTAGGTTTGTGGTAAGGTTCATATGTTTTATTTATTATATCTAGGGTAAGGTCCAGAAAGTTAACGGTTTTGTAGTTTTCATTGAAGGTTATTGTTAGCCCTAAATCATTAATTATTTTCTTTATCTTAGTTTTGGTGTTCTTAACTATTCTTATACTACCATTTATGTAAAACAGAGCATCATCACGATATAGCCCACCTTTTAGCTCTGGTATCTCTTCACTTAGTTTCTGCAATATGTATAGGCCTACTACATCAGTTGCCTGACTTGAGTCAGCCGATCCCATCGTGATGTCGAAGTTTAGGTCCCTGTTATTCCTAGTCCAAAGTTTATTATCATATTTTATTATTGATCGTCTCGCTAAGTTAACTATATCTGTTTCTATTTTGGTTATGGTAGTGAGAGTTTTTGCAAATGATATTGCATCTTTAAAGAGTTGTGGTGTTATGGAGGGATAATATGCGTCTATATCGAAGCTAATTAACATACTGTTACTTCTAATACTTATATTTTTGAACCAATCTATTACTTCATCTGAGGATATCAATAGGTGGTTTGTTATTTTCTGTTTAATGTTAGGTATAATTCTATCAAGAATTTTTTTACTTATATTTCCTATGTCAGATATACATGGGGATATCAGCCTAATGCTAGGGTTTATATTAAAGGTTTCTTTGTGGTCTTTAAAAGTAAATCTTGGGGTTAATGGGGTAAATACCTCTATTTTATTGCTAATGCCTATTTCTTCACATATTTCTTTAATGGATGTGTTTATGCTATCTAACTCACTTTTTTCTGCAATTCTATATTTTTTCCTCAGTTCTGTTAGGATCAATTCATTATATTTATTATAGTCTATGGAGTAAATGTTCATAGTTTTGTCTGCAGGTACCTTCAGCATGTCATCATCTTTGATCTTTTTAAATGTTTCATTTATTTTTTGTAGTCTGGGATTCATGTATTTTTGTTTTTTCTTCTTTTTTAAGCCTTTTACCATGTTTAGCATATCAAGTTCGAAATTGTCAAGAGCAGGGATGTTTGGTGGGCTTTTTCTCGTTTTGATTCCATATTTTTTATCAAATTTTGTTGGTTCTCTATTGTTTCCTTCGTTTCTTGTGTTACTGTTGCGATCCTGTTGGTTTGTTTTGTTTTCCCCATTTTGGCACCTCATGTTGTGATGGTATACCTTCCATCTAATCCTTTTTATGAATTTTTGAACAGACTGCAGCATGTCCATTGTGTACTTTTTATGGTCCGGTATTGCTACGTTCTTCGGGGAAAATGGTATTTCTTCCTTTGGGAACATTTTGGTCAATTTAAAGGTTTTTATTTAGCAGCTCAAACTTTTGGAGCAGATTTATATGTATTTTTTTAACAATCAATTTTAATACCTTTTAAATGGTATTTTATTGATAATTGTACCAATATTGACTTCGGTTTAGCTCGATGAGAATTCAGAGCAATATAATTTATATAATCGGAAAAACAACACCTTTTATTTATTAGTACACAATTTTTGTTTTTATTATTTTTTAAGACATGTTATTATATATTTTTTTCTCCTTAGTCTGACAGCTGTTTCGAAGGGTAAAAAGACAAACGGTTGTTTTAATTATAGCATACCGAATCTTCATTATTTACCGTTCTCTTCAGAGACAATTAGAATCAAATTAATTACAGTCAAAATTTGTTTTTTAAAAAACTCACATGGGGATGGAATTTTTTTATCGAGGTTGCCATCTTTAAAAATTTTTCCATGGGATTTTTATATATCTATATTTTCTTTTTGTTAGCCTTATTTTCGTATTTTTTTGGTTTTTTAATTTCTTTCAATTTATGTATCTAATATCCATTATGTTAATTCTGCATTCTTATTTTGTTTCTTCTTTTATTACGTTTGGTTTATTATTTACGAAATTATTAAATTAATTTTTTTAACTTCTTCTTAAGCTAGTAATTTTTTCTTATTTTTAATTACGTTTGATTTATTATTTACGAAATTATTTAATTAATTTTTAACTTCTTCTTAAGCTAGTAATTTTTTTTTTTTTTCGTATCTCTTGGGTGTTTACGTTTCATTTTATTTTTTTGGCCGTCTATACATATTTTTTCCTGTTATTGTTTTTTTTCTCGTATTTATTTTATTATTAGGCTAAAATGGTTATCATTATGTACATATTTATTATTTCTTATTCTTATATTATGTTTTTTTGTTAATTATTTTCGTTGTTTCCAATTTATAATTTTTAGTGTCAAGTTTACGGTCTTTTCTGATTTTGTGATTAAAGGGAATTAACTCTATCAATTCTTTGTTTCTTATTTATTCAGTCATTAACTTACATCTTTTAGAATTTGTGCATTTACCTTATAATTTAGTAGTCAAAGGGAAATAACTTATTTATTTTTTGTTATTAATCTTTGTCATTTGACTGTAATTAATTTGATTCTAATTGTCTCTGAAGAGAACGGTAAATAATGAAGATTCGGTATGCTATAATTAAAACAACCGTTTGTCTTTTTACCCTTCGAAACAGCTGTCAGACTAAGGAGAAAAAAATATATAATAACATGTCTTAAAAAATAATAAAAACAAAAATTGTGTACTAATAAATAAAAGGTGTTGTTTTTCCGATTATATAAATTATATTGCTCTGAATTCTCATCGAGCTAAACCGAAGTCAATATTGGTACAATTATCAATAAAATACCATTTAAAAGGTATTAAAATTGATTGTTAAAAAAATACATATAAATCTGCTCCAAAAGTTTGAGCTGCTAAATAAAAACCTTTAAATTGACCAAAATGTTCCCAAAGGAAGAAATACCATTTTCCCCGAAGAACGTAGCAATACCGGACCATAAAAAGTACACAATGGACATGCTGCAGTCTGTTCAAAAATTCATAAAAAGGATTAGATGGAAGGTATACCATCACAACATGAGGTGCCAAAATGGGGAAAACAAAACAAACCAACAGGATCGCAACAGTAACACAAGAAACGAAGGAAACAATAGAGAACCAACAAAATTTGATAAAAAATATGGAATCAAAACGAGAAAAAGCCCACCAAACATCCCTGCTCTTGACAATTTCGAACTTGATATGCTAAACATGGTAAAAGGCTTAAAAAAGAAGAAAAAACAAAAATACATGAATCCCAGACTACAAAAAATAAATGAAACATTTAAAAAGATCAAAGATGATGACATGCTGAAGGTACCTGCAGACAAAACTATGAACATTTACTCCATAGACTATAATAAATATAATGAATTGATCCTAACAGAACTGAGGAAAAAATATAGAATTGCAGAAAAAAGTGAGTTAGATAGCATAAACACATCCATTAAAGAAATATGTGAAGAAATAGGCATTAGCAATAAAATAGAGGTATTTACCCCATTAACCCCAAGATTTACTTTTAAAGACCACAAAGAAACCTTTAATATAAACCCTAGCATTAGGCTGATATCCCCATGTATATCTGACATAGGAAATATAAGTAAAAAAATTCTTGATAGAATTATACCTAACATTAAACAGAAAATAACAAACCACCTATGGATATCCTCAGATGAAGTAATAGATTGGTTCAAAAATATAAGTATTAGAAGTAACAGTATGTTAATTAGCTTCGATATAGACGCATATTATCCCTCCATAACACCACAACTCTTTAAAGATGCAATATCATTTGCAAAAACTCTCACTACCATAACCAAAATAGAAACAGATATAGTTAACTTAGCGAGACGATCAATAATAAAATATGATAATAAACTTTGGACTAGGAATAACAGGGACCTAAACTTCGACATCACGATGGGATCGGCTGACTCAAGTCAGGCAACTGATGTAGTAGGCCTATACATATTGCAGAAACTAAGTGAAGAGATACCAGAGCTAAAAGGTGGGCTATATCGTGATGATGCTCTGTTTTACATAAATGGTAGTATAAGAATAGTTAAGAACACCAAAACTAAGATAAAGAAAATATTTAATGATTTAGGGCTAACAATAACCTTCAATGAAAACTACAAAACCGTTAACTTTCTGGACCTTACCCTAGATATAATAAATAAAACATATGAACCTTACCACAAACCTAACCAGGCATTGTACTACATTGATAATAGATCTAATCACCCACCATCCATGAAAGCTGCAATAATACCAAACATATCTAAAAGACTATCTAAAATATCAATTAATGAAGACAAATTTAACAAAAATAGGGAGTATTATAACGAAGCAATAAAAAAATCAGGTTACAATAAAAAAATACAGTACATAAAGAACCATAATATTGAACACACTAACTTTAGGACAAATGTAAATATAATATCATATAATAGAGTAATGAATAGAAATAGAAATAAAATAGAAACAAATAACAGAACTGATAACAACATAAGTACCAGCACTCGTGAAAAAACAATAAGAATGGAGAACAACACTAACACAAATAGAAAGAATAGGAGGAAGCAACAAACATGGTTCAACATCCCATACTCTATACATATTAAAAATAATATTCCAAAAGAATTCTATGAAATAATAGATAATAACTTTCCACCAAGCAATAAATTAAGTAAAATCATAAACAAAAACAATGTAAAAATTTCTTACTCAACCTCACCAAATTTGATTAGAAATATAATAGGAACGAACAGAGCCAAAATAGAAAAAGCAAATAATAATAACTTAGAAAATAATAGGAATGAAAACCGTGGATGCAACTGCCGTGTAGCTATAGAATGCCCGTTAGAAGGAAATTGCCTCGTATCAGATGTTGTATATAAATGTGAAGTTAAAACTAATAGAGGTATAAAAGCATACATTGGTAGTACGAGCACTCAGTTTAAAACCCGGCTAAACAATCATATTTCATCATTTAACAAAAACAATAATAGTAGCAAAAATATAATAAATAACACAGCAAATACTAATAATACTAATAATAACCATAGTGGGAGGGAAACAAATAGAAAGAAAAATAATAATGACACTGCACTTGGGGAATGGATACGTGAGTTAAAAAGCAAAAACATAGAGTACACTTTGAAATGGTCCGTGATAGGTAGGGCAAAAAGTTATCATCCATCAAAATCAGGCAAATGTTCCTTATGTTTACTAGAATCCTACAAAATACTAACATCTGATAAAAGCTCATTGTTAAATCACCGTACAGACAACATGCAAATATGTCTGCATAAAAATAAGTTCCTAATATCAAGATATAGATAATAAGTAAACAAATAGATAGACAAAAAACTGAACAAAAATATTTTCTTTTCACCAAAAAAACCGAGTTTTTAAGATAAATGAATAAAAAATATTAGAATAGCAAATAAACTTATAAATAACAAACCTGAACACAACATAAATACACATGATCAATAAATAATAATATGATTAATAAAAAAATTAAAATTAGCAAAAATGACAAAGATTAATAACAAAAAATAAATAAGTTATTTCCCTTTGACTACTAAATTATAAGGTAAATGCACAAATTCTAAAAGATGTAAGTTAATGACTGAATAAATAAGAAACAAAGAATTGATAGAGTTAATTCCCTTTAATCACAAAATCAGAAAAGACCGTAAACTTGACACTAAAAATTATAAATTGGAAACAACGAAAATAATTAACAAAAAAACATAATATAAGAATAAGAAATAATAAATATGTACATAATGATAACCATTTTAGCCTAATAATAAAATAAATACGAAAAAAAACAATAACAGGAAAAAATATGTATAGACGGCCAAAAAAATAAAATGAAACGTAAACACCCAAGAGATACGAAAAAAAAAAAAAAAAAAAAATTACTAGCTTAAGAAGAAGTTAAAAATTAATTAAATAATTTCGTAAATAATAAATCAAACGTAATTAAAAATAAGAAAAAATTACTAGCTTAAGAAGAAGTTAAAAAAATTAATTTAATAATTTCGTAAATAATAAATCAAACGTAATAAAAGAAGAAACAAAATAAGAATGCAGAATTAACATAATGGATATTAGATACATAAATTGAAAGAAATTAAAAAACCAAAAAAATACGAAAATAAGGCTAACAAAAAGAAAATATAGATATATAAAAATCCCATGGAAAAATTTTTAAAGATGGCAACCTCGATAAAAAAATTCCATCCCCATGTGAGTTTTTTAAAAAACAAATTTTGACTGTAATTAATTTGATTCTAATTGTCTCTGAAGAGAACGGTAAATAATGAAGATTCGGTATGCTATAATTAAAACAACCGTTTGTCTTTTTACCCTTCGAAACAGCTGTCAGACTAAGGAGAAAAAAATATATAATAACATGTCTTAAAAAATAATAAAAACAAAAATTGTGTACTAATAAATAAAAGGTGTTGTTTTTCCGATTATATAAATTATATTGCTCTGAATTCTCATCGAGCTAAACCGAAGTCAATATTGGTACAATTATCAATAAAATACCATTTAAAAGGTATTAAAATTGATTGTTAAAAAAATACATATATATATATATATATATATATATATATATATATATATATATATATATATATATATATATCCAGAAACAAGTAAAGAGCCAAACGTAAAAAGTTTTTTTTTTACATAATAATATAGATCAGAACACTATATTATTTACTGACCCGTAAAATGTTCAAGTCCGCCGTAGATATTCATACTTATCAGAGACCAGTTAATAAATTTCGATAAAAAATTTAATCTCTACCAATTCTAAGTGTATTTAATGAAACGAACTTTTTTTTATATTTTTCCTTACACTCGTTTTAACTTAAATGACACTAGCTGCTTTCGCCACGTCTATATGTTCAACACTTTACTATCATTTGTTTACAAAAGATAAGATTTCATGTTTTTTCTTTCTTAAAAAAATGACACCCTAAACAGCAAAATATTGTACACAGAAAATTATTCTATAAGTTCTGATAATCTGTAAAATTTACAAATTAAACTCATATGATTTTAGTAATTAAAAGCATATTACTTATGTTAAATTCATCTAACACATATTTTTTTATGAATAATTTTTATTATAGTTAAATGTAAAACATGTGCGGCATACATTTGCACGCATTTCCATATCGTGGGGAACTTGTCTTACACATATAATACAGTATGCCTATATATTATAACGTGTTTCTGGTTTAAAATCCGCTTTCTGTAGTGATCTGGTGTTTTGACGCAAATACGGCCACGATCGTACAGCACAAGTTAGCTATATTGGCAGCATGCTTTGAAATTCTACTTACTAATATAACAATGTGAGCGCCATGCTTAGTGACATTCATCCCGTTCAACTTACCATTATTATATTATGCAGTCAGCTAACGAGGTTGTTATTGGAGGGATAATGGTAAGTTGAACGGGATGAATGTCACTAAGCATGGCGCTCACATTGTTATATTAGTAAGTAGAAGTTCAGACCATGCTGCCTTTAATTTGCGATAAAAAGCACATTCTTGAGATTGATTGGCTTTTTTTTCTGGAATAATGCCTGTTGCATATGTGTGAAATTCTTTTTACAATTGATATCAGATAATAATGAAACACTTGACTATCTGTTCACTAGACATAAAGCATAGTTAAGCGTTGTGCAGTAAGGTGTCTTGTTGTGTTCATGACCAGCATCTTAAGGGGATACGGGATAATGTTTGTGGCATGTGATATTGCAACCCGACGGTAATTTTGTCTAAAGCCGTATATATTTGCAATCAAAGTATTATATATATATATATATATATATATATATATATATATATATATATATATATATATATTTATATATATATATATATATATATATATATATATATATATATATATAACGGTACCAGGTACCCCGAGATTTACTTTAAAAGACTACAAACACAGCTTTAATATTAACCCTACTATTAGACTCATTTGCCCCTCGGAATCAGATATAGGACTGGTTAGTAAAAACATATTAGATAGAATTATCCCCAAAATTAAATCCATAATAAAATACCCACTATGGCAAACTTCCAACCAAGTAATCGACTGGTTTTCTCACATTCAAAATAAAAATAACATTAAATTTCTTTCTTTTGACATTGAATCATATTACCAATCTATATCACCTATCCTACTTAATAAATCTCTATTAATGGCACGAAAATTAACAAATATAACTCAAGACGAAATTAAACTAATACTTATAGCTAGAGAGTCTTTAATAACATTTGATAATAAATATTGGACCAGGAAAAATACCCCTAACCACTTCAACATTTTAATGGGATCGACCGATTCGACTCAGGTCACTGATCTAGTTGGCCTTTCCCTTTTAAATGAAATACATTGTATACTCCATAAACAATTCAAACTTGAAGGAGGACTATATAGAGATGATGCACTTTTCGTAACTAATTCTACTAATAAAAATTATGAAAAAGCAATTAAAGCTCTACATAAATTATTTAAAAATTATGGACTTAGTATAAAAATCGACCCTAATAAAAAAATTCTTAATGTCTTAGACATAATCTTAAATCTTGAGAATTCTACCGTTGAACCCCATCATAAACCTAACCAATCACTACTATATGTTCACAATCAATCAAACCACCCTAAATCAATATTAAAATCAATAGTTCCCAATATCGCTTTAAGAATTTCTAGACTGTCTTCTACTAAATCCATATTTACCAAAAATGAAAAATATTAAAATGAGGCCCTTAAAAACTCTGGATATAATTCACAAATTAAATTAATAAATGAAAATGATAGAAACATAAACTGCATTGAAAATAAACCTACTAAGAGCGTAATAACATATAATATGGCAATGCCTTACCGGATACGAGTTAAGAAAAATAACCAAGAGACAAAAAAAGATAAAACCAAACCACAGATATTAGATAATAATACAAATAAACAGCAAACCAAAACCCGTAAACGTAAGAATAGACACAGGGAGATCCTATGGTTCAACCCGCCATATTCCAAAAACCTAGAAACAAACATAGCCAGATAATTTTTTTAAAATATTAGATACGAACTTTAAAGCCCCCCATAGATATAATAAAATTTCCAATAAGAACACAATTAAAGTATCTTACTCTACTATGCCTAACCTTCATCAGAAAATAATTAGCTCTTATAATAAGAAAATTAATAAACTACAAAATACAACTATACAAAATACATCGGACTGTAACTGTGGAAGAAAAAATAAATGCCCCCTACAAGGCTCATGTAAAATTAAAAATGTTATCTATAGCTGCACAGTATCAAAAACTCCAAATCTACATGAACCTATTAACAGCCATAACTCAACAACCAGATTAAATAATAACACCAACTTAAACCAATCTACCGATCAATTACTAATCAACCCATCATATAATAATCAAACAACAGACCTAACGGAAAATAATCACAAGCAAAAGGTAATATATTTTGGTTCCACATCTGGCCTAATAAAACATAGAATTTCAACGCACAAAAATTCTTTTAAAAATAACTCTCTGTCAAACCAAACTACTCTATCCAACTATATTTGGCAACTAAAAAACAGCAATATTTCTTTCAACTTAAAATGGCAAATAATTGAGACTTGCAAATCATATAAACCAGGAGATAAATTCTGTGCACTATGTACAAAAGAGACCCTAAAATTTTAAAATATGAAGATATAAAAAATACAACCAAACAATCAAGACAGGAGCTTATGACATGTAGTCAAAAACGTTGGTTTAAATTTAATAAATATAAACCACCTTAAATCATTAAAAATTACTTATTAGTAAAAATAGATTACAATTTTTTTTTTTTTTTTATAAATTAAGTAAGACTAATTATCTCCTTATAACCTTCAAATAAATAAAGTAAAGAAAACATGACAATTATCTCCCCTTAAAATATGTAATAGTAATATTCTCTATATATAAACCGTAGCGTCTTTAAATCAAAAATACGCTAACGGAAACAATTTATTGCACGAGCGTGCCCCCCTTTTAAAATTCATCATTCAATAAGATAAAAAGCTATAGCAAACATCTAAATGCCTATTTTAACCACAGTTCCTGATCTCAAAAAACGAAAAATTAAAAGGTAAATATCTCTATATATATATATATTTAAAACAAATTTATTATGTAAATTCAAAAATATATATTTTTCTCTACTTATTTCTATCTCTAACCCATATTAATTTTCTCATAAATTTTAAATCCAGACCTTTTATTTCAATTTTTTCAGATTCACCTGCCTTACTTTTAATGCTAGGTTTATTTATGGTGTCTTTTAAATTCAATAAAAACCCCTTCAAAATTTGCTGATGAGGAGACCTTGCTTATCAAAAAACTATATATAATTATTGTACATAACTTGATGTATAACACAATAAAAAGCATTGTTTTCCGAAACGATCGTACAGATAATTTATTTTGTTATTGTTCCTTCTCATGAAAAGGATTTTTGATTTAATTATAATTTGATTTTTAAATTTTAAATTATCAATCACATTACTTAATATTGAATTAGCTCTAGGGCATTTAACTAGCGAGCTTATTATATATCTAAATTACAACGAGCACGTTCTATTTTCTGTATTTTAATTAAACTAGTAATTTCACTGTGACATTAAAATACACTCAGCTCTTTAGACTATTGTTCTAATCGCCTTTAAATTATATATATATATATATATATATATATATATATAATGGTCCGAAACATTTGTAACGAAGAAGGTAAATACACTACTCGTTGCTATCAGTCAAACCATAGTTATCTTGATTTTCGAATATATATATATATATATATATATATATATATATATATATATATATATATATATATATATATTAGACTAGACTACCCGTAACCGGCTGTGTAACTATATGTTATGGCGAGCTATGGGATAGTGAGTATACAGAATGTATGTATAAAGTGCAATGGATATACAGAATTAATGTATAAACGTGCAAAAATTGAATTTTAGCGCTTGTGAAACTAGATGGGCGACCAGTGAAAGCAATACGAGCATTTGGCCATATTATATGCCTACGTATCGAAAGGAGGAACCGTTGGGAAGTTCTTACTTCCAAATGTTGATTGGTATGATCCACGTTGTCAGCTTCATGCTGAGCGTTAAACCAATATACAACCATACCATATTGAGTGGTAGGGATATACTGTTCGAAACTTGGTTGCAAAGAGCTACGTAAACCGGCTGTAGCAATTTTATGCGAAAACTCCTGCCTTTTGACACCAATCCAGGGGAGTTTCACTTATATGGCACATTCTTGAGGGACCACAAACAGCCCCCTTTAAAACGGCAAGATTTAATCCCTCCCTCATTTTTGATTTACGTGTAAAGGATAACTATTCATTAAAAGGATCTCAGTTCTGCTTTGGTGTCATTTAGGGGTGACGAACCCAGCTAATGTATTGCCCGATAAATGTAAGTTTTCTATATATGCTCGTAGTAAACTCATACCATATCTTTCAATGAGAACACCTAAGAACGGTAATGACTCATCAACTACACTCTCCATAGAAAACTTAAATGTAGGGTAAAGTAAGTGTAATTGTTTAAACAAACCCTCGGCGTCCGTACAAGAAAAACTTTTGACAAAAATTTCATCTAAATAAGGAAATAGCACGCCAGTTTATGAAAACTATCAAAATGCAGTTTTCTTGAAATCCAACAAAACTATTGGCCAATGTGGGACCCAAAAGAATTCCCACTGCTACCCCTTCTACTTGACGATACATGGCCCCGTTAAAACTAAATTCAACTGATTTAGTAGCTAAACCCATGAGCTCAACAATATATGCTCAGAAAAGGAGGGTTTAGTTAGGGAAGTAAGATAAAGACTACTGGCACAAATCCCGATAGTTTCATCTAAACGCACATTGCTGATTAAACTGGATATGCTCTAAGACCATAAATATCAAGTATTCTATGAACACATTGGAGCCTTGACTGCCGTACAAACGGTCGGGTTTCAATCCTGGCTTGAGGTAGTTGCCTGTCTAGCCGCACTGATGAGCTGTGAAACAGCGAAACAGTACTGTATGTGGATGACTATATATATATATATATATATATATATATATATATATATATATTCTCCAAACTGAAAATAATTAATTTTACTTATATATATATATATATATATATATATATATATATATATATATATATATATATATATATATATATATATATATACACATATATATATATATATATATATATATATATATATATATATATATATATATATATATATATATATACGAATTTTGTCACGGGCACGTGGTGGTTTATTACGAGTAACGTGCATGCACATTTTGTAAATACATATATACATATTTAACGTTTTTATTTACTACTTTAGGTATTTCAAAATATTTCGACTGCACTCGTAATTAACACTATTTATCTGAGTCTTTTTTGTATGTATATATAATGCTTCAAGTATTTTTAATTTATTAATATTATTGGCGCTTTGCAAGACCTAGTATTCTCTACCATAATCCTTCGGAATTCAGAATGATGACAGCTATGTTTTCCCAAATGTTGCGATATTGGACTAGAGTCAGAGAGGGGGAGAGTTAGTCTTCGCGACAACGTGTTTGCAGAATAGCCTATATAGTTAGTAGTATTAGGGATACACTTTTCTAATGAGCAGTTAAATTGGTAAACTACATTTTTTCAAACAATTTATCTGTGTGCAAAATGTTGTTTTTGATTACGAAGCTAGTCGACTGCAGTTTTTTACAATAGATAATGTATATTATTTTTTTGTCATCATTGATAACCACGCATCGACGGATTATTTTTTTTAATTTTTTATGTTTATTCAATTTGATTATATTTTGTAGAATACTTGTGAAACTAACCGTAGCCCTCTGCGCAAGAGGGTCCGTGTGTGCCTGGCGTGTGGGGTGGTGGCTGATCCTGTGGTCGGGGCAGCGGACGAAAGAGTTTCAAGATTGCGCCTGCCTGCTTTTATTAGAGACGGAATCTCGCAGGATCACGCGAGATCTCGCGGGGTTGCAAATTAGCTAGGCCATCTTGAGGAATAAAAATCAGTCCATTGGAGGTGCGAGGCAGTCGGGTTCAGATGTTCGTGGCGATCAGTACAGTGACCGTTGGGTTCAGTTTCTATTCGTGCAGTTAGCTGAGCTTTGTTAGTTACCTTTCGCGCCGTGGCTGTCATTGGTTGTTGGTTCGCTATGTGTTGCCGTGGTTCTTCAGTGAAACGCTTCGTCGCCCACGACGAGACTCCCCGTCTCCTACACAAGATACTCATACAAGCTATTTCGCCCCCCCCCACTCCGAACTTGGTTTTCTTTTCTTCAATGGCGGATAGGTTCGATCAAAAGTTGATACCGGAATTCGACGGATCCGACCCGGTACTCAGCTGGGTTGAGAAGGTCGAGTTACATTGTCAGTTGTCCGGTGTGAAAAATGTCGAGCGCGTGATTCCTCTGCGGCTGACCGGCGGGGCCTTCGCTGTATATCAGCAACTCAGCGCTGAGGAGAAGTGTGACTACTCGAGTATCAAGGCGGCGTTGTACAGGGCGTTCGCCACTGACTCCGCCACTGCATGGGAGCAGTTTGAGACGAGGTCTATACGCTTGGGCGAAACTGTGGACGTGTATCTCGCCGAACTTAAGAAGCTGACGGTGTTGTTCGGCGGTCTTCCCGAGAGGGCCCTAGCCTACAAATTCCTGTCAGGACTCCCCGCTGGAGCAAAGTAGCTCCTGCGAGCAATATCTACTATGTCCTCACTACCGCTGAATGACCTAGTGGACAGAGCCAGGACAATAATGAAGGATGACTCGACGGTGCAGGTACCGGTAGTCGCCGTCGCACAGGCCCCACCAAGTGGCGAAGGACCGTCTCAGGGACCCAGCCCGCAAGGTGATGTCATCTGCTATAGATGCAACGGGCGGGGCCACATGGCAAGAAATTGTAGAAGGCGGTCGACGGCTGTTCGCTGCTACTGCTGTAACAAGACTGGGCACATGTCCCGAGACTGTGCGGGAAACGGGGACGGGGACAAGGTGCCAGTGCCGACATCTTCCCCGAACAGAAAATAAACAAGGCGCTCCCTGCCATTCAGGTCCGAGTTAATGACACGTTATGTTCAGCCCTCCTTGATTCCGGTTGCTCCCGCACCATAGTGTGTGCGGACTTCTGTCGGGCGTGGAAAAGGAGAACGTCAGGATAATACCATTACTGGAAAAATACGAATGTGTTGCAGCGTGGGTGTGGTACACATTCGCACAAGAAGTGGGAACTCGGCCACCGTCGAAGCGCTGGTGACACGCGAAAAGCCGCTGAGTTTCAACCTGTTGCTAGGCTACGATGCCATCAAAGCCCTGGGCGGCGTGCGCATAACGCGCGCTGGCGTTGTAGAGTTTCAGGATAGGCCCCCGGTGTGCGCAGCACTAAGAGTCGACCAGCCGGACTTCAGTGCGGAATTCGACAACCAACAGAAGGCGTGGACCGCCACTTGGAGGTGGTCAGAAGACAAGGAACCGGCCAAACTACAAAACAATGTGGCAGAGTACCGTATGCCCGACCAGATAAGGCCTGCATACGAAAGCGAGCTCCGTGAATGGATTAAGAACGGTTGGCTGATTCCATACCCCTACGAAAAACTTGGACCCCCCAAGGGCCTGATACCGCTGATGGCAGTTGCCCAACCTAACAAGTCAAAGGTGAGGCCGGTAATGGACTACCGCGAGTTGAATGCGCATGTTGATGCGTTCACAGCGGACGCCGACGTCTGTGCCAGCAAGCTGCGAGAGTGGCGCCGGCAGGGGTCCAATGTGTCCCTACTGGACTTGAGAAAAGCATACTTGCAGGTCCGGATCGGCGAGGCGATGTGGCCTTTCCAGACAGTGATGTTTTCCGGGAAGAGATACTGTCTTACGCGACTCGGATTTGGGCTAAACGTAGCACCCCAGATAATGAAGGTTATCGTCAATGCCGTGTTGTCACAAGAAGAATGGATCAGAAAGGGAACATCGGCGTATATTGACGATATATACGTGAACGAAGATATCGTGTCATCTTCGCGCGTAAGATCCAAACTTGCCGAGTTTGGTCTAAACTGCAAGAACTCTGAGCGGCTTGAGGATGGCGCCCGCGTATTGGGCTTGAGCGTTCAAGAGGAGCGAGGGATCCTGAAGTGGAGGCGTGGAACCGCAGTTCCCGACGTACCCGACGTTTACACAAGACGTGCCGTGTTCTCCCTGTGCGGGAAACTTGTGGGGCACCTTCCAGTATGCGGATGGGTTCGTGCGGCGACAGGTGTCATAAAAAGGAGGGCAAATGCGGTCACCAAAGGCTGGGACGATGAGATAACCGACGAACTATTGGTCCGAATGTTGAAGGAGACCGTCGCTAGTGTGAAAAAGAATGACCCCGCCACAGGGGACTGGTGCGTGCAGGGAGACGAACTGAGCGTGTGGGTGGACGCAAGTTCTCTAGCGATCGGTGTAGTTTTGGAGAAAGATGGGGCCGTAGTTGAGGATGCCTGCTGGCTGCGACCGGCGAATGATGCTGCCCATATCAACCTGGCAGAACTCGACGCTGTAATAAAGGGCATTAACCTGGCACTTCAATGGGAAGTGAAGAAACTGCGTGTGCACACTGACTCATTTTGCGTGCACCACTGGGTGTCGGACACACTCACGAGCAAGGCCAGGGCACGCACCAAGGCAGCCAGCGAAATGCTGATAAGACGGAGGCTGGAGACTGTGAAAAAACTGGTGACGGAGTACAACCTGTCCGTAGACGTAGTGCTCGTCACCTCGGACTACAACCTCGCCGACAAGCTCACTTGGGTACCACGGAGATGGTATGAGGCTATGAAGAAAGAAGCTAAGCCATTGCCTCTGTGTGCTGCCTCCGTCGAGGAGGAAGAAATCAGGAAGATACATCACGACAGTGGGCACCCCGGAGTACAACGGACCTACTACTTTGTGAAGTTGGCTAGACCATCAATACCAAAAAGCGCAGTAAGAGCAGTGGTCAGGGAGTTCCAAACGTGCCAGTCCATCGACCCCGCCCCGGCCAGATGGCGGAAAGGACAGCTGGGAGTGGACGCGACTTGGAGTCGGTTGGGTATGGATATAACCCACTACGGCAGCCAACATTTCCTCACGCTGATAGACTGGGGGCCAACGAGGTTCGCGATTTGGCGCCAATTAGCGAGGCAGGATTCCACCAGTGTCATCCACGAATTGAAATCCATATTCTACGAAAGGGGGCCGCCTGAGGAGATCCTCACGGATAACGACACGGCGTTCTGCAGCAGGGAATTTAAGCATTTTATGGACAACTGGGGGATCCGCATTCGACACCGATGCGCGTATGTGCCGAGCGGCAACGGCATAGCCGAGCGGTGCCACAGAACCGTGAAGAGGATCGCGGCCAGGAAGAAGTGTACGATCGCGGAGGCGGTTTACAGATACAACACAACGCCTAAGGACGCCGTGACTGGCGGCAGTGCGCCCGCTGATGCGATTCATCACTACCACGTGCGCGTCAAGGACGTTGAAGTGTGTCTACCCGACCAACGAGAACCCCAGGGGACGTACCAATGTGGAGACACCGTCCGGGTCAAGCCACCCGGCGGCCGGTGCACCAGCAGCTTTTGGAGGGGGCGGATCACCGGCGTCATCAGTGAACAGGCCATACTAGTCGATGATACTCCGCGCCACGTAAGGGATCTCCGGCCCGCTCTAAGCGCTGACCAATCGGCGAGCAGTGGAAGTAGCGAGTCATCCGACGATGAGCGGTGGATCCAACCCGTGCCCCACGAACCTGGTGACTCAACTGCGAGCAGTGGAAAGAGCGTGTCATCCGACGATGAGCGATGGATCCAACCTGTGCCCCACGAACCTGATGACTCAACTGCGAGCTCTAATGCTGATGCTGATGCTTCCGATGACACTTCTGAGAGCTCCGATAAGTCCCGGCAATACCCCTCCGCAGGAGTGCTCGAATCAAACGGCCACGTCCGCCGTGTCACGTATGTGATCTGGAGACCAGGGGGGAGTGTGAGACCCACCGTAGCCCTCGGCGCAAGAGGGTCCGTGTGTGCCTGGCGTGTGGGGTGGTGGCTGATCCTGTGGTCGGGGCAGCGGACGAAAGAGTTTCAAGATGGCGCCTGCCTGCTTTTATTAGAGACGGAATCTCGCAGGATCGCGCGAGATCTCGCGGGGATGCAAATTAGCTAGGCCATCTTGAGGAATAAAAATCGGTCCATTGGAGGTGCGAGGCAGTCGGGTTCAGACGTTCGTGGCGATCAGTACAGTGACCGTTGGGTTCAGTTTCTATTCGTGCAGTCAGCTGAGCTTTGTTAGTTACCTTCGCGCCGTGGCTGTCATTGGTTGTTGGTTCGCTGTGTGTTGCCGTGGTTCTTCAGTGAAACGCTTCGTCGCCCACGACGAGACTCCCCGTCTCCTACACAAGATACTCATACAATACTTTCATCAGTTTGGGAGTTCTTGTGTAGCTGGTTACGTTAATATATAATAATAGTTTGAATATTTTGTTTTGTGATATTATTACTTTGATTCAAGTTTTGCATAATTAGTTTCATTTCTTTATCTACGAGAGAGTTTGGGAATTGGTTATTGGCTAAAATCTGTTTTATATTTTGTTAATTCGTTAAAGAATTTTTTTTTTGGTTTGAAGAAATCACCTTTGCACGATGTATAAGACTTACTGTTATAGCCGTTTTTTATAATGGTACGGACATTCACTTTTAAAATTTCAAATGCAGGAATTAACGGATGTAGTTTTTTTTTTATAAACGGAGGTGATTAATTCATCGCTACCCCAGTCAATGAGATCGTCAAAAAACGGTATTATTTTATCAGCACTTAGTTTGAATGTTAAGTTAACAACGGAATTACTCTGAAATGCGCCTTTTAAATATTCTCTTCACCTATGTTATAACAAGAATGTGGATGATGGCAGTACACCATATCGAAGGCACTCTATAAAGTCACTTATGGAACCAACGTAAACAATTTTAAGAAAAACTCAAAAATAGTATTCGAAGTTTGGAGAAGATAAAAAAAAATAGCGAGATAGAAAAATTGGGTGTTTTTTTAACAACACTTGTCTCAATGCAAATATGCTACTTAAATATACCCAATATATATATATATATATATATATGTATATACATATATATATATATATACGTATATATATATATATATATTAAAATTGCTAACTCATTAATGAAACAGCTGTAATGGAAAAATCCAGGAAATAAACGAAGGTTATAAAAAAGAAAACGTGAGTCTTTGAATTTCTACCAAAATTTTGCACTATATATATATATATATATATATATATATATATATATATATATATATATATAATCTTTTTTATATGTTTACCCCGAGCAGAGTAATCGGTCCAGTGTAATGTTTTGTTATTGTGCAGGCGAATTTTATGTGCATTTGATCGTACATAATTGCGCTATGAAATGTTTTAATCATAACATAAAGCTGCTCAAGTAACAATCTGTATAACTAGTCATGCATAATCGTGATAAATGAAGGTAATTATGCAAGTCCAGGTAAAATATGAGGAACCCCACACAACTCAAATGTTCATACAACTCTCTCCCGAGAATAGGATCTATGTGTGACTCATTTCATTTACTGTTCACATTGTTAGCGATCAAATGCAGTATCGGTGTGTGCAACCTAGTGAACATATTGGCAAAATGTTGAAACATAATGTCCAAGACCGTTAATATATTTAATCTAATGCTTTGGCCAGACAATCAACTCTACAAGCCGTAATTAATATCTGAACATTTTGACAAGGTGCGGACATTCTATTATTATGCTATAAGCACAAGTTATCAGTTAAGTTAACCTAGGTGTGCGGAGTGCTTTTCATCATTACCAAGCATAAACAACACACAACAGTATTCCGTATTATTTTATGCCCCACTTTTGTCTCCATTTCAGCCAACTATGCTAGTATATTATATGTTTCAGTTGTAAAGGTACAATTTATTTCACTTTATCTATTTTAATTTGTTTGCGTTTTCTGTCATTTTGCTTTTAATGGATGTATCATAATACATTTATTTCGAATTATTCTTTTATGTTTCATTGAGAATAAAAATAAGCTCAATAAATTTTCTATTAAACCTGTCATGAATATATAATTTGTGGCTCACCTTTAAACACCACTAGGGAGAAAATATTTCAAATGACACGCGCAAAAAGCTAAAACAAAACTCTGAGATCTTTATAGCAAATATCTTGATTTAAGACGTTTAAACGACCCGAAATGTGCGCCGAGGGAGCATCGAAATGGCTTCTGTCCTTATTTACTGATGGACATATGCATTTAGCGAACCCAAAGGAGTGTCAGGTCTTCGAAAAATATCGTGAGAGCTAATACCAAGATATAAATCGTTAGTTGCGTATTGTTCAGAAAAAAGAACGATTTGTGGAATGAGTATTAAGAGAAAAGACAAAAAAAAACAATGAAACTGAAATTTCAAAAACATTGACACACTTGAAAATGAATCCTAACAGATGAGGATGCTGAGGTCTCATCCCAATTGTTGATGCAGCAACCGCCCTCAACAGTTGATTTAAAACAAGACCTGCACAAATATTTGATGCACTATCAATCGATCGAAATAAATAAGCGTGTTATCTTATCTCAGCTCGAAAAAAAAAACTCTACCTATCCACACTTATCCTAAGGATTTTTATTACTGTTAAGGTTTTCCTTTTGTTACTACATAAATCACATCAATTAGTTCGGTTTAAAAAAGCATATATACTAAGGAATTACAAGCCGCCAAAAACGGGAAGTTTAAAGTCCGGAGAACATAAGCGCAAAGAGAAACGGTTTACATTCTATGATTAATTCAGTAATGTATAAAACTATATATATATATATAGAATTGTGATCATTATTTCACAGGTTACCTAAGATTATAATATTAACAAAGCTCCAAATCCTGGTGTAAAATATATCGATATAATTCATGTAATTTCCGTTTTTACTTTAATACATATATGTTTAGAACATACGTTACGTTAATGAGAAATACACATTAGCATATTCTCTGATAAGATAGTTTATTATTATGCATTATAAACAAGAACAAAAATATGCAAACATGAGTTTAATGAAGGGCGAGCCTTGTCTCTCAACAGCAACAGCAAATCCAAAAGCTTATTTCAATCATATATACGGAAATCGCGTTCAGACTTTTATTCCTGACTATTCCGCACCAAATCCGCATAAACAATCAGAAATCGCGCTTCTTTTACATTTTCCAATGCATCTGATGTTCCTCTTGTTATACACTATTTATTTTGCAACATTAGCATACATTAATTTATCCCTTCCGGTGTCGTTATTGATATTTTGATGTTCTATACGTTACAATGTTATTTTTTCGACTCCATGTCTGTAACTCTACTTTCAACATCTGTCATTTCCTTTCCCCTTGTTGGGTCACTATACTACTCCTGTCTGTGGAGGTTCACACTAATATTTTTTTACAGCTGTAGAAACACAATAAGTTCATTATTATGAAATGATAGCTAAAATAATTCCCAATGTAGTATTCCTCTAAAAATTAAAATGTGTATATGTTAGGACACTTTTCAACCTAACTCAATGAGCGTTAGATCTACACACTTGAAAGTTAGTATATAGTGTAATCAGGCAGGTGGAATTTTTTTTAATTATATATATATATATATATATATATATATATATATATACGAGTGGTAGCATCTGTCTCCCTCTGTGCAAAGGTCTCTTCCAAACTACTGTCAAATGTCTGATCTGGAAACTTATAGAGTGATTATACGGCATTTGGATCTAGACAACAAATCCTATTTATTTTTATTTGATAAAATAGCTAAAAATTTGAATAGTAACTTTGCAGATTTAACTAGGTTAAACATGTTATTAATTACGGGTGCACATATATATGTATACCTTTACCAACGTTGTTTCTTTCAGGTGTTTCTTTACCTGTGAACTTAGCTGAGACGGTAGCGCGTAATTCTGAAGAGTTACATGTTTTGGTCTTGATTCTAGGTGATTGCACTGATTATTTATCTGCATAATGTTGAATATAATATTTAAGCGCATTTTATGACTGGACGATTTTAATTTTGCACGTTAATCGTTTACTGTTTCCCTGTAATGTTTGAGACCGTGTTTCGTTCAAGTTATACGCATATATAGCGCCAGCTATAAGACAGCAATTGCATCTTAAAACAGGTGTGATTAAGCAATTATCTAAAAACGTCCATTGTAATGATTTTTTTTAAATTTTAACAGAACATTCTTAAATGATAATAAGCACGTACTGATTCAACAAGGAACAAGAGCTAGACAGTAATTATTCTTGTTTTAGAATGAGATCCGTTGTATATTATACAGACTAATCTCAACATACTATTAGCAACGAAAGGCATAAATAGGTTTTACTTGAAGAATAAAACTTGTTTCACTCTGAAATTATTCGCAGGAAGATTAGCGTTAATTTATGATGCTGTTACTTTAATATTGTTAGAAAATCATTAATATATTGTAATTTTGTACATAAGTGTATGTTTATTTTATTGTAACCAATTATATTATAAATAAATAACATTAGTTAATTGTGCGTAATCAATAGTAATTTCATGTTTAATGGTAAATGCAAACGTTCACATGGTATTATAAAATTGTAAATATTTAAATTGAATTTTAAAATAACAAACAAAAATCTCGGACTAACTATAACATTTTTAGAGCCAATTCCGTCCACTCTACTGCTGGTCTGCTACTTCTGCCTTTTGTAACATATATTCTATCGCGGCATGGTTGTACATATTGTTTTAAGTTTAAATATGATTAATGCATTAAAAAGTGCATGAATTCCATGTTAAAATAAAGAAAAAGCTGGCTAGAAACGTATATTTAGAAACAGAAAAAACATGCAACTAAATCCATGCGGGTTTATCAACCTTTCTCAAAAAGAGGAAGTTCCATAAAAGTATGAAATTCACAAGCAGACCCCAACTGAATGTATGTCACGTTAGATTTTTGCAACTCTTGAATAGAGGGCCTGGAATTCCCAAATGGCTACCCCATATTGTACCGACCAGGGTCAACGCTGCTTAACATCCTTGATATAATGAGAGCCGGTGTTTACACGTGATTATATATATATATATATATATATATATATATGTATATATATATATATTTATTTACATATAAACTACTTCATTTACTCACATAAAAGTAATATACGAAAGTATAGATTCATGCGTAAACTTTAAGTATTTACTTCAAAAGTGCTCGATGCATAGGTAGAGCTAGTTAGTAATTTATGAAATATATATGGCGATTAAGCTACACTGAATATTCGGCGTTTCATCCACTCTAGGATTCCTCGAAACGCCGAATATTCAGGGTAGCTTTATGTCCATATATATATATATATATATATATATATATATATATATATATATATATATATATAATAAGGAAAGTATTCGAAACTCCGTGGATTAAGGACTATCCACTTATCTAATGTTTCCTATTCAGATTAAATATTTTTTTAACTCATTTCAAAGTGTGTTAACATATTTTATTAACTGTTTGCTCATATATATATACATATATATATATATATATATATATACATATATATATAAATATATGTGTGTGTGCGTATAGTTGTAAAAAATGGATGTCTGTCTTGAGCAAGAAACGTTTAGAAATATGGTCTTACCGAAATGATGTCTTCAATTTCCAACCATATGATTTGGTTGTAGAGGTTGATAATTCACGATTAAAAATCCTTTTCCGGATTGATGATATTTAATAGGAATGTACAAGTGTGATGTAAATTCCTATGGAAAAAAAAATTAAACGTAAGAACAAGTGAATCTATCTATACACCTATAAGGTTTTGTGTTTACTGATATTCATATTAAAACACATTTTCATTCTACTTGTGTAAAAAGAAAATACAATTCAGAGGAAGCTACCTGACGGTCAAATAAACGGTCGTGTAGCTGAAACAATTATGTAACTTGACAGAAAAATACGGTAATAAAAAATAAAAGGCATATATGAATATATACATATATATATATATATATATGTATATATATATGTATATATATATATATATATATATATATATAACATATTATAACGTCAAATGTTGAAGAGAGGGAATATTAGTATATAATTCCGAAACAATCTGTGTAAGAACGGTTATTTACAGCCAGTGACAGATTTAAACATAGTTGCCAATATAACTCTACAGCCTAGTATTAAACCCACAGTTTTGCATCAAATACCATAAACAAATACATGAGTTTGTATTCATTCTAAATTATAATCTTATGAAATATAAAGTAATTTAATCCTAAAATATTATAATCCGGTCGACTAAACATCGCATTAAGCATTGACTGTTGGATTCTAATATATCCTCAAAAGTATCTAATCCTCGATGGAGAGGGCAGTAACAATATTTGTTGTTTTGAATAATTAACTTAAATTAATTAAATAATAATAACTAACACTCACAATGGTTTCATCCCTACGTAAAACGCCTTACGCAACCTCGCATACACACGCACCCACGACTATCAACCACAACGACCCCATATACATATATATATATATATATATATAAATATATATATATATATATATATATATATATATATATACAAGTATTTTGAATAATTTATTTGACTTTTCTTTAACATTATCAGAACGGCTTTATTTCACAATGCTTAACTGTAAAAGCAATTCGTTAGTAAAATATGAGTTCTCGACTATAGAATGCGTTTGGAAAGAAGTTGCATAGGAATATTGACACGTTAATTTACAACAAGGATCATGTTGGGTGGTCAAGTTTCAAAAATGGCTTGAGGTAGTTGCTAAACTAGCCACACTGATACGCTTGGATACAGCGAGTATTAATGCTGGAATCGCACAGGGGTCCAACCTGGGACCAACTCTTTCCCTGATCTACATTAATGATCCAAATCACATCCTTACATCATTTGTAGACATTTATGCTTATGACACTACCATTTATGGTAGCACATCTAAGACAGTAAACGACTAAGTTCTCTCCGAGTCTCTCTCTTCTGATCTTGAGCACGTAGTACAATGGGAAAAGGAGTGGTTGGTTACTTTTAATGCATCTAAAACCAAGCTTCTATATTTACATCATCAACAGTCTTATCCACACCTGGCATCAATTGAAATGAATGGCTCCCGTCCTCAGGAGGCCTCAAGTTTTGACAAGTGCTCGGCTTGCCCGTTACTCCTGATCTTAAATGGAACACGTACATCAAATATGTTGCTAAGGCCGCTGGGAAAATGGTCGGATCTTTCTATCGATCCAATAGATATCTCACTGCTGATGCAATTCTCTATCTATATAAAAACCAAGTACGTCCTAGGATGGAATACTGTTGCCACATCTGGGCGGGAGCTGCTAGAAAGGACTTGTCCTGCCTTGATAGAGTTCAAAATCGACTTCGTAGCCTCGTAGGAGATGTCCTTTTCTCCCCCCCTGCAACCTTTATCTTACAAAAGAGATGTTGCTAGTTTGTCTCTGATTTATTGTTATTTTTATCGAAAGTGTTAGACTGAACTTCAGTCTATGGCCCCCCTCCCCAAACTTTCACAAGAAACACTCGTCTAGCTAAAAACACTATCACTAATTCCCCCCACTCTTTATCTGTGCTTAAACCTAAACGTAGATTCCATGAACAAAGCTTCTTTCTTAGAACTTCACGCCTGTGGAATTGTCTTCCGTTTTCCTGCTTTCCGACTGACTACAATATGGTTGTCTTCAAGTCTAATGTAAACAAGATCTTGATAAGCCGTTCCATATGAGTTAACAACTTTACCGAAGTGATTATATTGTCCAATTGTTACTGTACACTCTTTAAACCTTATCCTCGAATGGCATATTTTCTTTGATAATGTGGTGATGCTTGTGTAAAAAAAATATATAGAGTTCAGCATGTGAGGGAACGAAATAACAGATTTCCATTAGCGTAAAAAATTAGGCGCTTTGTGTAAACAAATAGAGCTTAGGTCGTTTTGACGATGTTTAAACATTGTAATTTTGCATATGTATTATATCAGCAACCAAATAGCGTAACGGTAAGAAGCAATCATTGCCGCCTAGGTAGTCGAGTTAAAACCCTTGCTTGTGGTAGATGCTGGTCTAGCCGCACTGATGGATTGTGTACAGAGAAACAGTGTCGTAAGTGGATAACTGTATATATATATATATATATATATATATATATATATATATATATATATATATATACATATATATATATAAATATAAACAATACGGAACAAAGTATATATGAACGCTTTTTCGCAATTTTCCATAGACAGCATAACTTATTTTTTGAAAAGGTTTGTTAATATAAGATTGAAAAAGTATTAGAAGTAATTTAAGCTATAGACAAAACTGTTTCATGCCCAGAAAATCCTAAGTGTAGCTCAAGATATTTACTCAAAATATGGAGATCTGAAACCACACAAAAAGCCACCATTGGTTTTGTGAGCTGATGCTTATACTTCGAAGCCAAACATTGAATCAAAAACCTTATATATATATATATATATATATATATATATATATATATATATATGTATATATATGTATATATATGTATATATATATATATATATATATATATATATATACAATTATTTACTCTAATAATTAAATAGCTACAGACACTATTGTTTACTCCTTTAGGGAATCTTCAGTGCAGGGTTTCACAATTAAACACCAACTGGGAATTTTCAGTTATTTATATCTATTGTAAAGGAGAATATATATATATATATATATATATATATATATATATATATATATATATATATGTGTGTGTGTGTGTGTGTATGTGTGTAGTATTCCATATATCGTCCTAAAATAAACACTTTTAGTTCTTGTTTAATCATTACGTCAATAGAGATACCTCGTAATTTGTGTACTTTTTTTCGGTAAATATAGTAGCACTTTGACAAGAAATGTAATACTGTTAAAAACGTTTTTATTCCGATGAACACATCTTGAGGCAAGCAAAGTTTTTTTCATGGAAATAAGCACCATAAGAATCAATAAACTTTCGCCAAGAAAAAAAAAACAAGTGAATTTCTGCGAGTAAAGGAAAATATTGTGCTTAATGCGTTTTCGATATCGCTTAGGTTTTGAAGAATTTCTTACGCAGAAAGCTTTCGAGAAGCTTGAAAAAGTGATAGTCGGTCGGTAAGAAATCTGGCATGTTCGACTTTTCCAGGGACTCTTAAGCACCGTGCAAATTATCCTGGAGTATCATCGGCGTCTAACCATCGGAGTGAGCGTCGTCGCTTGTTGTAAAGCACCTACTATTAATCGCAAGTCATAACCAGGTCGAAAACGGGACGTCCTTGTTGCGTAAAAGAAAGGAATATAACACTTCGTAACGGCTTTTTTTTGTTTTTGTCGTTTAAGTCGTGAGGCACCAGATTACCAAGCTCTTTCGTCTTCCAAATGAATCTCAAATTGTTGGAAATCGTCATACACCTTAGGTCTAATTTAAAAGCAAGTTATCGAACAGCTGTTAGTTGATTGGCTTCAACAAAGGTTTTTAGTTGATAGTTATCAACATAGATGACCTAACACTACGCTCATAATCTTCGAGACACGCTTCGCCACCAGGAATTACCTTAAGCGACTATTGTGCTAAGCACTGCGTAGTGGACCCTGGGTCAAACGCTTCATTGATTTCGCGAGCGGTTCCAGCAGCTTTTCTTCCAAGCTTTAATTGAAATGAGAAACTTGTGCAAATGTTGTTGTATTTGATTTTTTTTATTTCAAATTAAAACATTATTGAGATACACAATTGTAATTCAAACCATGATAAAAAAAACACTCTTCAAAATGATATATAAATTAAAATTATTATGACAAAAACAAATCTAAATATACATAATTTGAAATCAGAATTCAAATTTCCGCAAGAACGTTTTCAACCTGATATATATATATATATATATATATATATATACAGACAGCAGACAGACACCTCCGTTCAACTAGACTGAACGAACTACAAATAACACTGCGAAAAAGAGGATACCCACTACCACTAATACAGAAAGGTATTGAACTGGCTGGAAAAATTCCAATAGACCAACAAAGAACCTCAAAAGAACACAACAAAGAACAAATTCTAGCATACGTCTCTACAAACAACACAAACAACCCAGAACTATTCACACAGATAGCAAAAAACCTTATCCTCCTCAATCAGAACGACAAACTAAACAACATACTTAAAACAACAAAAATAATAAAAACGCCAACCAAAAAACTTAAAACACATCCTAACTTCCTCAAAACTCGTCCCACACACGACAAAAGGAGTTACAAAATGCAACAAACCGCGATGTTGAGTATGTGACATAATAATAGAAGGTAACACATACACATTCAAAAACCCAGCACAAACATTCACAATAAAAAGGATCTAAATTGCACCTCCAGAAATGTAGTATATGCACTAAGATGCACAACATGCAACAAATCCTACATAGGCGCCACCAAAAATGTCAGCAATAGCGTGGCCTTACATAAGAGCAACATCAAAATTGCAGATAACAGACACCTCTATGTTTCAAAACACGTACACACATGCAGTGGAAACAGCTTCAAAATAATGCCAATCTTCCAAACAGACAATTATTTTTATTTACTTACACAGGAAAAAAACTTTTTTTCACCAAATTCACTCCTGAACTGAACAGAACCTAATACCATCACACAAAAACATGAAATGCAAGGTACACTCGCATGCACACCCATACGCATACACATACACACACCCACACATAAATCAGAATCGACACATTAAAACACACACACGTGCCCGTATACAAGCAAACACAGACATAACACCCCTATCTCTAATGCAACACACTGAACAATACCAACCCTACTTAACCTCGAAACCAACAACACTAGGAGACACCTAGAACTGTAGTATAATATCTGTTCCAAAACCTCGCTCCCTCCTCAGTCAGGGGAGGAAAATCCCCTCATGGCTGAAACGACTATCTTCCCTTCTATAATCCCCCTCCCATACCTACACCCCCAATGCCCCCCCTCTGGGGAACAAAATCTTCCCCGCACTAGGAACCGATCCTGGGTCTGGCCATACCCACATGGGGAGACAAATAAATAGAAACATTAAAAAATCCCCTATTTTAAATACACCCCTCTTTCTAAACAAACATAATATAAGACTAAAACGAAAAATCACAATACTAAAATCCAAGAATCCAAAAAATAAATATCAAAATAGAATGAAAGCACCCCTACCCTTACTTCAGAAGAGCCAGTCCCCCTCCCCACACATACACATTAGTATCGACCTTGGACCACATCCGCCTTCCTACGAAAGCAAATAACGCCAAAATACTATAAAACAGTATACACATTCCCAAACCAATAAAAGCAAACACACACACGCACACACACACGCGCACACACACATAAACACACACGCACACACACACCCTACCAAACCCTAAAGGTAAAGAAAAAACACATTAGCAGAAAGAAATAGCGACTGACTGACTACAACCAGGTCAAAATCTCCCTGGACAAACCAAATAAAAAAGCAATAAAAAAGCAATAACAATTCAGCATACCAATGTATAATAAACACTTACAAGCCTCCACCCCTTGGAAAAACTTCAAACTTACGAAAATCGCCATTTTTACACATTTGAAAATAATTTCTGATGCGGACGCATCAGACCGTCTGAAACGTACGTAAACGATTTCAATAACTTAAAAACATTATTACAATGATCCAAACATAATTCTCAATGAAAAACCTAGACACGGAATAATAAAATAATGTTTAAAAATACACATTGTTGGTGACTACTCCCTTATTTAAATATATATATATATATATATATATATATATATATATACTTGTATGTAATATACTGACTTCGTGTAACCAATCAATTTTCATATACCAATAAGTTTTAAGTCAAGAAGAGATGACTTAAAAAGAAAGTTATGAAATTATAAAATTTCATAATTGAGCATTAATATACTGTGTAAGCAAAATTAAGACGTTCAAAAAAGGCGTTGATAGCAACACAAAGTGTATTTCATTTTACGTTACAATTATTTTCATGCCCAGTCGACAATTTCAAACATTATATTATTCGAAAATTAACAAAAAAAAATCATATTTTCAGACTTTATGAATTCTTGACCATAGAACATTGTTTGAAGAAAAAGAAAGAAAATTCCCTTATCAAAAATTCCCTTATCGGATAAAGGCATGTGCAGTACATTTACCCTTCGGGTAACCTCAACAGAAAGCCCATTTACATGTTAATATATCACCTAATTTTTGTTTCCTTATGTAAGAACAAAATCATAAGATGTTTCTACAAAAAAAAAAACGCTTAGACATTTAAAAAAAGCGTTTCATATATCCCATTCGTTTAGTTCCTTAATTAGAGTTCTCTATTCCTTTATTTCACAAAATTAATTTAGTTATAAATATATTTTTTAATTTTTATTTATAGTATGCCCATAGTAACGTTGCATTAACGTTACAGTTAATTTTAGTGTCGTATTAGTGGCAAGTAATGTTGAAATATTATCGTTATTTTAGTAGTTCGATTAAGACTATTTTTGGTTTCATGTTTAATTGAGTATGAGAATAACGAAAAAGACTGCATAATATATATATATATATATATATATATATATATATATATATATATATATATATATATATATATATATATAAATCCTTATACATTTCGAGTAAAGGATTCTAATCTATTTATCATTATTTAATGTTTTAAAAGTAATTATCATTCTAATTAAATACGTTTTTATACCGTTACTAAAAAACAATTACAAAGGGAGATAATCCAATTATGTTAATGGTTAATTTAGTTGGAAAATAGGTCAATTTTATTTCCCCTGTCAGCTAAAGGGAGATAATGCAGACCGGTTTATGTTTTCGGTCTAGTGATTACTAGAAAGCGTCTATGATAGCTTATTTAACAAATTAAATATATAAATTATGTTTTTAATCTTACAAACTGATTTTCACCCATGGATTTAACCCACATATGTTATTAACCCAATAACAACTTAGGTTGCTCATGCATCCGAAGCCGTGTATAATTCGTGTGTTGTATTCTTGGGTATCTAAACAAAATGGTATATATCCTCTCATTATTATTTTGACAGCAAAACCACCCAGTAGCTACAAATGTGTTTCACTTCGATGAGAAGATGTCTTCCCCTGCATTTATAGGTAAAAATATTTAGAATAAAGGGTAAAGTAATAGATAGATAAACCAGCATTGGACATTAATTTTATTGATTTTGTCATCCGACACCTTCAGTTTGTAGAATCCATATATAAGAATATAATGTTTGAAATTGTCGACCGGGCATGGAAACAATTGTAACGTAAAATGAAATACATTTTTTGTTGCCATCAACCCCTCTTTTGAATGTCTCGATTTTGCTTACACAGTGTATATATATATATATATATATATATATATATATATATATATATATATATATATATATATATGGGGAGGTGTATGTGTGGATGTTTGTGTGTGTGTCGGTGTGTGTGTGTCCGTGGGTGGTGTATACGGCATAATCGCGTTGACACACCGGTTCTCATCAGACCACCGAAGTTAAGCAACTTTGAGCCTGAATAGTATCAGATGGGTGACCATTTGGGAATTCTAGCCGCTGTATGCGCTCTCTGCTAAACTCGGAATTTGTTTTCAGTCGTCCTGTACTTTACTTGCAACTGTTATTTAACAATGTCGTCTGAGGAGAGTTGTGGTTGGAGATTGCGCACCTCCTGCCACAAAAATTTCACGCGCAAGCACCCCTTCGTGGTTATCCATAGTCTGTCCAAGACGGAAGGAACCTGCTTTACTTTACATACCCCCCCCACATATATATATTTATATATATATATATGTACATACAGTAAATAGAAATACTTTTCTAAACACAACTCTATATGTGCTTCCGGGTTGCTTTAGCTCACACTACTGCATTTATATTTACTCTCTATCGCCCCCACAACAGCGGAGTTACTATCTTTCAAAGCATATCTGAGAAAATTGACCAAGTCCTTTCTACTTATCCTTCAGCTAACATTCACGTATGTGGAGACTTCAATGTTCACAACGTCGAATGGTTGACCCACTCAAACAAGACCGATGATGAGGGGAGGATCTGTCATGATTTCTCCATTGCCTATGACCTCACTCAGATTGTTCAGGAACCTACCCGTGTGCCCGATAATGACGGCCAGTATGCGAGCCTACTAGACCTTTTTCTCACCACTTGCCCTGAACTATGTTCAGTTTCTGTTCTGTCGCCTCTTGGATCTTCCGACCACTCTGTTGTATCAATTAAGATAAAAATGAAATGTAATAAGTCCCCAGACGTACCTCTTCATCATACAGTATATCGATACACTAAGGCTGACTGGGATAGCTTCCGTACATTTATATCTGATCTACCTCTGCATTCCATGTTTAAAAAGGATGTGTCCTCTATAGTATTAGACCTAACTGAATGGTTAATTGTAGGTATTGACCATTTCATACCCTCGAAAAAGTTTCAGCAAAAACCTAACAGCCAGCCATGGTTCTCTCCAGAATGTGCTGCTGCCATTGCGCACAGAAATCACTTTTTCCACTGCTTCAAACGTAATAGATGTATGGAAACTAAAGCCGTTTTCAGGACTGCCAGCAACCATTGTAAGAAAGTAATAAGGAACGCAAGAGTGTTGTATGCTCAATCTGTTAAGTCCAAAGTAGCTGAGCAGCGGCTTGGTTGCCACCAGTTTTGGCAAATAGCAAACAGAATCCTAAACAGAAGCGTGTGCTCCATCCCAACTATTATCAATGGACCTGAGGTAATCTCGTCAGCATCAGACAAAGCCAAACTCTTTGTCAAGAACTTTGCAGCTAATTCTACCCTTTGCGACCAAGACCGCCAACCCCCAATATTTCCTCCTGTATCAGAAAACACGCTATGTGATATACGTATATCTGCCCGTGATGTTGCAAAGCTAATCAAAAACCTTGATTCGAGTAAAGCAACTGGCCCTGATGGTATTCCAATTATAGTACTCAAAAAACTTCAACCTGAATTAGCGCCCATACTTACAAAACTGTTTAAACGTTGTCTTAAGGAGAATAGTTTCCCATCTCCCTGGAAAATCTCATCAGTATGCCCTGTATTTAAGAATTCAGGTGATCGCTCATCACCCTCTCAGTACAGGCCAATAAGTCTCCTGTGCGTCATGAGTAAGTTGCTAGAATCTGTGTTAAATACAGAAGTAATCAAACATCTCAACAAAAATAACCTTCTTAGTGACACTCAATATGGTTTCCGTTCTGCTAGATCTACAGCAGATGTCCTTACAGTAATATCGCATAGGATTAGCAAATCTCTCGACGGTGGCAATCTTTCTAGGGCAATTGCTCTTGACATATCTAAAGCCTTTGATAGGGTATGGCATAAAGGTTTACTTCATAAGATCGCTAGCTATGGTATAGCTGGAAAAGTCTTCTCAATTATTAAATCATTTCTTTCTGATAGGTTCATAAGAGTAGTAGTTGAGGGGCAAAAATCAGAAGCTCACAGTATTAATGCCGGTGTCCCTCAGGGATCCATCCTGGACCCAACTCTTTTCCTGATCTACATTAATGATCTTCCAAATCATATCCTTACATCATTTTAGACATTTATGCTGACGACACTACCATTTATGGTAGCACATCTAAGACAGTAAACGACCAAGTTCTCTCCAATTCTCTCTCCTCTGATCTTGAGCACGTAGTACAATGGGGAAAGGAGTGGCTGGTTACTTTTAATGCATCTAAAACCAAGCTTCTCTCTTTACATCATCAACATTCTAATTCACATTTGTCATCAATTGAAATGAATGGCTCTCGTCTTCAAGAGGCCTCAAGTTTCGACAAGCTTCTGGGCTTGGCCATTACTCCTGATCTTAAATGGAACACGTACATCAAATCTGTTGCCAAGGCCGCTGGAAAAATGGTGGGATCTTTCTATCGATCCAGTAGATATCTCACTGCTGATGCTATTCTCTACCTATATAAGAGCCAGGTACGTCCAAGGATGGAATACTGTTGCCACATCTAGGCAGGAGCTGCTAGAAAGGACTTGTCCTGCCTTGATAGAGTTCAAAATAGACTTCGTAGCCTCGTAGGAGATGTCCTTTTCTCCTCCTTTCAACCTCTATCTCACAGAAGAGATGTTGCGAGTTTGTCTCTGATGTATCGTTATTTTCATGGAAAGTGTTCAACTGAGCTTCAATCTATGGTCCCCCCTCGCCAAACTTTCACAAGAAACACTCGTCTAGCTGTAAACACTATCAATAATTTCCCCCACTCTTTATCTGTGCCTAAACCTAAACGTAGATTCCATGAACAAAGCTTCTTTCTTAGAACTGCACGCCTGTGGAATTGTCTTCCGTTTTCCTGCTTTCCGGCTGACTACAATATGGTTGTGTTCAAGTCTAAAGTAAATAAGTTCTTGATGAGCCGTTCCATATAAGTTATTAAATTTACCAAATTTTCATTACTAATGATTACTATATTGACCAATTTCTACTGTACACTCTTTAACCCTTATCCTTGAGTGACCTCTGGGCCTTGATAATGTGGTGATGCCTTTGTAAAAAAAAAAAAAAAAAAACTCTCCATATATGCTTATATATATATATATATATATATATATATATATATAGTTTTTTTAGTGGAGATGATAATTAACAAACACTGAAGAAAGTGCTCAATACTGTTGTATAAATAAAACGCATATATATATATATATATATATATATATATATATATATATATATATATATATATTTACCTGTATATAGAGAGAGATAATTTTTTATATGCATATATATAATGCAGTAATGTGTATATATATATATATATATATATATATATATATATATATAATGCAGGAATGTATATATATATATATATATATATATATACATATATATATATATATATATATATATATATATAGCCAGTAGAGTTTAGTTTCCTTGAAATACATCCAATGAAACAACATGTTTCTACCAAAGAGTGCTCAATGAGTGAACAGAGCAGGTATATTTAATTTATTTGTACAAGCATTAACGGCTACATATGTGCATACATGTTTCTCTAATCACCCGCGTTGGGGGACTTCGTCTTCAGGCCAAGAATTTTCGTCAAAAACTGATAGTTCAATCAAAAAACATTTTCCTATTTCGTTTGTAAAGTTACTCTAACTTTACAAACGACATTTTTGTTTGAAATATCAGTTTTCGACGATAATTCTTGGCCTGAAGACGTAGTCCCCAACACGGGTGATTACAGTAACATGTATGAACATATGTAGCCATTAATGTTTGTATAAATAAATGTAATGTATATATATATAATGTATATATATATATATATATACTGTATATCTATATATATATATACAGTATATATATATATATACTGTATATATATATATATTTATATATATATATATATATATATATATATATATCTGACTCATAAACTCTTATATTACATATTAATCAGCGACTCAATCAAAGAGGCCATTCACGTATTTTCCAAACCGTGCAATCACTCTCTACCTCTTTTGGATGGCCCCCCTGATTATATTTCATTCTCTCTCGTTGACCTCATTCGTAGATAAATATTGCCCGAATGCTCAAATCAATGCTTTCATAGAAAGTGTATTAATGTTCATCAAAATAGAGCTTTGCACGAAGCCAGCGGTGAGGTTTCATTTTCTCACTGAATAATACCTTTTCATGATATATTTCTTTTAGCTGGATAATTACGCGTATGTGAGTGAAGTGGTCGAGCGAAGAGAGACATCGAGGATCATAAAGGCGAGATAACTCTTAAGAAGCGCGCAGATGTTCCTTTCAGGAATGACTAACAACTTGACTTAGTCTTCTGAGTATGAATTCAAGAGGAGGCTGGTTAGTTCCGGCGTATTTTACTTCCAGAAGCACGCTGCTAAATGCTAATTCCTGGAGTTCAGCGACAATAGAACTAATAATTATCCCGGGTTTCCCGATTAAAAGTGTTATGGCCTTCTTTATTTGTCACTACCTGTTCACTTATAGATTCGCTTGCGTTTATTTAACTATCGTAGCTTTGAACTATTCAATACCTCTAATCATTTTCTGTTTCCTTTCAGTAATTCACAATTTAATGTGTATATAATATTTGGTTTGTTATAAACTGGTGTGACTATTTTACATCCTATTCATCTCGAATGCATTAATTATCGGTCGAATTAACGCGTGTCAACATATATATTTGTATCTATTGAGTTAATACAGGTTTATCTATATTGTATCTATTGAGTAATTACTAACAAGAAAGAAGTTCTGACCCATTATTTTACGCATATAATAACTAGATTACTTAACCTTATATTGTAATAAGATATTTAGAAGTTTCCCTTATCTTAACCCGCATTATGACTTTAAAAATGAGACGCCGCATAAAAAATTAATTACAGTCCCAGAACTAACCATTGTAGTAATAGCGCCTAATACAAGTCGATTCTATTTGTGACCACAAATTCCTGCATTATTTCCTTGGAGTGTCAATTTTATTCACGCGTCACTTAAACAAGTGCTAACATGATAATTACTTTTACAGTTTTTTACTATCTCTACTAAAAGCGGTTAAGAACATGTTTGCATATTTGCTACATTTTTTTTAAAACAACGATTTTCGTGTTTGCTTCTACTAATACATTTAACATTAGATATTTTCGTTTTAATACTAAAATGAATGATCGTTCTATAATCAAAGTTTTGCTAATCTCATTGGCTATCTACTTGTGTATCCTAGAATAAGCCTATATCTGTTTAATGCATTTTTAGAGAGACTAAACACTTACAAAAATGGGCCAGTAAACGCACTAGACTAATTTAGCTATTTCTTTTCTAGCTGAGTAACGAGTTCAAAATTTTTCGCCAACTTAATATCCGTCGATAGAAGACGATTTACAGAGAGAGAAAGATATGGTAATTTAAATTTACAGAGAGAGAAAGATATGGTAATTTAAATGTATACACATATAATCTATACATAATCTTTGCTTGCACGCGTAACAAAAGAGTGAGTTACGAACAATAATCAAATGCATTATACGGATGCTTAAACGAATATAAGTCAACTGCTGTTTTTATTCGGTTCGGTGATTGTCGTATAAGATGAGATAACTCATTTCGTCGATGATTAACTCAATTTATTTTCATTTTACTAATAAATGTTTCCATATGTTGAAATTTCTCAAATTCTAAACTAAAAATTATTTACATTTACTGATTTTATTTAATCACATACATAGGGAAATAGTACATATTATGTTATGTCTTAGATTATATACAGGAAGTCTGATTTTTTTCAGAAGATTATTATTAAATAGAACCTCCTTTTTCATGTAGATTATGTTAAATCCTTTTCGTCATGTCGTTTTTAATTCTGTAAAATGTTTATCTAAATAAAAATTAGTATATATCTTAGTACATATATACTTATTCTTTTTACAGAACAATAAACCTCATTAAATTAATCGGTTAAAATTTTGAATGTATTGAACCTCGAATATATACATATAAATACATATATATATATATATATATATATATATATATATATATATATATATATATACTAGCAAAAGTACCCGTCGTTGACTGGGGTTTAAAAAAGCCTTCAAAAATGGACTCTGATTTATGAAAGTATGATAGATTATACAAAGAAGGGTTGTAAAGATATAGCTTTGAATTCGGAGGTATCAAAACCAAAGCGAAATATGATAAAAGTTAAAATAAAATAGATAAACCCCATAATTTATTATACCATACCCGTTCGCACTAAAACACTTATGACAATTTTCTGTGGATCTCTATTATAAAATCCTGTTAAACTTTGTGACATATTTCCATTCTATGGAGGTCAGGGGCGAACGAACATCCCATACTTTTATTATACCATATTTGTTCAAGCTGGAACATAATTATCAAAGTATACTTACGCAGATAGATATGAAAAGTCTTTATTAAAGATTGTGCCTATTTCCATTCTATGGAGGCCAGGCGCGAACGCAGACCTCACAATTTTATTATACCATCCCTGTTAAAGTTAAACCTACTTTTCAAAGTATTATTATGCACATCTTGTAATTTTTTTAATTTTTTATTTTTTTATTTCTATACTTTGTGGACCAGCCGCGTACGCAGACATCACAATTTTAATGAATCATCATTATGTCAGATCAAACATACTCATTCCTGTGTCTCGATACATCTTCTATCATTATATGAGATAAGTTTTCTATAATAGTAAATCAAATAGGAGCCTATCCGTGGCCAGGCACACACAAAGACCTTCAGCTTTATATATATATATATATATATATATATATATATATATATATATATATATATATATATATATATATATATATATTAAGGTTTTAGGACCACTGCTTTAATAAAACCTTTAATTTTGGAGTCGTATCAAAACATACACAGAGAGAGACACAGGCACGCATATATATATATATATATATATATATATATATATATATATATATATATATATATATATATATATATATATATCCAACAGCACGTCTAGGCTTCGTTTTTTTTTTAACAACCACCGATTTTCTTTTTATTTACCAAAAACCACACCCATCTCGAAACACCCGGGCAACGCCGGGTATCCCTTGCTAGTAAAATACATATGGCGATTAAGCTATACTGGATATTCCGCGTTTCATCCACTGTAGGATTCGTCAGGCGTATGCGAGAATGTTGTGGCTGTCTCGCGTTTTTATATACGAACCTTCTATTGAGTTTTTAGTTAGCCAATCAACTATCTTGTATCCACCGCACCCTTCCTAATCAACCAATGAGGAGACACTTACCGGAAAAGGTACAGTTGACGTCTGGTTTACCCGTTTCTTTGTGTGTGCTATTTAGCGTAGCTATCTAGGGTATTGCCCTGTTTTAAATTTAGGTTAATTTTTTATGTTAATTTATATATACATTATATATATATATATATTTATTTATATATATTTATATATATTATATATGTGTGTGTATACACATATGTGTGATAGTTTATTTATATGCATATTTATTTAGTTGTTTATTTGTTTATTTTCTATTGTTATTGTTAGTTTTAAAATTATGTACACCTCTATCCTATAGTAAATTTAATCATGTGAACACGGTTGTTCGCTATTTCTCTCCAACAGTATAATAGATGGTGAGGTTCTTTTTCGTATAGGGCAGCAAATTTTTCATGAAGGCACAATCTACATGGATCGTCTAAGTCTCTATATGTGTTTTCTTGTTTTAATATTTTCTATTCGTTTACCGGCAAACCTCCGCTTTCCTTGACTTTTCAGTATTTGTTTGCCAGAGTTATTTTCATAGGTGTTTTTTTTATTATTGAATCTACTTTTGTGGTCCTAATATCAAGTTTTGTAATCTAATGAAGTCATACCTACGTGATATTTCTTGTTATTCAGGTTTTCTTTCGCCAATATTGTGGGCTGGTAAACTATGCTTTTGGTTAGACATTTATTTTGAAGTGGACAAATTGTGCGGCATCTACAGTTGCATTTATCTTGTTCGTTATTAGTATTGTTATTTTTATTTCTCGCATGTTTGTTATTGTCCGGAGTTGGTTTATTATTATTATTATTATTATTATTATTATTATTATTATTATTATTATTATTGTTACTGTTAGTAGTAGTAGTAGTAGTAGTAGTAGTAGTAGTAGTAGTAGTAAGATAAAATAACAAACTCCCTGGACGTCACGTTAAATTTAGATAAAAACACATATGATCCCTATGTACGATTTGCGAGGACATTTTTCTTCTGAAAGTTTCAATTGCTGAAAGATTAAATTACTGAATAGCCGATTCAAGAATAATAAAATGAAAGTTTTTTAGTTCATTCCTAAGTTTTTCTTTTGTTTGTTTAAATATTTTTTCAATAGGAAAATATTTATTGTTTTTTTTACCTTTAAAACTATATAAAAAAAACTTATTGCATTTTTATATTGTTTATCAGTCGTTTGAAAACTACTTTGTCAGTAAGTACTTTAATCACCTACACTCGCTGTATTTATTTGCTCTCTCAATTTCACAGGAGATAATCAAGTGGTTACCATGAAACACTGTTTCGGGTATTTTAAGAGAAAACACAACAAACAAATTCCTGATGAACGACACCCCCTAATTGATGACGCCTTACCAATTCTCCAGACTATTGATACACTATCCCTTTGATTACTGTACACACAATAACCCTTATCCCTGAGTGGCCATTGGGCCTTGATAAGTGGTGAACTCAATGTAAAAAACAAACAAAAAATAGACAGTCTATCAACCATGGTTTTTCATTAGTGTTGATCAAACACCACTTCCCTCAATAACAAGAAAAGCATCTGTTCCAGATATTGGATAAAATTAGCTACTCATACTTTGGCTAACTTATACCTCTGAGATTCATTTCTGTCAAATATATATATTTAATTTAGCAGTCTTGTATTTATAAGATTAAGATTAATCCATTTGACTACATATCCCATATACTTTTACTGGCAGTACTTTATGCATTTACATTCATATTTACTTTTAAAAGTATATAAAAGTTATATATATATATATATATATATATATATATATATATATGATGATGAAAATAATGGAAATAGTATTCCGACAAAATAGAGAAAATAAAAAAGGAACAAACCGTATTATGTGTTCACCAACGTTTCGTCTTTATTTCGAGACTTCCTCTGGGTGAATGAGATTAAGAAACCAAAAAATATACCAGTACAAAAATATTTGAAAAAGTTTTACGTGCACAGTGTGACGCAGTTCTATTTAAGAGAAACGGAAAAATTGATGTTGGAAATTCAAAAAGGAAGGGGGGCTGGCGCTGTTAAAGAGAAAGGAAATTTTAGTGACGTCATATAGTCGTTAATTTAATTTTAAAACTATGAACGCAAGTTTATATTCTTATTGGGAAAAAGATATATCTGTTGAAATTTAAATATAAGTTTGTAACAGGAATGAAATTAGTGTTTTTTATGTAATTTATTGATTGAGATTATGTGTTAATTATTACAGGGGGTGTTTGAATGGTGTGAGAAAGTTAACCTGTGTCCACAGTTAAATAATGTTCTTTTAATAACAGTTTGCTTATTAATGGCGCTATGTTATAGAAACCTCCACGTTGTTTAATAGTGCTTGAAATTGCGATAAGCGCAGATTCAAGGAGTCTCCGGCGCGGTTTATTTGAAATGAATTTAACTACTTTTGCTTGTTTAAAATCAAAGGTGTGGTTATGTTGCAATGTATGAGAGAATAATGCACTTAGAGAATTGCTATTTTTTATATCTCTTTTGTGTTCATTGAGCCTTTTTTCCAATTTACGCTGAGTTTCACCAACGTATTTATGATGGCAATTATGGCAAGGAATAGTATATATACCTCCATCGGAAACTGGTTTGTTATAGAGATGTTTCGTGGTTTTTAATATATGTCTTATGGTTAGTGATGTGGTTTGTACGATAGGAATTTTTAGTTTGTTTAGTGTGTTATAAATTTTTGTATTATTGGTGTGTGTAGGTAAAAGAAGATGTCTGTTTATGAGAGAAAGGTCTGGTGTGTATGATTTTTTATTATTATTTATTCTGGAAAATATTTGTGTGGCTTTTCTCTTAGCATTCAATATGAAATATGTCGGATATTGCAAGGTTTTCAAAATGTTTGTAAGGTATTTGAATTCTTCGTCCAGATATTCAGGACTGCAAATTCTGAAAGCGCGTAAGAAGAAACCAATTATCATTCCTGTTTTTATTTTATTGTTATGGTGTGAATAGAAATGTATGTAATCGTTTTTGTGTGTAGTTTTGCGGTGAACTTTGAAGGATAGTTTATTATTGGATTTTATTATAAGTATGTCAAGAAAAGGTAATGAGTTATTATTTTCTGTTTCATAGGTAAACTTTATGGAAGGTTCGACTGAGATTAATTTGTCTGTAATGATATTTATGCGCGTATTTTCAGGAAGAAAAATTAAGATGTCGTCAATGTATCTGAAATACTCTGTGTTTGGAGGTAATCTGAATTTGAAAGGACCAGATTCTAGGAATTCTAAGAAAAGGCAAGCTAATACTCCACTAAGATCGTGCTCCTGTATGTTCACAATTTTATTTACACTTGCTTTGGATATATGAGATGTTTATTTACTTCAACGCCCTCGTTAGCGCCATTAATAAGCAAACTGTTATTAAAAGAACATTATTTAACTGTGGACACAGGTTAACTTTCTCACACCATTCAAACACCCCCTGTAATAATTAACACATAATCTCAATCAATAAATTACATAAAAAACACTAATTTCATTCCTGTTACAAACTTATATTTAAATTTCAACAGATATATCTTTTTCCCAATAAGAATATAAACTTGCGTTCATAGTTTTAAAATTAAATTAACGACTATATGACGTCACTAAAATTTCCTTTCTCTTTAACAGCGCCAGCCCCCCTTCCTTTTTGAATTTCCAACATCAATTTTTCCGTTTCTCTTAAATAGAACTGCGTCACACTGTGCACGTAAAACTTTTTCAAATATTTTTTGTACTGGTATATTTTTTGGTTTCTTAATCTCATTCACCCAGAGGAAGTCTCGAAATAAAGACGAAACGTTGGTGAACACATAATACGGTTTGTTCCTTTTTTATTTTCTCTCTCTATATATATATACATATATATATTTATATATATATATGTATATATATATATATATAATGTAACTTTCCTTTTAATATAATTTCATTCATACATTACGAGGATAGTTTCAGATTTTATTTTATTAACATATTCTGGATAGTTTCATACAATCCAAAAGCATCAGTATATCAAGCACAGCTGTATTAAACTGTTTAAATATTTTAGTTTCGTCTGCAACTTGTTTAATATTCCTTATTACTGGACGCTGTTAATTTTAAGGTAATTTGATCTATTCTAAAAATCTCTGGCATAATGGTTTCATAAAACATAAATTCATGGCAGAAACTGTTTGAAAGATGAAAGAGTTTTTTATCAAATATTTTATAAACAAAAAGTTCATCTTCAATTTTTATATCTAAATCCAAAAGCAGAGATCGTGCTCCTGTATGTTCACAATTTTATTTACACTTGCTTTGGATATATGAGATGTTTATTTACTTCAACGCCCTCGTTATCATTTATGCATACAAGGTCAGCAATAAATCTCCTACCACCATGAAAATTATATGTTTAAGGTATATCATATTTATTTGTGTTGACGTATATATATATATATATATATATATATATATATATATATATATATATATATCTGCAGAAATATATTTTCTTATAATATATACAAATCCTTATTTAAGAATTTCAAGAACTATATATGAAATATACTTAGAATTGCACGCATGTAGAACTTTGTTCCATCTGCCTGCTTTCCACCTGACTACAACTTGGATTTGTTCAAGTCCAACGTTAACAAATTCCTAATGAACCGCCCCCTTCAGTAAACACTTCATCAAATCTCCACACTAACATGATGTACGTACTTGCTATAACCCTTATCCCTGAGTTGCCTCCGGGCCTTGATAAGTGTTGACCACTGTGTAAAAAAATTTAGTTCAATGTAATTCAAGAGCAATATTAAGAAAAAAATAACATAACAGTTCTTAACAGTATCTGTTATTAGCGAAAAATGAATCACTTTATTATTATATCAATCAGTGTATCTATTATGCCCTTAACTCATCAGAAAAAATAGCAATAATAAATCCGTCAACAGGAAATGAAGTGTGATTTGACATGATTAAAATCCGAAAATTGGAAGAGGACCTGCATATGCATTTTTTATTGTACATTTCGCCAGTTTGAATTTTATCAAAAAAGTTATTGAACCCAAATATTCCTACTAAGCCTCTACATAAATCCACGAATCTCCTAGGGAAAATTCAATTTAATAATTAGTAAATTTATTAATTCTAATTTGTGTATACATAAATATTGAAATAGCATCAATAAGTCATAAACTATTATACATGTTTGAACGCATGAAAATAAACTTAGCTTTAAACCCCCGATCGATCATTACAATTATTATACTTAGTCAATTGATTTGAATTTAACTCTTTACAATATTCAATTCTGTTGACTATTATAATAAAGCTTATTATTATTATTATTATTATTATTATTATTATTATTATTATTATTATTATTATTATTCTTAGAATAATACAATTTAAAACCTGTGCTTACGATAGGTAAAGTTTTAAAATTCTCTGAAAACTCCTTTTTATCGTAACTGTACATAATTCAAGTTATTTTATTTACAGTGAGGCAGGGAGTCTTCCCTTGGAAAAAAATCTAACGAGATATACATTTTTCATATATTTATTTTTTCCTCTTCAATTTCATGTGTTTCTTCAGTTTTAACATCTATATTATATAATTTTCGTAACCCATATTCATCCATATTCAACAAATAATTAATTTTAATATACTTTTAATTTTTTACCTAAATAATATTAAACAAATAATCGATTTATATTATAAATTATTTTACTAATCTGTCCAATATATAACGTTCGTATTAAAAATTATTTGGTCATAATTTATTAATTTATACTTCATTTCTGCTAATGTTGAATTGTAAATTAATTGGTTACTTACCTTTACTTTAATTTGTATTTATTTGTATTTATTTCTATATTTATTTATATCATTTACTGGCAATATCACCACCATCTTTATTATTTATATTGAAAGTAATATTTTCTATTTTTACATTTCACAAACTTTAGTCATTCAAACATATGACAATCTAGTATTACTAAACATTTTACGAACTTTTTACTTATTTAAGTTTTTTGTTTAAGATTGCATAGATCATAATTCCCTAATAAACAGGTATCAGAGTTTCTTTATTAGATAAAATGTTATTATAATTATAATTAACTAAATGAATATTTTAGTTAGAACTAATTCCAGTTTTAGTTCATGTTAATAAGATTTATAAATATTGTTTAAACCTAAAATTAGACACCATACCCAACTCCGATTTTTCTTATACTGTAATCCCCTTTTAATTATTATTATTATTATTATTATTATTATTATTATTATTATTATTATTATTATTATTATTATTATTTTTATTGTTATTGTTATTATTATTATTATTATTAATAATTCAACTAATCATTTTGAAAAAATTTATAAACGTGGATTAATGAATATATATTTTAAGAAAATATATTGTTTACTTTAATAGATGCTCACTAGATATATCTTATTATAATTACAACATTTATTTTTACATTCATTCTAACAAGCAAGCCATTATCTCATCTATTTAAAACCACTTATAAATCAAATAATAATCACTTGATGCAGCATATCCATTTTATTTTTAGCTCAATGTTTGGAATCTGATTACTATAAATACATGTTTAGTATTATGATAATTTCCATTTAGTTTTTCCGATCCATAAATTACCTTTCTTAGTAAACTAAACTTTAACTTTTATAAACAATACTATAAAACTATACGTAATAATATCACATCCATTACTGTTCCCTATACTAATTTAATATTTAATTTTTCCTCCGCTTCTAATTTTTTAATGTAGATGTACGTTCGTTTTTATCACTCTAGAGTTAAATACTATATTATGTGAAATATATTAACATACTTACCTTCATTCTTCATATCGAATATTAATTTTTGGCATCCTATATTCTATCATTACCGAAATTCATTGGGCATATATAAGTTTATAAAGTTTTATTAATTCTGTTTATTTTTATTACATATTTATATTTACATAAAATGTTCATCTTTTTATGGAAAATACTTAACACATATGCTATTAAGGTAGTTTCATATATATATATATAAATATATATATATATATATATATATATGCTTATATATATGCATATATATATGCATATTTCTAATCTTTTTTTCGAATCATGTTTATTTTAAGGCAATTGGTTACTGATTACTTCTAATAAAACCAATTTGAAGTTACTATTATAGAATTTAATAATATTTATATGATATCTTTTCATGGTATTTTGAAATCATATTAAATAGTATAACATAAACAGTCATACAGTTCCCTTTTTATTTACTGTTCGAATTATCATTCAAATCATTGTTATATTTAATTAAGGTTTAATTGTTTACCTAATCTTTATTATTATTTAAATTTTCTTATTTTCATTTTTATTCTCAACTTTATTTATTTACATATGATCCTAAATAAATCAAACTTAACTTTAATTGGTAAGTTTGTTGATTATATTTCAATTTAATAATTTTACTAATCAGATTTTAATCGCGATAATGCATACTGTGATTTATGTAAACAGTTAAGAATTACTTCTTACCTTCTATTAAGAAGGTTACTGTTGGATATTATTATATGATACGAGTCGAGATTGCCAACGTTATATCGGCCCAACTTGTTTGGTGAGTATTTACTAGCACTACCCAATATCAATCATTTCAATTTGTATTCAATGTTGTTTTTCCTTGGGTGCGTGCGTATATATATATATATATATATATATATATATATATATATATATATATATATATATATATATATGCATACATTGATGACTACATATGTGCATACATATTTCGTAATCACCCGTATTGGGGAGATTACGTCTTCAGGCCAAGAATTATCCTCGCTAACTGATATTTCAAGACAAAAACATTTTCTTATTCTGTTTACAAAATTAGAGGCTCGGTATCTAATATGGGTAGGGTTATGTGTGGGATAGGATAATTAAGGTATTTGAACGATGTATTCCGTCACCGGCTTTTATCCTTCTAAATCTTTACCTCCTGTTTTCTCTTACCATTCATATTATTTTTATTTATATTTTTATCAATATCATCTTTTGGTTTTACGCTATAAACACTTGAGAATTAAGCATCCTGTCTCCCCTTGGTCGGTGGTCAAAGACCATATACATATATGTTTTCTCTGCCATGCTCCAGGACGCTTGGTTTCCTCTGCCATGGTTTTCTCTGCCATGCTCCAGGACGCATTCAAAGACAGTCACTCTGGCATTGTCATCAACCACAGATGTGACGGGGAATTGTTTAACATCAGGCGAATGCAGGCAGTCACGAAAGTGAGGGAAACCATCATCAGATACCCTCTCTTTGCCGATGACTGTGCCCTTAATGCCATAAATGAGATAGAGATGCAACGTCAAATGGACGGATTCTCCACCAGCTGTGGTAACTTTGGTCTCACCATCAGTACAAAGAAGACAGAAGTTATGTACCAACCCGACCCAGGAGATGCATACCATGAACCCGGCATCACTGTCAAAGGGCAGAAGATCCTACCTACCTTGGCAGCACCCTCTCCCGCACCGCCAACATTGACATTGAGGTTAACCATAGGATCTCCACAGCGAGCAGTGCATTTGGAAGACTTAGAGACAATGTGTGGAAGAGGAGAGCCATTACACTCGCAACCAAACTGAAAGTATACCGAGCGGTCGTCCTGACAACCCTACTCTACGCCTGCGAAACTTGGACGCCATATAAAAGACATGAAAAACAGTTGAATGGCTTCCACCTCAGATGCCTCCGTAATCTTCTCAACATCCGCTGGCAAGACAGAATTCCTGACACAGATGTCTTGAAGCGCGCGGGGCTCCATACCATCACCACCATAATCCGCAAAACCCAGCTCCGGTGGGCAAGCCATGTCTATCGCATGCACGACAGCCGAATCTCCAAACAACTTTTCTATGGGGAACTCAGCCAGGGAAAGCGGAATGCAGGGGGCCAAAAGAAACGATATAAAGACTGTCTGAGAACGTCCCTAAAAGACTTTGACATCAGCCCCCAGTCTTGGGAGAGTCGCGCTGCTAAACGTTCGGTCTGGCGTTGCGTCATCAGCCTCGGAGCCGACAGGGCAGAGAATCAACGCATGACACACGACCAACAGAAGTGCAAGAGAAGGAAGGAGATAGCTGCTGGTTCACAGCCTGCCGATACCGCCTTCACGTGTCCAGAGTGTGGAAGAGTCTGCCGAGCACGGATTGACCTCATCAGCCATCTCAGGACCCACAAACTCCTGACGCTGAACTGATTGATACCTTAGTCATCGTCGACTTCGAGGGACGAGCAAGAAGAAGAAGACATATATGTTGGCCACCCAGTGCTGGTTGGGTATCCTCAATCAACAAACACACCCACACACCCCCACACACATACACACACACTTTAGAAGCAAAACATACACATATACCTCTACCTAGGAGTGGATATACACCGCTCGGTATATTTTACGCATACATACGCTCAGAAACACAGGCAATAAATGTAAAAACAAAAATTAAAATAAAATTGTATTAAATTTAAAATAAAACAAAAAATTCTGAAAGCTATCAATCTTGGCACGTACACATATAGATAAGTACACGTACAAACACCCACACCTTGATACACCCGTGTGTGTATATATATACGCATGTGCATACATACACACACATACACATAATGCACACAGGCAGTAATAAGATATGTATGGTCATACTCATACACGCATTTATATCAACATACGCACCCTCAACACAAACAGCAATATATATATATATATATATATATATATATATATATATATATATATGTATATATATTTATATATATATATATATATATATATATATATATATATATATATACTAATCTGTTATGTTACTAATATTAATAAGGTTGTCAAATTGGGAACTTTAAAACCCGTAAACATGTAAAATCGATAATCGAAAATATAATGAAAGTATAAATAGTGTTACTTTGAACAAAGGAAATATTCTTATACATGCTTACCGCAGCAGTGCATTTCTGGTGTCTTATTACAGCAGAATAAAAGTAGCACGACGAATAAAAATCAACAGAACATTATTTGGTAAGAAAAGTACGTTTTCAAATAAATGTATCTCTATTGAGCTCTATTGAAAAATGCTACGTGGTATTTGCTACTTAAACTTTAAATCAATCTTTTATGTACAAATTAATTTATAAAATGAATCTAACATACTTAAATCAATGGCGTAAAGAAGACTGCTTAGTACTAGTTCACTTATTGATCCGTGCTGAAAAAAATAAGGTTATAATTTAGAAAGCCATTCTTACAATGGAAAGGGGGTGTTTTGTACTTATTCTGTACTTTAATCTTACAATTTAATAAAAACAAATCCTTTAAAACTTTAATTAAACTTTAAAATATGCGGACCAATAAGTGCACTGATTTTTCATATGTACGTAAATGCGGGTAGGAACGTAAAGCGTCCTTCTGGTGAACTCCATTGTGTATTGGACTACATGAACAGATTAATCGATTTTATTCCAAAATTAGAGTTTTACATGAGGTTGATGAAAAAAAATTGGATGAGGATAAATCAATGTCCACATATTCGCTGATCCTCATTCAATCCTCCTCAATGTCTGCTCCCCCGGATATGAAACACAGACACATTCGCGCACACACACACGCACTCTCACACTCACTCACACACATATGTATATGTATATATATATATATATATATATATATATATATATATATATAGAGAGAGAGAGAGAGAGAGAGAGAGAGAGAGAAAGAACGAGAGCGAGAGAGAGACAGACAGACAAACAGACCGGCAGAGACAGAGCAGGAGAGAGGATGAGAGAGAGAGAGAGAGAGAGAGAGAGAGAGTAAAAAGTTGTACGACATAGCCCAGTGAAGGAGGTTTAGGCTTTTAACATGGGGGTTCAGATTTCGAATCTCGATATATTTAGCCACTCTGATGAGTCGTTTACGACAAAACACGTGTCAGGTTAATTATCTTTTTTTAAAAGCAATATATATATATATATATATATATATATATATATATATATATATATATATATATATATATATATATATATGTATGTATGTATATAACTGGAGAATCAACTTAAACTTAAAATGATGAGAAAAGTCCAACACTAGAGAGGCAAACAAATCTATAAAATGAGATTGGAGGAATCAACGTTAACATATATATATATGTGTGTGTGTGGGTGTGTGGGTGTATATAAATTATATATATATATATATATATATATATATATATATATATATATATAAAAGTGAACGTGTCTATGTGTGTATGTGTTTGTGTCTGTGTACATTTCCCTACGCAATAACTCTGTCAATTTTTAGTCTACAGACTCGAAATTTAATATACATGGTACTGAGATTTGGGAATATCGATTTGATGTGTTTTGGCCAGAAATTTCGGTGTTACGGGGTCAAAATTCAACGATTTCACCTTTGAGACCTCTACCAAACTTTTCCAACAATCTCGAGTCTAATCACTTGACATTTTAGATATTGGTTACTTAGACATGGATTTAACATAATAACATGATTTGAAACCAAAACAATAAAAATTGATGGGTCATAATAGGGGTGAAAGTTAAAAAAATATATGACCGCTGTTTTTTTTTTTGTTGTTTTTTTTTTTGCTCAGCATTCACCTCTAAACACCCGGGCAACGCCGGTCACCCATGCTGGTATATATATATATATATATATATATATATATATATATATATATATATATATATATATATATGATAAACAAAAAGGGGAATGTAAGGATAAAATTATGCAGACATCAATAAGAAGGGAAAGTAATAGCCTTAACATTTTGTTTTCAGTTGTACTCATTGTCTTGGTGATATAATAAAATTATCATCTTACATTTAATATATATGTAACCATCTATATATATATATATATATATATATATATATATATATATATATATATATATATATCTTCTATCTATCTATATCTTCTTCTATCTATTCTATATATATCTATAAAAACAGAGATGTGTGTGCCACAGACGATTTCTGATTGGTTAATCCAATAATCACATCTCCTAAAAAACTATGGTTCGTAGGCTCCTACCTTTACCATAAAATATTATGGCTTGATTTATTGTCCATCTTGGAAGGGTTTAATTTTTTTCTAACTTGCGATTTACAAATTTAAAAAATACGAAACTTACAATCTAACAATCGAACCTAACCTCCGACATCACGGCCGCCATTATTAAACTAAACCAAAAAAAAAAAAAAAAAAGCGCCTTCACTCGTGGTCTTTACATTTCGGGTTTGGGTACTTGTGCAGTTTTCCATTGACATTAAAAAGTGGAAATATTTAAAAAAAATATATATATATTGTACGTACTCGTCATGGGATAAAGTTTTCCTACAGAAAAAATCACGTAATTTCATCAAGTAGTTATTTTTTTATAGCGAAAAAAGAAAAAAATCAACGCTACAAGCGAGTCATTATTAATTAAACAGAAAGTTCAAGTAGGGGGATTTCCCCATTTTTTTTTTTTTATAGCGAGGCCAAATTTCGCGAATTTGGCCTTTTTTTAAAGCAGTTTGGCCTTCAAATTTCTGTTTGGCCTTTTTCTTCACCGATGAAATAAAAAAAGCAAATAAAAACAACGCAATAAAACTTTTAAAAATACGGCACACTTTTGTTGTTCTTGTTTGTTTGTTTTTTTTGGTAATTTTCCTTATTTTTTTTATTTTTTCAAGATAATACTATTAAATGGACACTATTATGCCAAATTAGCCCCCCCCCCCGAAAAAAAATGCACAAAAATTCGAGATTTAAGGTTTTGACGAGATAATTTAGCGAATTGTCCGGACTATTGCGAGAGAACCATCCATTAGTTTTTCCTGAAATTTTGCCACAAATTGTATTTCAATACATAGATGTGCATAGTAACAACATTTTTTAGCCGAAAATTTCCGTTGCGTCCCCAGATTTCATCGGTGAAGAAAAAGGCCAAACATAAATTTTGAAGGCCAAACTGCTTTAAAAAAAGGCCAAATTCGCGAAATTTGGCCTCGCTATCAAACGATTTGACCTTTGAGAACTCTACCAAACTCCTCCTACAATTTTGGGTCTAAACACGTGATATTTTAGATATAGATTCCTTGGACATGGATCTAACTTATTACCTTTACTTGATCCCTAAACAATAAATGTTAAGAAGTCATAATAGGGGTCAAAGTTTAAAAAATTGACATTTTTTTTTTCTCAGCATTAACCTCAAAACACCTGGGCAACGCCGGGCACCGATTGCTAGTATATATATATATGTATATATATATATATATATGTATATACATACATCTATAAAACTGAATGTATATGTGTCTGTGTGGCTGCGTAAATTTTCCTACGCAATAACTCTGTCAATTTTTAGTCTACAGACTCGAAATTTGATATACAGGCTACTGAGATTTGGGAAATTCGATGTGATCAGTTTTCGGTCAAAAATTTGGCGATTAAGGGAGCAAAGTTCAACGATTTGACCTTAAAGAACTCTACCAAACTCCTCCGACAATTTTGGGTCTACGCACTTGAAATTTTAGATATAGGTTCCTTGGACATGGATCCCACTTAATAACTTGATTTGAGCCCCAAACAACAAATTATAAAGGTGATAATAGGGGTCAAAGTTAAAAAAAATTAAACTCTACGGTCTCTTCCAAATTACTCAGACAATTTCTGGTCTAATTATTTGAAAAGGTGCATAAAGGCTATTCAGAGAAAGGGCAAGCTTTTTCATCAGTTTGGGTCGAAAATTTTTAGTTACCAATATATAAATGTATGTATTTATGGCTGTTTGCATGTCTGCCTTAAACTTTCAATAGAGGCGACTGATTTTACCAAGATCAGTATCGTTTTAAATTCCACCTTTCATACGACAGGTATTGAAAAATCGGCTAAAAACATTAATATCTTCCCCTTCAACTAAGCACTTCTCAACAGGGGGTGCCACTTTTTTCGCCGATATTTTTTAAAGTTATCCTCTCCTTTAGATGGTCTAGGCTTAATTAAAAAAAAATATTTCGCTTCCGGTGTGGTGGTGGTCGTAACAGCATAAACGCTAGGTTTTACCCCGTTCTTTTTCTCCTTTGCGGTACGGGTTCGAACCTACCTTCCTACTACCACTTTCTTTTTGCTCAACATACACATCCAAACACCCGGGCAACGCCGGGCTGACATGCTAGTATATATATATATATATATATATATATATATATATATATATATATATATATATATATATATATATATTCAGAATTATTGTGTACAAACAAATAATGATATTGCAGAATTTCGAAAGTTTATAAAGGTATTGCTATACATATTAGATTACTGGTACATTTTCATAATTTGAGGCTTAAATGACTACTCCAGCAAGAATTGTAATAAAGCCTGCTAAATAATAACTACTAAGAGACCATACTAAAGTCTTATTGTAACAGCGAATTCCACAAATGCAACGTTAGGACACTTTAGAAGAACGATGCTCTATAATTCTGTTTGAAAGTTAGACAAATGCTACAAAAATGTATAGACATCTTCAGACCATTCGGACAATTTTTCCTGGATCAAATCACCTTTTTGGAGAAACATAAATGAGTCAAGGAATACTAAACGTATGTGATAGATAATGTGAGGTGTGGGAGAAGTAAGGCCATCAGAGCACCTGATTTTATTGGAGAAATGAGGAGAAGTATGGATAAGGATTGCTGTGTGTCGATAGAAATAATAAGTGCATATTTTTATGTCATTTGGGAAATCGTACACACTATTTTTTTTGCAAGGAACTGAAATTGCGAAAGATTTGCGCGAATTGTTCACAACACCATCATTGTCACATACTATTGGACCAATTAGGCATCAAGTTCTTCACTCTCCCTTTATTAAGACCTTGCTCCCTCTGACTTATTCAAAAGCTCAATGAAAACCTAAGGGGCTGTTATTAGGAGAAAACTAAAGAGATGAAAGAGGTTTGGACGACAGTCATTAACATGATTACACTTGTTTTTTTTTCAGTAGTTGGTGGAACCACACAAGTGCATTGCATCCGTGGGAGATTACTTCGAAGGGGGCTACAGTTCATGTATGTAGTATCAATTTTAAAAAGTCTGGAACCTTGTTCAAAGAACCTTGTATCTAGGCACGCCACACAGAACATATCTTATTAAGTGCCAACCATTTTAATTTCTTTTAATTCGGTTTGATGAATACATATTTTAAATACTTTTTTCTAACATGCTTTTGAATAACGAGCTCCTTATATATTTTCAATTGACATTAAAAATTAAATAAATGTGATATATCTATTGGGAGCATGTAAAGTTTACTAAAACATTTTGCAGACGCTAATTATCACATTACCAATCATTATGTTAGAAGTTACTCTCATCAGAGAGATACAAGGGTCGAACCAGAAAAGTGGAGAAAACTTACAAATCTACAAAATATAATTTAATGTGGTATACGCCCGAATTCTCAAGAAATTAGGGTCTCGATTCACTAAGGTATTGGTCCATATGAGTTGTGAATGGCGCCTAAAGGCAGTTTTATTCACTTTCCAGTTAAAATTCACCCAGCCCTGGAGAAGAAGTTGGTAGCAATTGCCTGTTTACTTGAATCTTTAAAATCGACTATAAATGGTCGGTAATGTAAAAGTCGTGGCTTGCGGTAGTTTTATACGCCGCTGAACTGATTTAGAATATTTCCCAAGCCATTATGTAACAATTCCAATTGATTGAGGGATTGAGGCCTTACCATCTTGAAAATTGCGTTCTAGGAAAACAGTTAGTGAACCATTGTACTAATATACTTGCCCAACGTCGTAAATAATATTGTTTTTTTTTATTCTATCATGAAGTAAAAGCATTATCTCTGCTGATTCATAAGAAAGAGCAATCTAGATCAGCATAGAACGCTGAAATGTTTTGAATCGGAAAAGGCAATCTAGAATAAACCCTTCTTTCAGCTGCCCAGCAAATATATATGTGGTCAGAAAATACGGCACACGACGACCAATTATTGGTCCTATTCACAATGCCTCCCCACCAGACGGAGGTAGACAACAGAAAAGCCACAAAAATAAAAAAGTGTCTCAGTCGTAAAGGATTTCTTCTCCACCGAGAGACAACAAGAAATTTAAGTGGAACATCTGAAGAACAGATATTACACTTTGATCCTAACGAGAATAATTTAACTACAGACTCAGGGGTACATGCTGGAATTTTTCACACCAGTCTAAAAGCTTTAAAGCATTTTACTCTGATAGCGCATGTATTATAATCGCAGCACTTCCGTGGAACCAAAGCTTGTACAGCTCTCGACTTCTCTTTAACAATTCAATAAAGAGCCCAAATTTAACTTTCGGCCAGAATAGTACTTTTGTTACGGGCCGTATACATATAAACGGAGTCACTGCTCAACACTTGTTTTAGTACTGTGACAACAAAACAAAAAAAGAAAAACATCCGACTTGGCATTGTTTAAGCGCACATTAAAATGCATTCATTCGTATCCTTCCAAAACAATGCATTTCATAAACTCTCAAGTATGTTAACGCTCTGTGTTTTTTAAATGTATCTCGCCACGTCTCCACTCATTCTTAGTGGGCAGTTTCTTGCCCTCAATTCCACACGCCCGTCTTCCCCGGTGCGCAACTTAGTTTTCTTTTACTAAACCACATAATGTAATTTATGCTCCTTTTTTTTCTCCTCATTCCGGTGACGTCAGTGCGTAAACATTTGCTACTAAGACAACTGCAGCTGTTAATGTATTCGCTATTCAGCTATACTTTGGCCGATGCTAATTTTGTTATACGCGGTAGGTTGCCCTTTAATATACCTTTAGAAACAGCAAACCTTTCGGTACGCTCAGTTACGCGTACACCTTCAATACAAGCAACAACGCCTTTTGAATTCTGTGTTGTCTTTCATTATGTGTATGACAAATGATTTTAATATCAATTAACACAACTTTTTTAAAATGTACATATCAAATGGAGCTGGCGAATATTTTAATGGAATTCTTTTTAAAACAGTCACAATTTGTATAAACCAAATACCACAACAAATTGGCGTGTGTGTTGCCACAAAGAAAGATAAATACCCCATAAAAAACTGTAATTTATATGTATATATGTACATGTACACACATATACATATATATATATATATATATATATATATATGAATAAAGAGATGCCTAGGTATATATATGTATAGACAGACACACACTCATATATATATATATATATATATATATATATATATATATATATATAAATGGGCAGATAGTCATATAATAATTAGAACATTCTGATGACCGTAAACGAAATTTAAAAAATATATATATTTGTGTGTGTGGGTGTGTAAATGTTATATTGTGTACCCGAAAAATATTTACCAAACTCTTCTTTGAATATTTGTTCAACAGAGTTGAAATTTGATATCTATGGTATTTTCACCTGGACAAATTTTCGATTTGGGTTTAATTAGTAAAGTAACTTCTAAGGCGTCGAAAGATTAATAAATCATTAACGCTAGATGGGCGTATGTTGTAATTTTGCGAATAGGTTAATTAAATGTTACATGTTAAACAAGATTATTTCTTGCAGTTCTTGTATAATTTAGGATTAAGGTGATACGGAAAGGGGTAAGGCTGCAAAGCTATGTGTTTTTGTTTCGATTCTAACTGTTAACACTAAAGTATTTTTTTTTACATTTGAAATTTCTACTATATATTATGTACAATATAATAATTTCTAAAACATTTGCTCAGTAAAATATGTATAAAATTTGAGTCAATTTAAATATATGATTGAAGCATATTTTAACGACGGGACACGCCCTACACCTTTTAGTACATTTAAAACATTGAAGTATCTTCTTTGACGTGTATTGTTTATATAACACCATGCTCCAATAAATCAGCTGGTCTTTGTTGTGCAATTTATTAACAAATGATTATTATGGCACAAATCGTCGGAATGAATTATTTATCACAATTTAATGATGTTTATGTGAAATAACGAATTTACATGTTGTGCTTATTCTGTGCAGATTTTGTAGTCTATGGATATCAAGAGTCTACTCTTTAGTAATTTGTTTAAAAATTGCAGTCAACGCATATTCACTGACACGTAATACAACGTCACTAACTAGACGAAAGCGGGAACACGTATTTTACCTGATGTAAGAACCCGGTAGTGTCATAACAATAAATAAACAGTAGTTGCTATGGTATTATTGGACTAATAACCTTAATAGCAAATAAAGTATTGGCCAACATAACGTCACAAACACTGGGAAAGAATAAATGACGGAACTGATATATTTATAATACCACCAACGTCTACAAAATAACGGGAACACCTTTATTTATGTCAGCAAATAGTTTAATCTAGTAGACATGTTGTCATTCTGGTGCATTTTTGCTTGCAAGTGATCACTGAGAATGTTTCTATAAAGAGTATGATTAACTGAACTTTAATAATATAATGAAAGCAATTTAGGAGGGGCCGAACAGAACAAAGTGTAGTATGCGTTCTGATACTACATTTCATCTTTACATTTTTACATAAAGCTGCTATCCTTGGGAAATTGCCCTTTTTTGGGTGTTATTTCCTAACCACTGTATTTCTCTTTGAGAACCTTCTTTACACAACGTTAGAGACCGATCGTTTTATCCAGTATAATCACGCTTACATCTCAGTTTTAACGCAGCTCAGCGATGAAATAATCGATAAGTACTAAAATAAATGAATATTTAAGAGTATCACGTTTATCTCAGTACTACTTCTGTCGCCCAAAATTTCTTCTAATTACGTGACTCATGCAGTGTAAACGAGGCAGGTTTTACTATGTAAGTCTTACTTCAAATTCACACATCCGGCAATCTTTAGATAACATCTATTTTCTCTCATCACTTGATGAAGAACCTTCCGTCTTACTCTGCCATCGTAACATACCTCTATAAGATCACCATTCGCCCATGTATGGAGTATTGTTTTCATATTTGGGCTGGTGCATCTGCCACTAGTCTCTCACTCCCAGACAAGATCCAAAAGAGAGTCGCCAATCTGATAGGTCCTGAACTGTCAGCTAAACTTCAGCCTCTGCCCCATCGACGAAATGTTGCATCCCTCTGCCTGTTCTACAAGTACTTTAACGGAAAATTCTCTGACCAACTGCAAGCACTTGTGCCCCCACGACGTAAATACTCCCGACAAACCCGACAAGCAGCTAAATCCCAACTCTTCACAGTAGAGATCCCTAGATGTAAGATAGCCTTGTACTCCAGTAGTTTCTTCCCCAGAACAGCTAGACTTTGAAATTCCCTTCTGGGTCCCTGCTTCCCCGACTGCACTGCCATGCAGAAATTAAAGAGCAACGTGAACCGACATCTAGCTGTCCAACTTCCTACACAGCGCCCCTGATGATTATGTCCTCGATTGTAGCCCCCTAAAACAAAGTAGCAATGCGCCTTGTTTGGGGTCAAAATGTAATAAAAAAAAGTAACAGAGCGAGTAAAGAATACTATAAAACCGTTGGTTGACATGTTGGCACTTGGATTCACTTTGTTTTGTGAAGAATCACTGAAAAGAACTTGCTTGAGTACTTGAATAGCATGAGAAATAATACCTGTAAAATGTCGATTAAAATTACTTAAGAAAGAAAAATAAGAAGCCATGTGTTCTTGTTTATTTGTTTTAATTTTCTAACAAACTAGGAACTGTCGGATAATAGTGGTTCAGTATGTGTGAAGAGTGGAATACAAACGAATTGCATGATTAAGTGGGCGGAACTCATTCAGAGAAAATCGACGGCAGATGTTTACGCAGGTGCATGCAACTTGTGCTATAATTGGGACAATGTTCTGTTTATTTTTGCAATGTTTTGAAGAAGCCCACCTCATTCATTTTCTACGCTGTTAAATTTATGGCTAGACGAGACAATCCCTTTCATACAAAATTAAAAGAAACAATATAAATATATAAATAGAAGTATATACTAATTAATAATAAGGATATTAATGCATAATTTCTATCACTACAAGTGATACAAATACTACTGTTGCTGCTACTACTAGTACTAGAACTACTACTACTACTACTACTAATACTACTACTACTACTACTAATAATAATAATAATTAGACTGTCTGCCCCAAAATGTACTTTTATATCTTCACCTAAAATGGGCTTAACATATTCACCAGTCTAAAATAGCGTGAAGCTCGGTTAGTATCACACAACATTGTTGAGAGTGGTAAACATTACCGAAATGATTGAAGAGAAAGAGAAATATTTACTGAAAGAATTGCGGGGAGTACTTTGTCATAAAGATGTTTTAAGGTAATTAAAGTAAATGCAACAAATTTAAGGTTAAAAAATACATGCCACATAAGACGTTTAACAATCTTACTTGCATTTCTCTACATTTGGCACAGTTTCATGTACTATTGTATTTTTTATTATTTTTATTTTATGATCGAAAAACACCGAATAGTCAAATGTCTTTTAAACTGTGTTAGTTTTCTTATGATTGTCATCCTACGTTTTCTTCTAATAGCTGTGGTCTGCAAACCTTCCAGAGCTCAATGATCCTTTAACACGTTTCACCGTGACTGAAATGCCCTGATATCTCATCATGTGCATCAGCTCATAATGTAAAAATAATCGATTTCAAATTGTTTTTAATCAAAAACTACTAATAATTTGATTATGTGATGCATAGATATTTTGTTCTTTTTGGTTGGTTGTTTTTGTTTTACGGCATATGAACCTATTTCAGGTTATTTAATGCCGAATCTAATTATTTTGAGGAACGATTTTTAATAGAGTGTATATATATTTTTTAAGTCAGATTCTATTTAATCCATAGTTGGGACCCGAACAGGTACTATTACTCCGGGTCATAGTGAACCTGGGAGCAATGGCAATTAAAGTGTGGCTCCACACTCCCTAAGACCTGCAAGGTGGGGCCTCACCATCGGATATAGTATTAGGTCATATCCAGGACCTTTTTTTCTTTTTGTTGGCTCGGTAAAGTAGTGACCGTCCCAAGACAAAAACGAAAAACAATAATAGTACTAAAAAAGACACCAACCTCTACCGTTTAAAATAATACATTAAACTTATTAAAAGCAATAATGACCGCACTAAAAAGTAAATTAAGACGCCTTAATTATAACATGTATAATTATCGAAATGTACGTAAAATTACTTTTTTATTCAAAATAGATTCATCCTCATTTTAATATGATTTAACAAAATTATGTCGTTTTATTTTCTATAGGAATGCAGGTTTTTATGCTAGAGTTTTAAATGTGATAAATGCAGGGAAATACACCTGAGATATTGCATATACATTTATCAAATAACCGACAAGCTATCCAGTCATAATAAAATATCTTAGTCGCACTACATAAAATAAAATATTCAAACATAATGATTAAGTTGCATATATATATATATATATATATATATATATATATATATATATATATATATATATATATACACATATATATATATATATTATGTATATAGTAAGTTATAAAATATATATGGAAATTAAGCTACCCAAAATATTCCGCGTTTAATCAACTCTAGGACTCTTCAGGCTTATGCGTATAAGCCTGAAGAGTCCTAGAGTGGATGAAACGCAGAATATTCAGTGTAGCTTCATCTCCACATATATTTTATAACTATCTAAGTAGCTCTACCCACGTATTGAGCACTTTTCAAATAAATACTTAAAGTTTACGCATACACTTATACTTCCGTATATTAATTTATGTGAGCAAATTAAGTAGTTATATATATATATATATATATATATATATATATATATATATATAAAGATATATATAAATATAGATATATATATGCTATAAATATTTACGAGCGCTCCTTATATAGATAGAAAAATTTAAACACTTTTAGCTGAAGCGTAATAAGCAAACAGAGTACTTTACTCGCGTTTGCAGATGTTGATGACCTTGGTGTGTACGGACGAGATTTACGATAGCCAAGACCGTGATATCAACATAAAATCACGAGCAAACTTTACTAGTGAAATGCCATCCCGTCTAAGGTTAACATGGTGCGATAGAACGATTTTATCTTCACGAGGGATCTGAAGAATTTTAATAGCTTGCTTATGACGCAATTTTCTGAGCAGTCTAACGTGTAACGTAGTCATGGAGAGTCGTAAGCTTGTCTGCGCAATACTATTTATCAGTGCCGGTCGAAATAGGGAATGCGGCTGGGACAGTATAGCTATATAATCGTTATCTGGATTGTAATTGAAGAAGAGTAGAAAATGCTTGCTTGTTAAATAATTGGATGACGATAGATACGCCCTTCATGATAGCATAAATGTTTATTGAAACAAGTGTTTATTCAGAACGGTTGCTTAATAACGGTGTGATGATATACAGAAATGATTCTCCATTGAATATATCATGTCACTGTATATCGTCTTAATGTTAACAGTATTTGCATATTTTGTCTCATTTGCATTTGCTATTTTCCTAAAGTTTTGACGATTCTATCATTATATGGTGGTTTTAACTGAAACCAAGGAAGAAAATAGAATGTCTAACTTAACTATTTCTGTACTACAACATTCTAGTCTTTGTCAAAAAGGACAAACTGCTATCATACAACAGAATTTCAGTAATAATGTTTTTAACATATAATCACTGACAATTACATGAAAATTAAAGTACCGAAAACCAAACATTTCAACCTAGGATCAAAAGTTGAAATGCGTATACATATAAAAAGCGAAAAACAAAAACGAAACAAAACGTTTCATCGTAGAAATATAATTATAACTATTTAGTCCTCGTGAGTATTCGGTGTGACCAAGCCTTACAAGTATAATATGCAGAACATCCTATTTAGCTTAACTGGCATACACATTTTCAGTTAACTAATATATACTATATATATATATATATATATATATATATATATATATATATATATATATATATACATATATATATATACACACACATTCAGGAAATGATTTAGTCGTAGAAAAGGAACATAATATAACGTTAAATTAGCTAGTAATGCTACACAATTTTGTACCCAGTATCAGACAGGACGCTAAAGTATTGTTCGATAAGTTTAAATTATTTTTTGTCGGTTGGTAAATCAGGAAACAAAGGGTTCATATATAAATTATATAACATGAAAAATTAAAAAAATAGCAATTGAATCGGAATAGAAAACTGGATAAAAAGTATTTAAAAAAACGATTAATTATGGAAATAATACTTTTATTAATCTTTAGAGACGGTAAATATATCTGTTCGAGTAGATTTTACTGACGGATATTCAATATAGACAAACATACGCAAACACACACACACACACACACACACACACACACACACAAAAGCACACACACACAAATAGCAAGCCGCTTCGCGTGGTCTTATAATAAGATATGTTTAAATCTGATTGTTTAATTAATCCAGATGTCGCAATTATTATATAGATCCAATACATTTTTAATTATTTATTTTACCTAACATAAAGTAAAACTCCGACCACGTTTTCACAGTTAATTAAGTTGAAATATTATGTTATTCATACACATTTCTGATTTATTATAGAGCCACTAAGATATTAACTATTTCAATGTATTTCATATATATATATATATATATATATATATATATATATATATATTGTAATTTAAAAAATATATATCACGATTAAGTTACATTAAATATTTCTATGAGGGTAGAACTTACTTCATGTCAACATTATTTCATTCCGACATTTACTTCTGAAGACAGTCGGCGAAAAAGTACTTCAAGTTTCTTCACCGTTCATCCTTTTCTTTTCTCTTTCTGCCCCTTTTTGTCGATCTTCTTCCTTTTCAATTTATTTTTCTTATGTTTAATCGATCCTGTTTCTTTTTACATTATAGTCGATATTTTTAATGTTAAAAAAAAATGCCCCACTTTGCTTTTAAACAATTACAATTCTGTTGTACTTCGAATTGAATATATATATACATATATATATATATATATATATATATATATATATATATATATATATATATATATGTATATATATATATACAGTTTTATTGAGGAAAACATTTTATAAATTGTTAATTATATTAATGACAGTTATTTTATATACAAATAATGACGCTTACAATTTTTCATTAAATTACATTCTATCAATATTACGAGAGGTAATTTGCATAAAAACTCATGATTTAAATGTAGTACATGAGACCGTAATGGTGTAAACCCACACTGCACTTTGATCTTAGTCGATAAGCGAAATAAAACAAAAAAATCTCTAGACATTTCAAAAAAAACCTTGAGTATGCTCCGATTTAATTAGGATTCTGCTATTGTATTTTTTAATGTGGGCAGTTATATAGTTTCACATTAAACTTTCGCGCTTATAAACTATTTGCTTATTTTTAATGTGCGTTGGGATCCATCTAAGTATTTTATCATTAAAAGCGAAACGTATATTTTCTTTTTTTTTGTCAAAATACAAGCTTTCTACTTTTGCACACGTTGGAGGTTAAGTAATATTCAGTGTCAAGGCGCAATACTCGCGAGATTGTGTCCTTCCATTTCTGATAGAATGTCTTTCCAAGTAATATTCCTAGTGTTTAAAAAGGTTAAAAAGTGTCATGATACGAATCCACTGCAATTTATATCGTCCTTTTATTTAAATAGATTATATGTTTATTCATCGAGTGAAATGCAATCTTACACGGTAATAATATATTTATTTATTTGGGGACAGCTGCAAGACTTTATACCCTCTTCTGGCCGATAGTGTAACGTAATCTTATTCATCCTGAGATATTCTTCTGGACTGTACCTTCGTTTATGGGGCATTACGTTCTACTAGGTTACGAAAAAAATGTGACCGATTTATATATATATATATATATATATATATATATATATATATGTATACATATGTATATATGTATATATATGTATACATATATATATGTGTATATATATATATATATATATATATATATATTCAACGAAGACTTAAAATTTCGAAATAAAACTAGGTAATGTTGAAGGTAAAGGAACTCTACTGAGACTATATATATATATATACACATATATATACATAAATATATATATATATATATGTGTGTGTGTGTGTTGGTTGGTGTGTCTGTGTAACTACATTTTACTCATCTGAAAATATAAATACGAAAGGAAAATTGCACATTGATCACGTTGTGAGAGAGTTACTTTTATTTTGTAGTAAATGAAAAACATATATAAATAGTTTGGTTCTACGGGCCTGTTTTCGGGAGCAAATATACTGATAATGCTTTAAAAACTGTCAAAGATTTCTCACACTCACATTTTTAATATGCCTGTATATCTGGAGATTAAAGCACTGATACTAGTGTACAATTATTAAATGCGTTATCTGAATATCAAATAATGAAAATATTAATAAAATGGCGAATAATGCATTTCAAATAAATGAAAGCAATCATTTGAATGTAAATATTTTTTCTAAACAGGAGTTTTTTTTCAGAACTAGACGAACAATTATTTCTTTGTATTTCTCTGTTTTGTTTACTTTTTAGATCTTATGGCGACAATGCCAAAGGTTACACACTTTACCAGCTATAAGAGGAGGTTGTCTATTTAATGTCTGTATATTTTTAATAAAAATGCAATATAAGTATGTCTTAAGAACAGATGAAAAACAGTTCGAAAGGGCATCGCTATGCGTGCGATGATATTACAAATAAATGAAACCAATTATGTTGATTCGTTCATATATTTCATTGTTACCTGCCTCATTTTTATGCCTAAATCATAAACCACTTGAGCATGCATTCTCACCATATCTCTGTCGCTACTTTGAAATAGTTGAATCTCCAATTTGTCCTAACATCTGTGTAACCAGTTTCACAAATGTTTAATAAACGCTAGTAGAAGTGGAGCGGTTCAATCATTCGACATTGAGGTATTACATGATGTACCTTTGTTTCTGCTGAACATCCATAACAAGGTGGTGTTCTGAGAGTTTCAGACCATCACTGACAGCAACAGAGCAAGGAACCTTTCATTTTGTGAATACATGAGTTTATTTATCATAACAATGCAATTTAAATCTTCTTTGATCACTTCGAATTACGTAAAATAGGAGTAGTATAGCTTTCGAAATGTCTTTATATGTGGGTTGCAAACATCCGGATTATTGTTTAACTTTGTTTTAGTGTTTGATTATTGACTTATTTATATACTTTATTTATTATATTTTTTACGAAAATATCAATGCCAAAATTTATTGAGACACTCCAAAACAATCGTGACAATAATCGCAACACGAAAACACAGACCACTATTAAAATAGGTTTATTTAACTATAAAATTTTCGCCCGACATCATATAAAAATAAATGCATATTCATGGCAAAATAAAAAAAACAGTTAAGAATTATTTTTATTAATTACATGTTTAGACGATTACAGTTTTTAAAATCATTCGAATATTTTGTAATAAATCATTCTCAAATTGGATTAGTTAGCATAATCATTCTAACAAACAACTACAATTAGTTGCGCACAATCAGATGCATCGTTATATTTTCCCGGTAGCACGTACGATTTTTAATCAAAATAAGATAGTTTACAAGCTCTGATAAATTATTGAACCGTAGTTTGACTTAGACAATTCATTTATGTTGGATTTCTGATCAAATGTATCGAATAATCTATAGTAAGGAAATATTATATGTAAAGTGCTTATAATATAACCATGCACAATATGAAAAATAGCGGTTTACAGAATACTTACTGATTCATGTTATGTACTGTACAACTTGATTCTCGTTATTAACCTAATCGATTTTAAAGGTAAGTAGTGAGGTAATCAGTGATGGTTCTGCGTGTTGGATTTGTATGCGTCCATTATGATATTCCTGTCCCTGACCTCGTAAGTTGACTATCCCTGTAATCATATTTCATCTAATTTACACTGGCAAGGCAATAATCTGTTCCAGAAATAAGAGGCAGGTACTCCAAGGATGGAGTACTGTTGCCACATCTTGGTAGGAGATGCTAGCGAGGACTTGCCCTGCCTTGTTAGAGTTCAAAATTGACTTCGTAGCCTCGTAGATGTTGTTTCTCTTCCCTGCAGCCTCTATCTCACGGAAGAGATATTGCGAGTTTGTCTCTACTTTATCTTTATATTTATGGCAAGTGCTCAACTGAGCTTCAATTTATGCCTCCCCTGCCAAACTTTCTCAGGAAACACTCGTCTATTTGAAAACACTATGAATAATTCCCCCAGCCTTTATCTGTGCCAAACCTAAACCTAGATTCCATGAACAAAGCTTTTTTATTCGAAGTGCACGCCTGTGGAACTGTCTTCCATTTTCCTACTCTCCAGCAGACTACAATCTGATTGTCTTCAAGTCCAACGTAAACAAGTTCTTGATGAGCCGTTCCAATTTAGTTTACAAATTTACCGAATTTCCATTACTAACGATTACTATATTGTCCAAGTGATTAATGTACACTCTTAACCCTTATTCTCGAGTGGTTTCTGAGCCGTGGTAAGTGGTGATTCCCATGTAAAAAGGACATCTTAAATACTTTATCTTTATGCAAACAAAATCGCTGATATGGGCAAATTATCTAATGCATTTTTCTGCCTACGAACATGTTATTTTCTATATGATCTACTACACTATATATGCATTTGCATTATTACCCAGTAAAACTCGTTCAACAATTTTCAAACATTGGTACAATGCCCACTTACGACCCAAACTGGTACAACAAATCTACTGATCAGCAACGTGCAACGCCTATCAGCAATGATCAATGTATCCTATTATACCATTTTCCTCCTCTAAGTCGCATCCTGTTTACATTTCCGAAATACTCCATAAGCATTCTCATTATCACCTTTGACACTTTCCGCTGAGATAACGTTTCTTAATTAAGTATGCAGATTTACTATTAAATGGATAGTAATTTGATTTATATCTGAATATTAAAGGTCTATGTATTTTCACTTTTAATGTATGGTTATCATATTTTGCTGGAACGATCACAATTATTCGTCTCTAAAACTCGGCTATTATACGTTTCATATGGGTTAATTACATGTAGAAACTTTATATTAACATACATCTATCAACACATTTTCTATTGATTTATCAGTAATATGTGTAATATAAGAAGGCATTTGCCATGCCTATTGTATGTTTACCTTAAATACCCGATTATTATTCATTGTTGACATAGCAAAACGCAGAAAGTATTTCCCCATCTATTTGAGTCATAAGACTGCTAGCGTTTTATTTGTTTATTTATTGTCATGTAATAATCCTTTATTAGATAATAGTATATTTGCATTGACAGCATCTTAAACTCTCAAAGAATAATTAGATATGAAATACATTTTTGGTCGTTTATGCAACGAGAGAACTGAAAGATTAAGCATTAAACACACAACTGCAAATACTTTTCGTTTAATGCAAAAGTAAATTCAAAATTGGTGTGATTGAATACAACAAAGAATAAAGCATTTTCCATGTATTTCTAAACATGCAAGCTTTGTTAATATTATTCCAGCTCCGTGTTTTGTGTTGAACGATTTAATAACGAAATTACCTCTACAATACCGTCAAATAGAAAGAGGAAATGTATTGGCGGTTGACATAGAAAGTTGACATTGAGGCCAATGATAATATGTTACACCTCTATCTCAGAAAGGTTTAAATATTAAGAATATCGTATGGGGGCGACCGAAAATATATTCCTCTAAACCCAGAAGGAAGAGGTAAAAACAGCATCTCATGAGAACTGAATAAAATACTAGAGTTTCTAAATAAAGAAAGAAGAATATTATTGCTAAGGATACAGTATGATTACAAAGGAACATATACTGCAAGTCTATAAATTCATATCTCGAGTTTTAATATTATGACTATAGAATAAATACTAATGTCCCACATAAAACAAGGATATGATATCTAAGATTAAAAAAAACATTAAAACAAATAATACTAAATCCCCTACCGTCGTAAATATAAGGAGGAAATAGCCTTATAAAATGGTATCATAACAAAAAATTGTCAGTACTATATAATTCTTATTTTCTATAAAACTATGAAGCCAATCATTTTGATGTTAGCCAGGTGTAACAATAATGCCTTAAAAAGAAATATTTATGTTTTCTAAAATATCTGCCTTAATATTTTAGTTATTAGACGAGAAACGAAAGTCTTTACATGAATTGCATCTGCTACATCATAACTCCTAGGCTAAGGAATATCGAGGAGGAAGCGGCCGGACAATCCAGAAAAAAATAAGCAAATATCTTGGTAAGATCTCGGGAAACTGTTAAAAAAGGGTTAGATCAAGAGGCTTCCATAGAAGGACGTCTCTTTATTTCGACCAGAAAAGCACAATATAAAATGGCCCAACACGGCTTTGCTAGTGATAGGGGATTATTTGCAATGAGAGTGTAAAGGGCAATCCAAGAAGAAATTACACGTTGAGAGATTTAAGAAGGAAATCAAAAAAACACCTGCCAGTAAATAAGCTTGTCTCCTAAATTATAAAAGTGAATAACCGTAGTGAAATACATTGTCTACCGAACCACTTACGAAATATTTTATAAAACACATTCTAAAATAAAACAAATCCTGATTAATAGAACAACAGATTTTTACCACTACTAATAAAAAAACACTAATGATAATAATATTAATAATAATAATAATAATAATAATAATAATAATAATATGATAATGATGATGATGAGGAGGAGGAAAAATAGTAAAAACACTAATAATAATAATAATAATAATAATAATAATAATAATAATAATAATAATAATAATAATAGCATACTATATTGTAACCAGATTCGTGCGATTTTTAATATATACAAACTAATTTAAAAAACATACACAAACACATTTCAACCACTGAAAAATACTAAAATTAAATCTATTATTCATTAGAAAAATTCAAAACAAGTTCATTACTAATAAGCAATAATTTACATCCGACGACAGTTTAGTGAAAAATAGAAATGCGTGGGAACTAGTTACTTTGTTGTAGATTTTTTGTCGTCTGTCCAAGTTTTGTGCGCAGACTGCATTTCTTAATAAGATATATTTTTTTTTAATTTCAATATTGCTCTCGTCAAACCAGTCCTGCTGCTGCCTTCGTGGTATCTAGACGACTTCCACTGATGTAGAGTTGGTTATATCTCGCAATACCTTCGAAAAAAAGTCTCAACATTATTGGTGATGTTAACAGATCCAAAGTCGGCATCAAGTTTACTGGCAATCTCAGTGATCTTTTCAGAGGACTTCAAAGGAATCGCATTGATTCGTTTTGATAGGGTCTTTCTTTTAACTCTGTGATTTTAATCCGTATAAAAACAATCAACAATCAGACTCAATATATAGGGGAAGGCACCTTTCAGTGCTTTTAATGTTTTAAACTATTTTAGTCGTTTTTTTTTTCAAAAATTTATCAACGGAATCTATAATTCATCACTCGGTTGGAAGGACTTATGGATCAAATCCTTCGCGACTACGGCAAATTTCCATTTTATTCGCCGAGAATCTTTAAATATTATCCCGTCCAAAAAGCAAAACTTGCCAGCGAAATAAACGGCAATATATATATATATATATATATATATATATATATATATATATATATATATATATATATATATATATATAAAGAAAGAGAGAGAGAGAGCTAAGAACAATGAATACATAGGTATACATAGATAGATAGATACATAATTAAATACATAGGTACATAGATATATAAGCTGATCTATCATATAGTGATATATGATTACAGGAAAAGTGTCTTATTTTTATTTCTTATCTATATTACTATCAACATAAGGTAAGGATATATTTTTTCTCTTAAAAAGATTACAAGCGCATCATATTTTATAAGATTTTCGTCGGTAATCCGGCGTATTGCATTAAATAATAAACATTATTTCCATTAATACACTTATCTTTCAGAAAAGAAAATTCGAACAAGATGCGACAAAAAAATTGTAGGATACCAAATCATTCAATATTTTTCCCTGTGTCGTTTAAAATCATACTAGCTCTTTGACTTACCCGCATATATTTAATCATATTTCCGGAACCAAATACTTGGCGCGTCATCCGTTTATCAGCTCATTTCTTTGATTTCCTTTTTTTCGTACGGCATATGATCACTCTTCTCTAATCTGCTGTAGTTTAATCTTGGCTATTGATGTTTTAAAACTAAATTTATATTTCGCCAACATTTTTTTTACGCTGCTAATTTTTCTTTTTAGCCTTTGCCCATTTATTTTCTGTAACTTTTCAATAATTACTTGTTTTTTTTATCTCTTTTAAGATATCAACTTTAATTAGATAGATTGAAAATCAGAGGTGAAAAAATAAACGAAAGAACGCTAAAAAATATTTATTTTATTCGTCCCCAAAACTTGTTACATATTTTTATCACGTTATTTATACAATTACAGCATCTGATTATATATATACTTTCAAATATTCAGGAAATGACGTAATTAAATCTAACGAAAAGGTTTTTCGCTTATTTGGTAATTATGCTAAAGACTCATTTTATGTATCTCATTATTTTTTTATAAACTAACAACTATTGAACTGTAATATAATTTTGATCATTATTAATTACATCCTACTTATGTGTTAGTGTTTCTGTATTTCTTAAAGTAATTCCTAATAGACCACAAATTAACATTAAATACTTGTGAATATATAATATGAATGGGATTTATTACCTACAATTATTTCCAGCAATTTTACAAACTTCTTTTTATATAGATATAGAAATTGAAATTTTACGACTTCTTGTACTCTAAAGCAACTGCGTAAATCCTATTTAAGCATAATTCCCAGTATAAAACTACATATAAATTGCCCTCGGCAATGTTTGATTTGAATTTATATAAAGTAAATGAATCACTTTCATTTCACTTTTATGGATATTCTGACTCGAGTTCGGTAAAAGTGGGGAAATACCAAGATGCCAGAGATATGAAAAGACGACTTTCTGACAAAGAGGTGGCAAAAGGAACATAACGACAAATTGAACATCGAAATATATATTTTGCCAAGGAAGATAATTCATGCCATATTGTTATGTGGCAAAGTAGAAAGTGTTAAAAATACATGTTTTGTATTACTGTGTAATCTACAACCATGCAGATAGAATACCTGCAGCAATTTCGTCAAATTACAGTTTTACTTGTCAATGAAATACTAAACGTACTGGTACCTGTGCTGCAGACGTTGGTTTGCAAATGTGAATATATTTTCAAAGCTGTAGGAAATTAATAACTTCGCAAGTGTGCCTTTGTGTCTGGGAGATGACTCTTTAGTCCTGCATTTAAAATTATGTGATGCATAGAACAGAGACTAAACTAAAAGTAATGTTTTTTCTTAGGATGTCTTTGCACATGCAAAACATGGGGGAATATGATGGAGTGGTGAGGTAGACAACTTAACAGAATTAGAAGGATTCGACTGAACAAGAAGAGAGAATAATTTGTGGGGTATTTTGTTAATGGTTTTTCGGAAATGAACTGCCACTTAGTGAACAAAGTTAACGTTTGCGAACATGGCAGCAGTTGCGAAAGGAGAATCGAAAAGAACAGCTTAACCAGTAAATTAATGAACAAAGATAGACAAAACGTTTAGAGGTAAATGCTACTATTATAAGGGTATTCACCAGGTGCAGAAATGATACGACTACATATGATAACATTTCATGTCTGTTTCAAATCGAGGCTATACGTTAGATAATATTAACAATGCATCGGCCGTTACCCCATTACATCAGCAATTAAGCCAGATTAAATGGAACACTGCAAACATTAGAAGTGTTAATATATTTCATACAAATCAATTCTATCATCCATACTGGATCTAATGTAACAGGATTTCGGTCAGTCATTTAAAATGATTGTTGGAAAATATTGTAAGAGCAGTAGAATGACAGAAGTTTACATGCATATGAATTAACTCTGTATCATTGGAAATGTCGGGACGATTGTTTAGAACCCAGGAAAATGTGATTGAAAAATGATCAACAGTAAGTATATCATAGTGAGGCTTGATATCATACGTCAAAATAGAGCAGTCGTTATCCAGTAAAATGATATCGTGAACATCAGCGGGAGAATTTGTGCTACAAACATACGAACATAGAGATGAAATAACGAATGAAATGCATGTTTATAAATGTATGTTGCAATACATCTGTAGATATGCTCTTTGTCCGGTAGATTTTACTCCTGGTAAAATTTTGAAAACCGAACTTAGTAAAGGGTACCTCTTCAAGAATAATAGATTTCCATGTTGATGTCATTTTAGTTCATCAAACAGGAGTGCCAGCAGTTAAACCTGTATGTCATTGGAAAAGTTTGGAGTACCGATAAAACTACCGGAACCATCAAAGCGAATAATTATGTTGAGATTCCGGCTCTATACAGAGAGTGCGAAAATGTTGATATTTACGAAAGAGAACGACGTGCACGAGATACATGCTGGAATTAGCACGTGTGACCTGTTTTCCTGTGAAATGCTGCTGGATCATTAATTTATCTCTGGGTAAGTAAGAACAACCTGACACTATTTATAAAGAATAACATGAATAAATAATTGAAAAATATATGGTAGAGTGCGAGACGCCAGAAGTGTCACGAGATGTTTTAAACGGAGTTCTACACAGATGCTCCATTCTAGAGGGATGTCATGTTACCTAATTAAAAAACGCACTGTACGGTTTGATGCAAGCGTAATGGCTAAAAGTGTGTACTAAAATTTGTGATGTGATAATCGAGGATGTAGGATAATTAAGAAATGTGTGATGATAGGCATATCAGCGTCATTGATCTAGAAGCTATATTAAGGGGAGTGGACCTTTCATATAAATGATGCTGAAAGAAATCGAGATCTGAACTTATTCAGTTATTGTTCGTGGATCTTAAAAATAGAGCAGTAAAATTAATTTTTCTACGAGGAATATGTATTCTTGAAGAAAAGATCGGTGAGTTTGAAATACAGTTTTCTCTTAATATTTGTATCCTTCAGTAAAAATATGTCCGACAATTTGACCAGGGTATGAGAATTTGGCTTAAACGAGAAGTTTAAACCGGAAGTGTGTTTTGTCTAACAAGATAATCTGAAGAAAGTACACGAGCTTCATCAGGTAACAGTGGAGAGAGCACATTATGTAGTGTTAAAAATACACTTACGATGACACTTACGTGGACGACTGCACAAAAGTAACAGTGAACGATTTTAGTTGATCAACACGCCACTAACATTCATGAAACAATGGACGTTCCATAAGTCAGCGCTGAGATACGACTGACTAGTGATGTAACACAATATAAATGAGGAATATACTAATCTATTTTGGATTTTTACATTTATGGATACTTTTGAACAGCGAACATAATTGCAAGAAAATTTTTAAAATATTTTTGAATATGGAAAAATCGAAGAGGTGTTGATTGAAAATACGTTGGCGTTCCGTTCAAAATTACTTGGGAGAATGCTGAATGAATGAGATATCTGGTAGAGTTATACGGCAGCATATCATCGAACGGAAACACATAACTATAATATCCATTGCGTACAGAGGGTAATCCCACCTGTAGAAGCAGTGTATTGGTTCAATATTACAAATAGGCCTGTCCATCTTGAAGTAATCCTACCGTATAGGACGATCTGAATGCATAAATAGTGATGCCCTAGAGCTATAAATATTTGCAGAAAAATTTACCAGCAAAATTATCTACGAGTTGTAAAAGGTCTGTGGTTATTGTTGCTTGGAGCCTGCTGCGCAACAATATGTGCAAATAGTACGGTAAAATATATGAAACTATGTGGAGGGGCAGTGTGCACAAGATATTTTTGAATTTAAATTTATTCTGCAAAGATCACAAAGAGTTGGTTAAATGTCTATATAAGTGGTCTGATCCAAGAGATAAAAAGAGCGTGTAAAAGAGAGGAAAAATAATAAGACAGATATATGAAAAACAGACATGACGACGGAGAGGCATAAACAATAAAAAGCAGCAGATAAAGCATCAAAAGAAATCACGTAAGATATTACAACGTGGCTTCATAGAATGCGTATAAAATTACACACGACAAGAAGTGCTGAATAGGAAGAATCTGACGAGATGCACAACCAAATTCACTCCAGACAGTTTGCATCAAACAATCCGACAAGTCGCAAACAATGGTTCCTGTACACAGATTCGAACGCTTCCACTCACTCTCCCAGCAAGCTGCGTTTATAGTGACCGGGCGCACTTCAAAATCACGAGAACTCTGCGGGACTGTTGTCATTAAAAGACCATGGTCGCCATCTTGGATCTTTTCGGTTTTCCTTTTCAGCCCGCAGGACAGACAGAAACGAGCACGTTTTTTGCGGTAAGCTTTTGTACTTTCTCCACAAGTCAGCAAGCGGACGTTTTAGTGCAGACGACATAAAATTGGGTTCGTTTACATGGATGGAGAAGTTCTACTAATAAACTATTCAACGTATAACGACTGTTTTTAGCACTGGGAATAAAAGGATGTTGTGGTCATTAAGTTTCGAGAAATCACGATGTAGAGGGTGTTGGTGATTGCCTCTATGAAAACATCTAGTATGTGAATAATAATAATAATAATAATAATAATAATAATAATAATAATAATAATAATAATAATAATAATAATAATAGGGATCAAATTGTTGTTGTTGTATTGTTTGGGGTAGAATAGAAGACGTCGTGGGATGTAGTCATTAAGCTCAGCGTACTTGTTTACTGACAGGAAATGGCGCATAAGCGATTCATTTAATCTTTAGTAGATAGTAAGAAAGATCATCTTGATGCCAATATATCGTGACCTACAAATAGTGTTTTGAAAGAAAAACAATGACGGTTACGTAACCTAAATTATGAATGAGATATAATTGTGATTATTGGTGTGAATGGGGCTAAAAGACAAAGTGAAACGATACATATTGTCTAGCAGAAGAAATTGTAGGTATAATCTTGAATAAAACTCGATTAAAGCGTAGTAAGAGAGTAACACGATAATCATAGAGTACTCTTTCAGGAGAAAATTTTGGCAAGAAAATGAAAAGTCTATAAAGTCGTACATACTATGTGTGTTTACAGAAATGAGATAACGAAAAACGCATATTGATATTCCATTGATGTAGAAAATTCTGACAGGTATTTTGGCAGATGACGAATGTGTGTAACAACATAAGATCTTACAAGAGAAATAAAAGAGTTTTAATTATTAACTATAGCAAAATAGTTCATGATTGTAAAAGCAGACTCACAAATTTGTCAACATCATCGATAATTTATCGAAAAAGTATATGGTTTTCTTCCATAGAGTTGGATTAAAATGCGTGAATATCTGAAAAATTAGTGTGTCATAACACATCAAAAGAGGGTGATATTCGATAAATTAATATACAGAAAGAGATGTTCGTTTCTTATTTATATTATCGTTCACACGTGGTTTATATTGCGAAGGGTTATGAAAAAGGGAAGGAGTTCGGATTCCACCATTTATCATTTATGGGCAATGTAAAGTTCAATGAAGATAAACGAAGAAAAGTGTATATGCTTGTGAGAACAGTTAAGTTGTTCAGTTACGATATATATATGGAATTAGACATAAGAAAAAGGGTTGATCTGAAATTAGAAATTAAAAAAAAACGTGTTTATAGTGAAGAAATACACATTTTTATAAGGAAATGAAAAAGAGGATGGAGGAGAATGTTACACTTATTTATGTGTTTTTTTTTAAATAAAATATAATATATGAAGATGAAATAAAATATGACATGTAAAATACAACCGTATATTCCTTAGGGTTCAATAGAGAAAATAAAAATTGATGAAGTAAATGCATGTTATTTGCGAGTAATATTCAATATATATATATATTTTTTTACATTTTCACACCAAACAAGGCACATTGCCACTTTGGTGTAGGGGGCTACTATCAAGGGCAAAAGCTACTGGGGTATATGTTGGGATTTGGGCAGCAAGATGTCGGTTCACGTTACCCTTAAGCTTATTCATGTCAGTATAGTTGAGGAAGCAGGGACCTGGAATGGACCTGGAATGGAATTCCAGCGTCTAGCGGTTCTGGGGAAGAAACTGCTGAAGTAGATAGATCTCTCACATCTAGTGATCTCTACTGTGTGTGGGGGATTTATCTGCCTGTCGAGGGTGTCTATGTCGTGGGGGCACAAGTGTGTGCAGTTCGCCAGAGCATTCACCATTAAAATACTTAGAGAACAAGCGCAGGGATTCGACATTTCGCTGATAGGACAGAGGCTGAAGCTTCGATGCCAGTTCAGGGCCTATCAAATTGGCAACTCCCTTTTGAACCTTGTCTAGGAGGGAGAGACTAGTAGCAAATGCACCAGCCCAAATATGACAGCAATACTCCATACATGGGCGAATGGTAGCCTTATAGAGGTACAGGATATGTTCGGTGTTAGTAGTTTTCTAGCACGGTAGAGAGAGCCTACCTTCTTCGCAGCGGCCCTGGCAATGGCTTTAATGTAATTGTTCCAACTCATGCTTCCTGTGAACGTTACCAATTTGAAAGATGTACTCACAGATAAAGAGTCACTGGCCATTGCTATTGGTGGCAGAGAATATTTCTTGTAATCATTGTAGGAAACGAGTTTAGTCTTGGCAGGATTGAACGCGACCATCCATTTTTTGCCCCCCCCATTCCACTACAGATTGGAGGTCATCCTCTAGTGTTTTTGCCATTTATTTAGATACGTGTTCATTTGTTTTCCTGTCCTGCCTGTTATAGAGTGTGGTGTCATCAGCATATATACTCAGCTCAGAGGCAATTTTGTCGGGGAGGTTATTTATGAATATTAGGAACAATAGAGGTCCAAGGATAGACCTCTGAGGCACTCCCGAATTTATATCATATTGTGTAGATGTACGACCATTGAGGACAACCTGGATTTGTCTATTATCAAAGAAAGATTTAATGTTAAGTATTCTACCAGTGATATCGTATTTTTTCTGAGGAGACCCTCATGCCATACCCTATCAAAAGCCTTAGATATATCTAGAGCTACCGCTCTGCACTCCCCCGCTTTGTCCAGTGAATGCTATATAAGTTCAGAAATTACAGTGAGGATGTCTGCTGTGGTACGTGCTTATCTACATCCATACTGTTTGTCAGTCAGAAGTTTTGAATCTGTAAGATGATGGAGTAGAGCATGGTTAATTACGGTCTCAAATATTTTGGCGAAAAGTGGGAGGAGGCTAATGGCGCGATACTTTGATGAGTCAGTTCTTTCGCCAGAATTATTGAATACTGGTACCACAGAAGCAGTTTTCTAACAGTCCGGAAAGTAAGATTCATTAAGGCTGCAACAGATGCCCAAAATACAAAGAAAAAGCAATGCGAATTTAATTTACTGAACTAGCAGATAGTAAAGTAGTTTACTAAACAGAAAGCGAAATAGAAATGTTTTTTAATGTAGAATGAATAATCAATAAAGTAAGCAAAAATCTTACCAGAGAGAGCGAACACGGTAAAACCTAGCGATGGTTGTTAAATATGACTTACTCGTGTAAACATGTTATTTGATCAACACATAAGTATATAATAAACAGGAAGGATTCTCATCTCATCGTGTACTGCAATGTCTTTAACTTTCATTTATTTTAACTTTTAATACATTCATATAAACGATAGATGGAATCTCTCGGTGAATCACATGATTGAAGACATTTTGTAGAACATTTTACCAACCAGAACTAAGTGGGACTGTCGTTCAAGCAATCGATCAGTAACTGCTTTATATTATTGGTTAGTTGTCTACCTATGTTGATTGCATGAGACAACATTTGCATCCGATAGACTAGGAGATTATAAAAAACACCCCTATTTTCGTTCCATTGTGACTTAGTTTTAGTTCGCTCTACTTTGGTGATTCACAAACAGTCTTACTTTTTTGATACAGTAAAAGAACGTTCTTGTTGTGAGCAATGAGGAAATTCGTTATAACTCTAAGATAAGTTTACTAAAAAGTCGGGAACGAGTCACAAGATAAAGCGGCGATTTCATTGTTTTTTTCTTCCCGGTAAGGTTCGCGTATTAAAGCTTCGAGTCGCACAAGATGCCCTATTCCCCGCCCATTTCATCAAGTAACAACCCGATAGTTATTCAATCAGGTCTCTACTAAAATGTAAACCAAGTGTTAGATTGTTAAGGATAGTGTATTAATCCTTTTTTTATTTATAAAAAAAAACATCCACGTTCAACCTGTTTTTTTATCTATTCATATATGAGAAAATAACGCATTATATTTACATGTAACATATACAGCTATATATGTAATATTTATATATGATACTTATATATACGTGTAAAATGATAATATTCGTTTTTATACATGCACATTATAGGATGATTTACATGTAAGCCCTTTCAGAGAGTGAGCATACATGAATCATGATGGCTTCATTTCATTTTATGCTCTCTAATTTTTACTGTTTTTGTCCACTCACATTGCATTTATTGGCAATGTATTTCCCTCCGGTACTGTGTTAATATCTAATAGCTTAGAGATAAAATATTGGGCTATCGCGTCCGAGGTGTATGTGCTATTTGATTCAAATTTTCAGAAAAAAAACAGTAGTTATAAATTCCTACATAGATGATTGAGAAAGCATGAATCAGTAATGTCAGCAATTATAAAACATATTAGTTATTAGTTTTAGAAAGAAATAAGACGTGGAGTCTAAAAGAGCAAAGTTTACTTTAATGTATTAATATTTAAATAGAGCAATGCTTATAGTATTGTAGATGTATAATAAGCTCAATAGTTGTATAAACCCTAGAGCTAGAGAGTTTATTATCGTTGTTTTTCTGTTAATCCTTTTTTAAAAGTACTTAAACATTTACAATTATTTATCATTATACTCAATATATAATATATATATATATATATATATATATATATATATACGCGCGTATATATATATATATATATATATATATATATATATATATATATATATATATATATATATATATATATTATATTTGTATATGGGAATTTTACGAGCACTACAATATATTTGATAATTAAAGATATTATTTCGAAAATATTTTATATACGTTGTTTATAACCTTCTTATATGAATATTTAAGATCTACAAATAAATATGTAGTAAAGTATTTTTAACATCATTCTCAGTGAAACTGACATAGGGCCAACCACTTCTCTAGACGAATTCATAATTAAATGATACTCTACCATAACATCTAAATCTGACCCCCAAGATCGCCATGGGCATGGAATATGTGCCTACATCAAAGATGGCTTTCCATATTGTAGGGATTTCTCCAGAGAAGACCTTAATTTTCCTTATATGTGCTTCCGGGTTGGACTAGCTTACACCACTGCATTTATATTTGCCCTCTATCGCCCCCACAGCAGTAGGGTTACTAGCTGTAAGAGAATATCTGAGAAAATTTACCATATACTGTCTTCTCATCCTTCGGCTAACATTCCCATTTGCGGTGAATTCAATGTCCATAATGTGGAATGGCTTACCCACTCAAATTTAATTGATGACGAGGGAACGTTTTCTGATGATTATGCCATTGCCTATGGCCTCATTCAGATTGTTCACGAATCCATGTGTGCCCGATACTACCGGTGAATATGCAAGTCTACTAGAACTTTTCCACACAACTTTCCCTAAGCTGTGTTCATGTTCCCTTCTATCTCCTCTTGGATCCTCTGACCAATCCGCTGTAGCAGTTAAGATAATAAGTCTTCAAACGTAACTCTCCACCGTACTGTATATCGATACTCTATGGCTGACTGAGATAGCTTCCGTACATTCATATCTTATCTACCTCTACATTCTATGTTTAAAAATGGTTGTTCTCTCTGTATTATCCGACCTGACCGAATGGTAAATTGTAGGCATAGACCGATTCATACCATCCAAACAATTCCAACAAAATCCTAACAGCCAGCCATAGTTCTCCCCTGAATGTGCCGCTGCCATCGCGCACAGAAATCACTTTTTCCATAGCTATCAACGTAATAGATATACTAAGATTAAAGCTGCTTTCCGGGCTGCCAGCAACCATTGTAAAAAGAGTAATAAAAATACAAGATACCTATATGCTCAGTCTGATAAATCCAACGTAGCTGATTAGTTTATTGGTTCCCACCAGTTCTGGAAAAAAGCAAACAGGATCTTGAACAGAAACGTGCGCTTTATCCCAAATATCTTCAAATGACCTGAGGTCATCTCGTCAGTATCAGACAAGGCCAGACTATTTGCCCAGAACTTTGCAGCTAATTCTACACAATACGACAATGACCATACCCTCCCCGTATTTCCTCCTATAAAAGACAACACGCCATGCAACATACAAGTATATGTGCGTGAGGTTGCCAAGTTAATCAAGCACCTTGATTACAGTAAAGCAACTGGTCCCGACGACATTCCAGTTATAGTGCTGAAAAAGCTCCAACCAGAACTTGCCCCCATACTTACAAAACTGATTAAGCGTTGGCTTAAGGGGAAGTGCTTTCCAACACCCTGGAAAACCTCATTAGTATGCCCTGTATTTAAGAATTCAGGTGAAAAGCCATCTCCCTCCCAATATAGACCAATAATCTCCTGTGTGTCATGAGTAAGTTGTTGGAATCCATATTAAATAAAAAATAGTCAACCACCTCAACAGAAACAACCTTCTTAGTGACATGTAATATTGTTTTCGCGCTGCAAGATCTACAGCAGATGTGCTAACGGTTATATCACATAAGAGTAGTGAATCTCTTGACAAGGCTTACTTTCCAGGGCAAGTGCTCTTGGAATATAAAAGGCCTTCGATAAGGTATTGCATAAAGGCCTACTTCACATGATTCCCAACTACCGTATTACTTGAAATGTTTTCTCAATCATTAAATCATTTCTCTCTGATAGGTTCTTAAGAGTAGTGCTTGTTGGGCAGAAATCAGAGGCGCACAGTATTAATGCTGGAGTCCCCACGGGTCAATCCTGGGCAAACTCTCTTCCTGATCTACATAAATGACCTCCCTAAGCACATACTTAAATAATTCGTTGACATCTATGCTGATGACACGACCATCTATGACAATACATCAAAGGCCGTAAATGACACAGTTTGCTCTAATTCACTCTCTTCTGATCTTGTGCGCGTGATACAATGGGGAAGAGGTGGCTTCCCACTTTTAATGCATCTAACACCAAGCTTCTATCTTTACATCATCAACGCTCTGATGCCCATCTGGCATCAATTGAAATGGATGGCTCTCGTCTTGGAGATGCTTCATGTTTTGACAAGCTTCTGGGTTTGACCTTTACTCCTGATCTGAAATTGAACACGTACACCAAATCTGTTGCAAGGGACGCTTGTCAAATAGTGGGATTCTTTTACCGCTCCAGAAGATATCTCACTACTGATGCAATTCTCTATCTTTATAAAAGCCACGTACGTCCAAGGATGGAGTATTGATTATTCATCTGGGCAGGCGGTGCTAAAACAGCCTATCATGCCTTGACAGAGTACAAAATAGACTTCGTTTTTTTTGGTGGGGGAATGCCCATTTTCTTCCCTGCAGCCTCTCTCCCACAGAGGAGGCTTTGCGAGTCTGCCTTTGTTTTATCGTTATTTACATGGCAAGTGCTCGTCTGAGCTCCACTCTCTCGTCCCCCCTCGCCAATCCTTAACGGAAAACACCCGTCCGGCTGAAACTACTGTCAATAGCTTTCCCCACTCTTTATCTATGCCTAAATCCAAACGTAGATTCCATGAGCAGATCTTCTTTCTCCGAAGTTCACGATTGTGGAACACCCTTCCGTTCGCTTGTTTCCCACCTTACTACAACTTGGATGTGTTCAAATCCAACATAAACAAATTCCTGACAAACCGCTTCCTTAAGTCAGACACTCTATCAAATCTCCACTACTAATGATTACTACAATCCTATCTCATTGATTACTGTACACGCAAAACCCTTATCCATGAGTTGCCTCCGGGCCTTGATAAGTGGATACCCCCATGTAAAAAAATCATATTGTTTATTAAATAATAAACGCATTACATTTTAATGGTTTCTCTTCGTTCTTAAAATGCACGCAAAATCTCTCCTCTGATCTTGAGCACGTAGTACAATGGGGTAAGGAGTGGCTGGTTACTTTTAATGCATCTAAAACCAAGCTTCTCTCTTTACATCATCAACATTCTGATCCACATCTGGCATCAATTGAAATGAATGGCTCTCGTCTTCAGGAGGCCTCTAGTTTTGACAAGCTTCTTGGCTTGACCATTACTCCTGATCTTAAATGGAACACGTGCATCAAATCTGTTGCCAAGGCCGCTGGAAAAATGGTGGGATCTTTCTATCGATCTGGAATATATCTCACTGCTGATGCTATTCTCTATCTATATAAGAGCCAGATACGTCCAAGGATGGAGTAATGTTGCCACATCTGGGCAGGAGCTGCTAGAAAGGACTTGGCCTGCCTTGATAGAGTTGAAAATAGATTCGTAGCATCGTAGGAGATGCCCTTTTCTCTTCATTGCAACCTCTATCTCACAGAAGAGATGTTGCGAGTTTGTCTCTGATGTAACGTTATTTTCATGGAAAGTGTTCGACTGAGCTTCAATCTATGGTGCCCCCTCGCCAAACTTTCACAAGAAACACTCGTTTAGCTGTAAACATTATCAATAATTCCCCCACTCTTTATGTGTGCCTAAACCTAAACGTAGATTCCATGAACAAAGCTTCTTTCTTAGAACAGCACACCTGTGGAATTTTCTTCCGTTTTCCTGCTTTCCGGCTGACTACAATATGGTTGTCTTCAAGTCTAACGTAAATAAGTTCTTGATGAGCCGTTCCATATAAGTTATCAAATTTACCAAAATTTTCATTACTAATGATTACTATATTGTCCAATTTCTACTGTACACTCTTTAACCATTATCCTTGAGTTACATCTTGGCCTTGATAATGTGGTGATGCCTATGTAAAAAAAAATACTTGTTTTCTTGTTCATTTTTCGCTTTTTGCGACCATTTCAATTTCCCACTACTTACTGACAAATTTTTTTCTTTCCTGCACCCCATGAAGCAATTTTATCTTGCGAATAATACTAGCTCTGGGGTTGTTGTCGCAATGTATTTATCGTCGACAAGATATATTTCTAACGAACTCATCAGTAATTTCACCAGAATATCTTTCTCCATTTATCCTACTTGTATTCAATTAAAATATGTCTGGTTTAATAAATGCTATTTGCCCTCGGAAGACAGACATAAATACACAGATAATTTGAAAGATAACGATGTTTCCAATAAAATATACAATATATAAAAACAGCAACTGTAATTTATAGAGTAATAACTGCAAACCAATAGGCCATTTTGAAAAAAAAATGACGAACGGCATTTAAAAAACACACATACTTTGCTAATATAGAGGAATGCACGGAGTGCATTGCTTAATTAGTTCATTTGTAATGAGGAATAAATCTTTAAGATATTGAATATTTAAATCGAAAATGAGCTTTAGTGATAAATAGAACGCAATATTTATTAACATCCGTATAATAACCCTTTTATATTATTTAAAAGCTCAATATGAATAATAATAATAATAATAATAATAATAATAATAATAATAATAATAATAATAATAATAATAATAACAAGAGAAATGCAACAGAAAGTATGTTAACCCTTTTCTATAAAAAGTAGGCGGGTGGTGGTTGGAATTAATCGATGATGTAAAGACCGAGGTAAAAGTTTAATAAGATAATTGAAAGAGTGTGAGAAAATGGGATCTCGCGGAGAATATTAGCCACTAAAACAGCTACCACTACCAACATCCCTTGCAACTGAGAAATAAATGATAGACAACTTTTGCGCTAACACAAAGTCGTTTACTCTTATTAACGAAAGCGGTTGACTGCACTTGAGATCTGATGAGATATGTTGTAAACGGACGCAGTGCAACACCACAACTCACTGGAATAAGCTTTCGTTAATGTGTCTTGTTTACAAATGGGTCAGCAATTATGAATGCCCGGAGTTCATTCGAGGACAAGTGTTAATGAGTTTATGGTAGTCATTTTGAAAAGACGGCAGTAATCGATAGTGGTGGAAGTGATGTATTTACGATTTGATATATTAAGATTATTTACGAGAACGAATCGATGAGAACTTGTTTATGTTAAACTTCGCAACGATAATATTGTAGTCCGCTAAAAGCAGTTCAGCGAAGCAACGTTCCACAGACGAGCAGTTTTATGACAGAATATGTGTGCATGGAATCAACGTTTAGATTAAGGCACCAATAGATTGTAGGGAATATTCTGGCAAGACTATTGTCTTTTGTAAAATATTGGCGTGGAAGACAATAGATGGGAACTCAGTCGAACACTTGCCATGAAAATTACGATAGGGCAGAGACAAGCTCCTTCTGTATCTTCTGCGGGTAAGATTTGCAGAGCAAACAAAAGCGCATACTTTGCTAGATTACGAAGTCGGTATTAAACTGTGCAATGGGTGGATACGTTGCTCTGAGCAAGATCTGCTCCGATGTTGAAACAGTACTCAATTCTAAGATGTATTTGACTCTTATAGAGGCACGGGATTGAATCGGCAGTGTGATATCTACAGGTAGGCTCGAATGATCCGGCAATTTTTCGATAGTTCTTGGCAATGGAGTTTATGTATGTGTTCTATTGAAAATCAGGAATTTAGGTTAGACTAAAAAGCTTGTCAAAACATGGGTCGTTTTCCGGAGGAGAGCCGTTCATGATATTGGGGGGGGGCATATGTGGGCCCTAGCCTTTATGATTAAAAGAGAGAAAATCTTCATGATAGATGTATTAAATTCAACCAGCCACATTTTCCATTGCATCACGTGCTAAATATCTTAACAGAGAAAGCTTCGGTTTTACGAATGAGGAGTGTCGCCCGATATGAAATTAGGCCCCTGTGTTTTGCTATTTCTATGATTATAAGACACCCCTCACAATGCTGGTAATTCGTAATGCCCGCTGGGTCAGCAAAAGACGTTTCTCAGCGTGGATGGTAGATACATCTAGTTGCATACGAATCGGAGACGAAAAGAAGACATCGATCCCGCTTTTTTCTACAGCGCTATCACTCGAATGTTGAGTGTTAGCTTAAGAGTTCACTGTCCGCATGCAGAACGACCGACATTTTGTCCTGTATCCGGTTTCCTCGTGTTGAAATTTAACACAAACCTTGACAAAAGGAGTACGATAACGTTTTCTTTGCTTAAGAGTGGTTATGAGAAGTGTGATTTATTCGATACGACAGAATATTTACGTAAATGACACATGGAGTGCTACCCAGATTGCCCTCTTTTCCAACTCCGCTAAAAATGCGCATTAGAATGAAAAAGGTGAAACTCTCTTCGGCAAATTTCAAGAAAAGGTAGGGGAAAACTTCACGTTTATGCAGAGTTGGTGGTATTTGGACGTAACTTGCCCGGATAATTTTGAGTATCCACAACGAACATTGCCACTTTATCAGAGCACTTAAGCTAGATTAGGTTAGCGTTAGGTATTTTTCCTACATTAAATTATAGCTATTATAGCTATAAGGCACATGTCGCCTTGAGGCTCCCGTTTTCGTTGTATCTCTACCCCCTTCGTTTATTCTCCTTATTTTTGCTTCGATAATCCCCAACCCCAATCCGAATTATCTGACAGATCGGTTGTTTTGTCACTTATGTAGGCCTATTTTGTTGTGTTTAAATAAAGACAATTTTCGTGAGACCCTGTGTTTTTTCGACTGACAAAACTACTTATCTGACACAATTATTAGTGGCGGACGTTCTTTAACTAAAACGGTTTTTCATTGTATATATTTTATTAGTTTTGTATATAACATTTATATTCTTCAACTATTATCATTTTGTTATTTTAAGGAGTGAATATAGTACGTTTTATTACATTCTCACGCTAAACAGGACAGATTGCAACTTTGATATAGGGCGATCACTATCAAGGACATAAATTTCTGGGATACTATGAAGAGACGTAAACAAGAAATGTATGTTCACATTCCACTTGGATTGGACGTATGCATGTCAGTACAGTAGGGGACGCGAGAAACTGAAAGGAAATTTAAAAGTCCAACAAGGGAAGAAAATATTAGAGTAGAAGGCCTTCTTCATCTAGGGATCACATCTGTGTAGAGTGTGGGGCATTGCTGCTTGTCAGGTTTGTCGGGCGTATTACGTCACGGACTAAAAAGGCATGGCAGATTGTCGGAGCAGCCACTTTTTATATAGTTGTAAAACGGGCATAGGGATGCAACATTTTATCGATGGAACAGAGGTATTAAAGTGAAATTCTAGTGAAGTTAATATGTTAGTTAGGTCCAGTTTAGTAAGGTCCAGTTTAGTAAGGTCCAGTTTAGTAAGGTGCAGCATAGTGCACCATTTTTTATACATATTTTACTTCTACTTCTGCAACTGCCATAGTGCATAGGCAGCATGCGTACCGTAAATTTAACTGACAAAAGTCCAGTTCAAAAATAAAGAAATATATAGAAGCCAGAAGTAACTGTAAGAAAGAAATAGCGACAGCTAATAGAGAATTTACTGAAACCACCCAAAAACGCTTCGAAACAAAGAAATTAGGAACCGTGACTTCTGGAAAATCTACAACAGTGTAGTAAATAAAGGGAAATCAACAATTCTACACTACCTAACAACCGTGAGGTCGTTTTCTCTGCAACTGAAAAGGATAACATGCTTGCCAGTTGGTTTGCCTCAAATCCCCTACTGGACCCTGCTAACCAACCCAGCCCTGACTTTCCTTTGCGGACAGACGCTACACTAAACGATCTGAAAATCTCATCCCGGCTGTGCTATTAAAATATGCACCGCCAAAGTAGCTCCAGTTCTCTCCAAACTTTACAACAAATGCCTTAATGAATCGCGCGTTGCTGCCTGCTGGAAACCTGCTTCCGTAGTATCAGTTTTCAAGAATTCTGGCCACAGAACTTACCCGATAAACAATCGTCCAATTAGCCTCCTCCCACTTTTCGCCAAAATATTTGAGTCTATTATTAATCAAGCTCGTCCATTACCTTACCAATGCAAAACTTCTGACTGACCAACAATATGGATTTAGGCAAGCCCGTACCACAGCAGACATCCTAACTGTACTCTCAGAAAGTATATACTATTCACTGGACAAAGCCGCGTAAGGGTAGGGCGGTAGCTTTAGATATAGCTAAGGCCTTTGACAGGGTATGGCATGAAGGTATTCTCAGGAAATCAGATCATACAATATCACTGGAAGAATAAATATCATAATTAAGTCCTTCTTAAAGTAGGGAAAATGCAGGTTGTCCTCGAGAGGCGTACGTCGGAAACAATATGATGTGAATGCGGAAGTGCCTCAAAGGTCTATCCTTGGACCTCTATGAGTCCTAATATTCATAAATGACCTCCCTTACAAATTTGTCTGTGAGATGGGTATATATGCTGACGATACCACGCTCTATAATAGACACGACATGAAAAAATGAACACATATCTAAAGAAATGGCAGAAACACTAGAGGATTACCTCCGATCTATAGTGGAATAGGGACAAAATGGATGGTCCCATGCACTACTGACAAGACTAGGCTTGTTTCCCCTCAATAATTACAAAAAAACCTTACCTACCACTAACAATAATTGCCAAGAACACATTACCTAAAAATAATTTCTTTAAGCTCCTTGGCCTACCGTTTACAGGGAACATGAAATGGAATAGATACACTGAGAGCACACACAAGGCTGCTGCAAAGAAGGTGGACTCTCTCTACCGTGATAGAAACTACTTATGCCTGGAAGTATCCTGTACCCCTATAAGGCCACCATTCGCCCATATATAGAGTACTATTGTCGCATTTGTCGCAATAAGGCTGGTGCATCTTCTGCTTCTCTCACTAGGAAACAGGGTTCAAAAGAGAGTCGCCAACCTGATAGGTCCTGAACTGTCATCTAGGCTTCAGCCTTTGTCCCATCGACGAAATGTTGCATTCCTCTGCATGTTATAGAAGTACTTCAATGGTTAGTGTTATGACTAGATAAAAGCACTTGTACCTCCTCGACGTGACTACCCCCGACAAACTTGACAAGCAACTAATGCCACCCCATTGCAGTAGATAACCTTAGGCGTAAGAACGCCTTTTACTAAAATAGTTTGTTCCCCAGAACTGCAAGACTTCCGTTTCGGGATTCTGCTGTCCCAACTGTACTGATATGCAGAATTTGAAGTGTAATGTGAACACACATCTTGCTACTTATCTTCCTTCATAATGCCTCTGGAAATTATGTCCCCGATAGTAACCCCCTACATTAAAGTGCCTTGTTTGGGGTGAAAAGTGATTAAACAAAAAGAAACCTGCATGGACGACATTAAAAATTACAAACGGGTTAGAAACCATTTATCTCTATCTTTTGTTCGAGGAAATGGTAGCCTACAAATACCACGTACAGATAGTAGTGATGAGGAACTATCCTATTGAATTAAGACCGATACTGAGTTTCTTTTGTCAAAGAAGTTAGACAGTTTTTTTTCTGGTAAAGACCAAAGACTGGTATACAAATAGAAAACTCAGGGATCGAATGATTACGATCAGAGAGAGAAAGAGAGAGACAGAGAGGGGGGATGGAGAGAGAAAAATAGAAATTACAATCCGATTCTATCAAACAATGTGAAAGAATTCACTGTTACCCAGGACGTTATGAGAAAAAAATCAAAAATGAGTTCTTTAATAGAATAACCAAGAAAAAGCCGTAGACATATGAGCAAGTATCAGATGGATTCTTAACATACGCCCAGTTAATATTATACCTGAAGCGAATCTATTTTTCTAGCAACATTCTAAAAGAAGACCTTAATATTCTTTTTGCACAGGGTACCCAGGTGCTAGAATAATGAAAAGTTGTATGCGTTCATACGTTTATTTAGGAAACATTGACAAAAATATAGTAGACACTAGCTGCTAAAGCTCTACTGAGTTGATTTAGCAAATATCCAGCATGACCCGTGGTCAGAGATACACGTAGGCTACGCGAGACCATTTAAGAAAAAGCCAGCCATGGTTCTCCCCAGAATGGGCTGCTGCTATCGCGCACAGAAATCACTTTTTTCTATTACTACCAACGTAATAGATGTACTGAGACTAAAGCTGCTTTCAACCACTGTAAAAGAGTAATAAAAAATGCAAGAGATCTATATGGCCAGTCTGTTAAATCCAAGGTAGCTGATCAGCGGCTTGGATCCCAGCAGGTTTTGCAAATAACAAATAGGATCCTGAACAGAAGTGTGCGTTCTATCCCAACCATTATCAATGAACCAGAGGTCATCTCGTCAGCATCAGACAAGGCCAAACTTTTTGCACAGAACTTTGCAGCTCCTTCTACCCTATACGACGAAGGCCATCAACTCCCCATATTTCCTCCTATAAAAGACAACACGCTAGGTAATATACAAATATCCGTGCATGAAGTCGCCAAGCTAATCAAGAGCCTTGATTCCAGTAAAGCAACTGACTCTGACGATATCCTAATTATAGTGTTAAAAAAGCTTCAACCAGTTATTTCTCCCATACTTACGAAACTGTTTAAGCGCTGCCTTAAGGAGGAGTGCTTTCCGACTCCCTGGAAAACCTCATCAGTTTGCCCTGTATTAAGGGGAAGTGTTTTCCCACACCGTGAAAAACCTCATAAGTGTGCATTGAATTTAAGAATTCAAGTGAAATTCATCTCTCTTTCAGTATAGACCAATAAGTCCTTGTGTGGCATGAATATGTTGTTGGAGTCCATATTAAATAAAGCAGTAGTAAACCCCCTCAGCAGAAACAAGCTTCTTAGTGACATGTGTTATGGTTTCCGTCCAACTAGATCTACAACAGGTGCACTAACGGTTATATCTCAGAGGATTAGTGAATCTCTTGACAAAATCGTTCTTTCCAAGGCAATTATCGGAGACCTTCAATAAGGTAATGCATAAAGGCCTACTTCACATGATTTCAAGCTACGGTATCACTGGTAATGTTTTCTCAATCATGAAATCATTTGACTTTGATACGTATATATGAGTAGTGGTTAATGGGCAGAAATCAGAGGCGCACAGTATAAATGTTGGAGTCCCTCAGGGGTCCATCGTGGGCCCAACTCTCTTCCTGATCTACATAAATGACCTCCCTAAACGCATATTTAAATCATTCGTTGACATCTATGCTGATGACACGACCATCTATGACAACACATCAAAAGCCATAAATGGCAAAGTTCACTCTGATTCTCTCCCTTCTGATATTCAGCGCGTGGTAGAGTGGAGGAAGAGGTGGCTGGTTACTTTTAATGCATCCAAAACCAAGCTTCTATTTTTACATCATCAACGCTCTGACCCCCATCTGGCATCAATTGTAATTGATGTCTCTCGTCTTGGGGAGACTCCATGTTTTGAAAAACCTCTGGGGTTGACCTTTACTCCTGATCTAAAATGGAACACGTTCATCAGATCTGCTTCCAATGACGCTGAAAATATGGGGGATCCTTCTACAGCGCCAGAAGATATCTCACTACTGCTGCAATTCTCTATCTATATAATAGCCAAGTACAACCAAGGAATGAATACTTCTGCCGTATTTGGGCAGGAGCTGCTAAAACAGCCTATCCTACCTTGACAGAGTAGAAAAGAGACTTCGTAGCTTAGTTGGGGATGCCCATTTCTCTTCCCTGCAACCTCTCTCCCACAGGAGAAACGTTGTCAGCCTGTCTTTGTTTTATCGTCAGTTTCATAGCAATTGCTCGTCTGAGCTCCAATCTCTCGTCCCCCTCTCCAATTATTCACAAGAAACATACGTCTGTTTGAACCTACTCTTAATACTTTTCCCCACTCTTTATCTTTGCCTTAACCCAAACGCAGATTCCATGAGTAGAGCTTCCTTCTTAGAATGCACGACTGTGGAACTATCTTTCCCACCTGACTAACGGTGAATGTCTTCAAGTCCAACATAAAAAAATTCCTGACACACCGCACTCTTAAGTAAGACACTCTATCAAATCTCCAATACTAATGATTACTACAATACTCTCTCATTGATGACTGTAAACGCAAAACCCTTATCCCTGAGTGACATCCGGGAATTGATAAGTGGTGACCTCCATGTTAAAAAAAAAATCATCCCATGTGTCTCGGGCGTAAGTGATGTTCACTAGAAAAATACGGCTATTTTAACAAAGTTATTACCAGAACGGAAAAACGCGCAATAACAACTGTCACCACGAAAGAATTACATTCAGGGAGAGAAGATATTCTTCCATATGCACACGGGCAATAAGACATTTTTGAAACAGGGAACGATCAAGACCAGGATCGACTTAACACCCTCCCTTGCTCTTCCTTGCCTCTATCAAACGGCTAGCAGCCGACTTCCTTTTCTCGGCTGCCATTGCAACAAAGAATTTAATCTTTTAATATGCACTATAAGCACACTCTCTTATATAATAGTAATACAGTAAACCCATGTTGAATCACTATCCCTCTGGAACGATCAAAATAAAGCCACAGCTATTTTCATTCATCGTTTTTCAGACAATTATCTCATTTTTCGAAGTTTAGCACATAACACCGCCTATTAAACTGCACCCCAATTAGCAATTAGCACTAGGTATACCAAGACTCTCTTCGTATCAATTTAAAACCAAAATTAAATGAAAAGTAACTTAGAACTCCCTTCCCCGGGCCTCAAACCTCAAACCAAAAATAAGAACCTTAAAGTATCTTTCAAACGCCCTCACCAAATCGAACTAATTTAACCCCTTCCATAATATATGATCACTACATGCACTTAGAATAAATAATACTAATTCATTCAGTCCGGAAATATTTATATTTACCTTTACTAAAAATTATTTACAATAATGGCAACCGACTTTCATTTCCTCAAACTCGACCTCACACGCCTTTCACCATACTCCCATCTAAATTTCCCGACTATCCATCAATGTCTATTTTACCACTCCCGCACGCATACATAGCGTATTCTTTCAACCTCCTTTCCACGTTTTTCTTTTTTTTACATAGGCGTCACCACTTATCAAGGCCGATAGGCCACTCTAGGGTAAGGGTTAAAGAGTGTAGAATAGTCAAAAGGACAATATAGTAATCGATATTAATTGAAGTTCGGTAAATTTGTTAACTTAAGTGGAACGGCTCATCAGAAACTTGTTCACGTTGGACTTGAAGACAGCCATATTATAGACAGCTGGAAAGCAGGAAAACGGAAGACAATTTCACAGACGTGCAGTTCTAAGAAAGAAGCTTAGATCATGGAATCTATGTTTAGGTTTAGGCACAGATAAAGAGTTGGGAAAATTATTGATAATGTTTTCAGCTAGTCTCGTGTTTTTGTGAAAGTTTGGCGAGGTGAAAACCATAGATTAAAGCTCAGTCGAACACTTTCCATGAAAATAACGATACATCAGAGACAAACTCGCAACATCTCGTCTATGAGATAGAGGTTGCAGCGAAGAGAAAAGGACATCTCCCACCAGGCCACGAATCTCTTTTGAACACTATGAAGGCAGGACAAGTCTTTTCTAGCAGCTCCTGCCCATATGTGGCAACAGTATTCCATCCTTGGACGTATCTGGCTCTTATATAGATAGATAATTGCATCAGCAGTGAGATATCTACTGGATTGATAGAAGGATCCGACCATTTTTCTAGCGGCCTTGGCAACAGATTTGATGTACGTATTCCATTTAAGATCAGGAGTAAAGGTCAAGCCCAGAAGCCTGTCAAAACTTGAGGCCTCCCAAAGACCAGAGCCATTCATTTTAATTGATGCCAGATGGGGATCAGAACGTAGATGATGTAAAGATAGAAGCTTGGTTTTAGATGCAGTAAAAGTAACCAGCCACTCCTTTCCCCATTGTACAACTTGATCTAGATCAGAGGAGAGAGAATCGGAGAGAACTAGGTCGTTTACTGTCTTAGATGTGCTTCCATAGATGGTAGTGTCGTCAGCAAAAATGTCTACGAATGATGTAAGGATGTGATTTGGAAGATCATTAATGTAGATCAGGAAAAGAGTTTGCCCCAGGATGGACCCCTGAGGGACTCCAGCATTCATACTGTGATCTTCTGATTTTTGCCCCTCAACTACTACTCTTATGAACCTATCAGAGAGAATTTATTTAATAATTGAGAAGACATTTCCAGCTATACTATAGCTAGAGATCTTGTGAAGTACACCTTTATGCCATACCCTTCCAAAGGCATTTGATATGCCAAGAGCAATTGCCCTAGAAAGGTTTCCTCTGTCAAGAGATTCGCTAATCCTATGAGATATAACTGTAAGCACATCTGCTGTAGATCTAGCAGAACGGAAACAATAGTGAGTGCCACTAAGAAGGTTATTTTTGTTGAGATGGTTATTGCTTCTCTATTTAACACAGATTCCAGCAACTTACTCATGACGCACAGGAGACTTATTGGCCTGTACTGAGAGGACGATGAGCGATCACCTGAATTCTTAAATACAGGGCATACTGATGAGTTTTTCCAGGGTGATGGGAAGTAATCCTCCTTAAGACAACGTTTAAACAGTTTTGTAAGTATGGGTGCTAGTTCTTGTTTAAGTTTTTGGAGTACTATAATTGAAATACCGTTAGGGCCGGTTGCTTGTCTGGAATCAAGGTTTTTGATTTTTAGGCAATATCACGTACATATATTTGTATATCACATAGTGTGTTTTCTGATACAGGAGGAAATATTGGATGTTGGCGGCCTTGGTCGCAAAGTTTAGACTTGGCTGCGAAGTTCTTGGCAAAGAGTTTGGCTTTGTCTGATGCTGACGAGATTATCTCGGGTCCATTAAGCATAGTTGGGATAGAGCACACGCTTCTGTTCAGGATTCTGTTTGCTATTTGCCAAAACTGATGGGAACCAAACCGCTGCTCAGCTACTTTGGACTTGACGGACTTAGCATACAGCTCTCTTGCGTTCTTTATAACTTTCTTACAATGGTTGCTTGCAGTCCTGAAAGAGGCTTTAGTTTCCATACATCTATTACGTTGGAAGCAGTGGAAAAAGTGATTTCTGTGCGCACTAGCAGCAGCGCATTCTGGAGAAAAGCATGGCTGGCTGTTAGGTTGTTGCTGGAACTTTTTCGAGGGTATGAAATTGTTTATACCTACATTTAACCATTCCGTCAGGTCTGATACTATAGATGACATCCTTTTTAAACATGGAATGCAGAGGAAGATTCGATGTAAATGTACGGAAACTATCCCAGCCAGCTATAGTGGATCGATATACTGTACGATGGAGAGGTACGCCTGAGGACTTATTACATTTCATTTTTATCTTAATTGATACAACTAAGTGGTCGGAAGATCCAAGAGGAGACAGAACGGAAACTGAGCATAGTTCAGGTCAAGTTGTGAGAAAAAGATCTAGGAGACTTGCATACTGGCCGTCATTGTCGGGCACACGGGTGGGTTCGTGAACAATCTGAGTGAGGTCATAAGCAAAGGAGAAATCATGACAGAATCTCCCCTCATCATCGGTCTTGTTTGAGTGGGACAACCATTCCACATTGTGAACATTGAAGTCTCCACATACGTGAATGTTAGCTGAAGGATATCCTGATAGAACTTGGTCAATTTTCTCAGATATGCTTTGAAAGATAGTAACTCCGCTGTTGTGGGGGCGATAGAGAGTAAATATAAATGCGGTATTGTGAGCTAGTGCTACTCGGAAGCACATATAGGGTAAGTTAGGATCTTCTCTGGAGATTCCCCTTCCACGTGAAAAGCCATATTTTATATAGGCACATATTACATGCCCATGGCGATCTTAGGGGTCAGATTTAGAAGTTAGGTTAGAGTATCCTTTAATTACGAACTCATTTTGGGAAATAGTCTGTCCAATTCTAGTTTCGCTTAAAAATAAAAGGTCTGGTTTAGTCTCCTGTAATTGGGCCTCAACCTCTGGAAGGTAAGAACGTAAACTCCTTATGTTGGAGAAAGAGACATGGTAGTGGGGGTCTACGTTGGCATTTTCAGATCCGGGTTTAATCGTGTATTTTTTATTGAAACTTGTCATGATGGAATTTTGAAGTTTGTGAACCAGGTCGTCAGACTTGCTTAGTGCAGAACAGAGAGGGGAAACAAAGAGAGAAAAGTAACGAAGAATGTTTTTTTTTTGTAGCACATGATAAGGTAAAGCCGTAACAATTACTCACTAGTATGACATCAAGAGGCCCCACCAGAGACTACTGCATGTTCAGAATGCATTCACCGAATGGCAATATAGTAGCCCCAATACTTTGCGCCTGCTGATAAGACATCCTCCTTAGTGGTTAGCCAAGGTTCGGGTCCCTGACTATCAGGCGGATAACGTCAGCCCAGATAAAACGTTTACCTCCATAACCCTTACTAGTGGCATTGCTACAAGGATAGACATAGAAACAGAAAATTTCCGCCATCGCTGTCGACTGTTCACGCAAAATACTGCCAAACTAGCTATTTTGTCGCTTCTACTAACTACCAGCTGGCCTTCATTATAGTTGAAAGCAGCTGAATTCACCCCAGATGGCTGTTTCCACACTATTATGAAGCCGGCCCAATTCTGCTACTTCAAACCTGCACCCCCATACGAAAATGATGAAATAAAATTACAATTCATATCACTTACCAAGAAACACCCACGGAACAATATGACAATGAATATACAAAACAAACGCGGAAATACGAACCCCAGCTTTTAAACTAAATCCCAATCTTATCATCTTTTTTATGACAGAGGTAATGTCTTCTTCCTCCACATCTCTTTCAAAAACAAGTTCTCGTTGTTGAATTGCACACGTTTCTCATTACGAGTGATAACACAATTCACCGAAGTGCAATAAATGAAGAACCCTTTTCTCGTTTTTAAACGAGTATATATGCATTCTACAACTTGGATGTCTTCAAGTCCAATGTTAAAAATTCCGAATAAACCGTCCCCTTAAGTAAACACTTTATTAAATCTCCACACTAACGTAATATACTTGCAATAACTCTTATCCCTGAGTGGCTTCCGGGCCTTTATAATTGGTGATCACTGTGTAAAAACAAAAAATTGTTGTTTATATCTTGCTAGTTCACAAATAACATATATCACTGTGGGAAAATTCAGGACTATATTCTTGACTTTTGCAGACATTTTCCTGTATATTCCGCTGGCTAAATCAATAAATACATTATTCCTTTATTCCCCATTTTTGTATGCATGTACCCTTGTTATCAAAACCTGGCTCCATTTAACTAAATTTCAGTTCAGTTATTTACTTTTTCATTTCTTATTATTTTTATTGTTTATCCCTAAATTAGATTCACCTTTTCGCTATTATTATTATTATTATTATTATTATTATTATTAGTAGTAGTAGTAGTAGTAGCAGTAGTAGTAGTAGTAGCATAATTCATCTTATTAAACTTGCCATCTACAGTTATTTACTTTTTCATTTCTTATTACTTTTATTGTTTATCCCTAAATTTGATTCACCTTTTCGCTATTATTATTATTATTATTATTATTATTATTATTATTATTATTATTATTATTATTATTATCAGTAGTAGTAGTAGTAGTAGTAGTAGCATAATTAATCTTATTAAACTTGCCATCTACCACAAAGTGTGTTTTTTTAACTAATTTAAATAATAAACTAAAATAATTAGTTAAAGGATGAGGCAAGGGTTCGAACTTGGCAGTTATCGAAGATTTATTCCAAAACTCGACTACCTGTGACCGGATGGGTCAGTATGTTATATTAACTATGGAATAATATGTATGAGAGCATGCTTGTTCGTAATGAAAATAGTTGTTGTGACATAACAGAAACGTCTCTATGAAAGTATATTAAAATGAAAAAGAATATAGATAGATTTCTATGAGTCGTTTTGTTTATAATTGCTTATTTTTGAAGAAAAAAAAACTTACATCCATTGAATTATAAGTTGTTTGCCATATTTATATGTAAATGTGCACTGAACAGATACCATAATACTTAAACTTAAATTCAAAGTTTGATATATATTTTAATTCAAACGGGAAAAGAAAAAAAAACAATGGGGGCGCTGAAAACGTGCAAGTTAAAACAATACGTTTTATTATCGCGTTGATGATTTATTTGTAACAAAACATATTTTCAGGGTTATTAATTTATGTTGATAGTGTTGAAGAAAATGCGTGAATGTTTTTTAAGAAAGGTGTATTAAGAAATGGAGAATAATATTTAAAATAGGAAGGGGGTGGGTACATTTCCGTTTTAAAACTCTCTTATGCTTGTCAACGGGTTAAAGTAGATTTATTTGCAAGTGCATTGCATTACAATAACTTAAACGTAATACAGAAATGCACGATCTAAAAATGCAGAAAGTATTAACTGTTGTTTATTTGGATAATTTAAACGCGAAAAAATTTGGACGCTGAAAATTTACATAGTAAACCAATACGGTTAATTGTCGCGTTGAATATTTGTTTATGTACGCCAACGTTGAATATTTGTTTATGTCTCGCCAACGTTGAATATTTGTTTATGCCTCGCCAACGTTGAATATTTGTTTATGTACGCCAACGTTGAATATTTGTTTATGCCTCGCCAACGTTGAATATTTGTTTATGTCTCGCCAACGTTGAATAGTTGTTTATGCCTCGTCAACGTTGAATATTTGTTTATGTACGCCAACGTTGAATATTTGTTTATGTACGCCAACGTTGAATATTTGTTTATGTCTCGCCAACGTTGAATATTTGTTTATGTCTCGCCAACGTTGAATATTTGTTTATGTACGCCAACGTTGAATATTTGTTTATGTCTCGCCAACGTTGAATATTTGTTTATGTACGCCAACGTTGAATATTTGTTTATGTACGCCAACGTTGAATATTTGTTTATGCCTCGCCAACGTTCCTTCATTGACTTGTGATTTCGATGTTGTTGCAATATTTTGGACTTCTAATGGGGTAGTTATTTAATTGCCGCCCACATCTGCAATATTTGGCACAAGGCCTGGAAAGTGGGAACCCCGCAGGCTCCCCTAAAGGAGGGGCACTCCTACAATTTAAAAATTGCCTGAGTAACCCCGTCGGCATTCCCCGGTCGGGGCGCCTCAGGCAGCAAGCAAATAAACTTGCCCCACCGTATATATGTAAGGAGAAGTGAATTTGTGGAATGAAGAATCCATGTTCTTAAAATTATCTCAATATGAGTAATGTGCCAAAAATCTCTAAAATCGATGGTAATATTTATGGCAGAAATATACATAATCCCATAAATCAATTAGACATTTTTGCTATTAAATATTTTGTAGGTGATTAACTCTTCATTAGAACCATTAAGTAATTTCTTACGGTTTTTTTTCAGATATGAAACATAAAACTAGATAATTTTCCATTCACTCTTCATTATACAAGCACTTCGGTTCATGACTCCTATATTAACAACTGATACCTTGACAAGGTTCATATATATCACTGTATGAAGTCAATACTTCATATAATTACATTTCATTGCCATTCTTCCAATAAAAAATTTGTTCTAAACATGTCTGTTAAAGCAATGCTCCTGGCCATTGACACTAATATGTATTTACCCCAGTGATTATATCATCAAACCAGTATAAGTCATAATCGTGGAACGTATGACAAAGATATATGTTTGTCTTTTGTATGCTAACCGTGAAACATGGTGAAACAACAACTTAAAGGTAATGATAAACGTCCGTAATCAATTGCAAAGCTTTGTTTTCCTTAAAAACATTCGTTTTCCATGACTAACTGTGTATACTTGTACAATACCATCAGAAGAACAAGTAAATGTAAAAGACAAAAATAAGAAAAAAAGAAACCACTAGCAAACTATAGCAAGTTGATACAATATTCTATCCTGACTCTTTTTTCTTTCTGATGAGAAGCATTTAGCTTCAAAATGATATGGATAAATGTTTCTTTTTTCATTATTTTCCTTTTTTACTTTTCTTCTTTTTATTATGGCATAATTAAGCTTTTAATGATTTTATTCCTTGTCTTTACATGTATGTGTGTATATGTATTTATGTGTGTTTGGAGGAGTGATTGGATTTAGACCGTTTTTTACACTAGTGATGATCCTCATACAATATGCCGTAATTTATTACACGGACAAATATGTATTTGAAGAAATATTAAAGCAAATTATTTATCTCGGTATCTTGCACTTAACTGCCTCGTTCAGTGACCTTTGCACTAAACCAAGGCACTTTTACAACATACTGAACTTTTGTCGTTAAAAACTGTTACAAAATCAGGAAACGCAATGATTATTCCGGCATGGCGACCATGATACATCCGGCATTATGTAACGACCGATTTCAACTTGCTGATCATTGCATGATGAGACGCGGGTAAATTTCGTTGAAGTACGCTAATAGTATATATCAACATATTTATACGCAGAGAAACATATGCGTTGACAAACTAGCATGAACGTATATACGTTAGTGTGTGTGTGTGTGTGTGTGTGTGTGTGTGTGTGTGTGTGTGTGTGTGTGTGTGTGTGTGTGCCGATATGTTAAACTGTGACAAACTGGTGTATATCTATTTCATCCATCGATAATTAATTCTGAAATGCAAACTAAATTATGTAATGAATAATCACATTTTCTTATGTTATTTTTATATCACTGTTTTGATTCCACAGTTTCATAAAGTCGTTTTTTATAATACAATATTAATGTTGTCGATAATTAAAGGCCACCCATTGCAGTATGTGTAGAAGTGATGAAACGGATATATGATATAATAATCAGCATACAAAACACCCACACCTATATATATATATATGTGTGTGTGTGTGTGTTGATTGAGTCAAAAATAGGTGCCTTTACGGTTAGAAATACCCTCGTACATATACATCTACAATAATACAAGTGTAAAAATAAGAGCAAAGTCACATAGGCTTTATGGATTTAAACAGGACGAAATTCATATACTTCGAATCGTTATTATTTGGATGTAAAAATAATGTCGCTGTTTTATCCAATATATACGTCAAAAAACGATATTATTTTGGCACCAATCTAATATAATTTCAAACAAATAATATTTACCGTTAATACAAAATTTAAATGATAATTTCTTTTTAAATTGTTAGCTATTAAAACTCAACGTTACATATTAAAACTTTAAATACTGAATAAAGCCTGAAAAATATAACTTTTTGTTTTCTTCCGGTCGTAACATAAGATTAAATATGATAGTTTAATTCATCTATATTTCACAAAATTTATTATTAAATCAGTTCTCTCAGTCCATATATTATTGTATCCGACATAGTATGTTGATTTCAAAGTAAAAAAAAAATGAACTGGGGGGGGTCAGATAGAATTGAAACCAAAATTGAAAACTAAAATGTTAGCGTTGTAGTCAGTGGCATTAATGCGTGAATAATCGTACGTCGAACAAGCTAAAAATAAGTTAACATTAATGCGAAAATGTATATATATATATATATATATATATATATATATATATATATGCACATGCGGAGAATTTTAATATAATCTGACTTCTGCTTGTCAAGCTCAATAAACAACGGTCCATAAAAAGGTAATCGCTTGTGTCGCTTCGCGCTGCTTTGCTACTTTCACTCTTAGAGTTGATACAGTTTGAAAAGAAATTGAGAAAGACAGAATAATAAAAAAAAACAGGCAAACATGCATGATGAATTTCATAATTTAGAAAACAAATTCTATGAATTCATAAAAGTAAATAAACTTATTAATAAGAACAGTTTAGGGACAGTTTTATGTATTAATTTTGAAGTCGATATTGAAAAATATGGCTCCAACGTTTTTCATCAGCAGACTCGAAAGCGTTTACGCCAGACTTGTCCATGTTTTTTTATTTTTTTTTAATTAACTTTTCGCTCCAAACATGGAAAATTTCCATTTGTTGTAGGGGCTACTATCAGGGGCAGCAACTACTGGGGTACTATGTAGGGAGTTGGGCAGCAAGATGTCGGTTCACGTTACACTTGAACTTCTGCACGTCAGTACTGTTAGGGAAGCAGGGGCCTGGAATGGAATTCCAAAGTCTAGCGGTTTTGGGGAAGAAACTATTAGAGTAGAAAGATCTTGTACTTCTAGGCATCTGTACAGTGTGGGGTGGGATTTAGCAGTCTGTCGGTTTGTCGAGGGTGTGCACGTCGTGGAGGCACAAGTGATTGCAGTTCGTCAGATCATTCACCATTAAAATACTTGTAGAACAGGAAGAGGGATGCAACATTTAGTCGATGGGACAGAGGCTGAAGCTTAGATGCCATTTCAGGACCTATCAAGTTTGCGATTCTCTTTTGAACCTAGCGTATTTTTTTAGTGTTACTTAAACTTACGTGATTACAATAGAAATTTAAAATTATTGAAAATATATTCGCAAGCTCAACTGGTTTTATAATGATACAGGAAAAAGGATGTTCTTAAAAGAAAAGTATCCGACGATCTGAGTGTCATAGAACATATTGAATACCGATACAGACGGAGAATTCCGAATCAGTCTATAAAACAGTCGACATAATTAACGATTTTTGTGCTTCGAAAAATAAGCAGATGCCACAAAGCATGCGAAAGGTTATTGTTACAATTGCATAACAAAAAAAAAAACAACATAAAAATATTTGCATCCTACCTCTGAAAATATAGCCTTCAAGGAGAAAACTTGACTATTTACGGATTAAATATATAAATACACATATTGATGCTGTTTATATTCAAAAACTTGATAAAAGCTCGACGCTCACCAGTTGTAACATCGTCTTAAATAGGCTATTTTCAATATCATGTATATATTTATTGAGATGGTCGGACGTACTTCCTCATCTTGGTTGTTATAGTCATAACGTTTCGGCCGCTTTGCCCTCCGGCCTTCATCATGGGGAACCGTTTGTTAGGAGTCTCGAACCCAACCCTTAAATTTTTATTACGGGGTTCCGTGTACGGACTCCAGCTAGGCGCTGGGACATAGTTGCTGATTCTTTGTTTTGAATGTTACTTTTCACTGCCTTCGTTCAGGATTGAACTCAGCACCTTTGGGTAACTGTAAATTTTGATACAATGTCTAGAACCACTCGGCCATATGTTACTAGGACAATTCTTGGTTGTTTTTTGTTAATGTTAAACCTATGTTGTTATTCAAGGTTCTCTCTCTATTAGAAGTGTCCAAATTGCATTCAGCTCTACGCTTGGTTTGCTCAGTAGGTTGTTATGTCCGAGCATGTGAGCTGTTTCTTTAAGTTTGCTAACTTTCCAGTGGGTCTCTCTGTTTATTATTTTTACTTCATCCCATAGGAGGCGATGGCCTCCGCTCTCCATCCACACATGGTTGGCTATACCCGATTTTTCCGTCTCCCCTTTAGTTATCGCTTTTAGGTGTTCTTCCACCCTTACTTTGAGGGGGCGGCATATTTCACCCTTGTAAACCTTTCTGCAACTGCATAGGATGGAGTATATGCAGTTCTTGGTCATGTTCTCCTCCATGCGAGGCTTCACTCGTACCAGGTGTCGTCTGAGTGTTGTCGAAGTTTCTGATGCCATTTTTTCTAGTCGTTGACAGTACGTATCCGCCGTAATAGATTTGCCTGCAATAAAAACATAATGTAATGCATGAGACTGGTCGCAGATCACAAAACGCTTAGCATGATTTTATTTATACGCAATTCTGGTTTCGGAAAATGTCTTGAAGCTTCATCAGCCTCTAACGACTGAGTTGAACGACGCCGGTTCTCTTAAATAACCTACTTTTTATCGCAAGTCACAATCCTGTCAAGAAACCGATCGGTCTTGTTGCGTAATAGAAGGGAACAGAAAACTTCATAATGCCGTTTCTTTTAGTTGTTCTTCAACACGTAAGGCACCCATTTATTATTTGTTTGTCTTTTAAAACTTTCTCAACAAGTTAGAATTTTGCATATGTTCCGACTAATTCAGTAGCAAATTCTCGAACAGTTGCACATGCCTTTGCTTCTATTCCACGAGAAACTTTTTGTTAACTAATATATGCATATATACGTGCATATGTGTGAACGTGCGAGCGCATGTATATGCATTCATACAATATTTTATTAGAGACTCATATTGCTTGCTTGAAGAATTCCAGAAGTAGTCTCTACAATGTAACACACAAATGATCCGTATGTGAATATCTTAAGTTGTTAAAAATCCAAGGGAATTTTTATTTTAGAAATGTAGATATGGATTAAGAGTTGGTATATCAAGAGCCCAACCATAATTATGTATCGTTGAATATTGATCCATTAAACCAGGAAAGATATTTAACGTGGATCATCAAGTGTAATTGCTCATGAACCCGTGGAGCATACTGACCGAATAATACAACTTAATTTGAAGACTTTAATTGTTAATGTTAATGTCAATATATTATTTGATATAAAAAGTACCAGGTTACACACAAAATAACAATATATTTATAAGATTAACAGAATTAGACAGCGTAGTATTCAGATTTAAAGGGATATGTTGATAAAATATTCAATATAATTCAATTGTCTTCCTTCCTTAATGTAATTTATTTTCAATACTTAAACGTGATGAACCCGAGGGAGTGAAAAGGTATAACAGGAATCTGGGGTATTAGTTTACTTTACATTTATTCATACAAAACTGGAAAAATTAACCCAATTTATTAAAAATTCACAAGTATTTCATCTAATTTCATCAAATATATGAAAACAATATTCTATACTCACTCTATTTCTTCTATGATCAGTTCGCCTCCGCGCCAGAAATAGAAAACAATAAAAAAAAAACTATACAGTTTTCGTCGGGCTAAAATTAAATTTTCAAATTTTCATAAAATGCATAATCCAATTGAAGGATTATGTTCCGATATATATATATATATATATATATATATATATATATATATATATATATATTTATATATATATATATATGTATATATATATGTATATATATATATATATATATATATTAAATTGGTATATTTAGGCAGCATTTTTTAATTCAAGCTATTTTTATTAAATGTAACGGAGGCGCTTTGCTTCATGATTCTTTTTTTTAAGTTTTCGATATTTTAGAACGTTGTTGCTTTTCTCAAATGCGATATCATTTATAGTAGGGTGAAAGATTCTAATATATGACTCTTGAAGTATTTTAAATTTTTTAATATTTTCATGTTGTCAACGAGGACATTTCTAAGATTGGGGAAGGGACCGTTATGTTCTTTTATTAAATGTTTATATATAGAAACAGTATTTTCTAAATGTTTGGCTATTCGCTGGGACAATTTTGGTCGTTGCATGACCAATGTATATATATATATATATATATATATATATATATATATATATATATATACACACACACCAAAATGCACAAACATAAACCCACACACGTGTATGTATGTATATATATATATATATATATATATATATATATATATATATATATATAGGTATGTATGGGAGCAAAAACAGGCAATCACATACATACTAAGAAGGAGAGAGTATAAAATATCAGAATAAAAAATTGATAAAAACATATTTGTATTTTCGAAGTGAAACTCACTTGTGTGATCGGTGGCTCCATTAACAATTGGTTTTCTGTCGTTTCCTACTACACTTAAGCACGTCACGGACATTTTGTATTAATCGATGACAAGACACATGAGAATGCCAGCAATAGCCCAAGGGCGAAGTTCACATTTCGACTTTATTTGGCATCCTTCAACTCTGCGAAATCTCACACTATATCAGATGAGACAGCCCCGAATAAACTGGAGATAAGTCACTGTAATTTATAAACAAGGGAACATGTGAAATAGAATTATTCAAGATAATTCCCAAACCCAATTGTTTATTGTTATATACTTTTTTGCGTTCACACATTAGGAGATCGTTGTTTTCAGTATATTTTCATCGAAAATATAAGGTAAACAGGAAAAATTACTTGAAGATGACTACAAAACATTAGCTATCTTAAGAGAGCATTTTCAGAAGAGAAATTCTAAATTATTTATTCATATACAAAACTGACGTATCTGAAACTATGAAACGAGTACAGACAATATTTAAGGGATAAAACAAAGCAACACTTATTTAATATGTCTGATGAAATAATAAGTAATAACCCATTGTTTTATATGGTTCTTAAAAGGGTGCAATACGACTTTAAGCCATTTACAACCTTTATGAAAAAAAAACCCGCAAGGAATTAAATAAAGCACAATAATAAGTTAACCAAAACCAACACAATCAGATTATACATTTTTCCCCTGAATACAAAATCGCAACATTTCACTAAAGAGTACTATTTCTAAGAAAAACGACGAACATAGTCTGCTTTAATTGTGCGATATGTAGATATGAAAATGTAGATACGAATATCTCAAAAGAGACTCCAGAAAAATGTGCAGAGCTCCACTATCAAACATGGATTTACTTTTCATGCATGTTCGAAACTTCAACAAAGATTAGCAATTTTTAAGGCCGAGTTTGTGCAACAGCACTTTTAATCAGTCTGATTTAATCTATTTTGATTCCAGGTTTCATCTCAAGAGCCACCTTGTGAAGCTAAACCACGGCAGTTGAGTAAATAATATTGTTGGAAGAATAAGTGTGCTAAAATTTCTCTAACTCCTGCATTAATAAAATAGTCGCAGGAATCAGATTATACTTTTTTACTTATCGTATGTTTGCGACAACTGATACTACATACACGTGCAATAAAGCTAGGCCTATAGCCACTATATTATATAACTTTGAACACCATTTCAAATACATTCAGTTGTGATAATAAAATACAATATTACGTATTATGAGAAAAACTATTACTATCGCAACATCGTTAGAGGAAACAGTCCCTATTTTTCACTCTAAATATTTAGCCCTACCAAAGTTACCGGGAGGAATTGTACACGTTTTACATATTCTGTGATTACACCGACCGTAACTGATGCGTATATACATAGTCTTTTCATAATCTTTCAAATGTCCAATAAAGTCTCCCTCACAAAATTGTTTTCATTCTTATTAGCTGAGCTCTAATAATTCTTATATTCCGGGATCCAGTTCTTCACTTTATAACCGAACGGTCAATAACATAAATATGGCGCTACTAAAAAACATATTAATTTGCTTGGCGTCAAGTTTATTTAATTCATACGTCATTTAAGTTAAATGAGATTAAAAAAATACAAGAGGTAAAATCATTATACAAACGTTCAAGAACCATTTTATTCGTTTTCTTTCATAAAGTTGGAAACCCGCAACAACTATGAACATACTCTCGGTGGGTGTCGACGACATCGTCACAATATTAACAACAATCTGCGATCGAGTTTATTCAGATTAAACACAATGCGTAATAGAGACTGATTTACTTTTCCCTGTATTTTTTACACGAGTATACATACTGTCTTTCCACAAACGTTTACATTTTAGAATCGTTAAAATACACCATCCTCTAACACACTCGTTCGTCGCCGACGTCGTCGAAACACAAACAAAATAGCTGCCCTGAAGTTAAACCATTTCCAATTGAAAACATTTCGCACTACAGACAACTCATTTGTTTGTTTTGTTTTGTTTTCTTTTTTATGCAACACATTCAGTAATAAAAATATATGTGCACCCTGCTTATCAATTCGGCCTTTTTCAATGAAGTTGACAAATTATTACTGTGGGGGCACTAAGCTACAATATTATGAAAGAATATTTACATAAAAAAATTAAACTTTCAAATCTAAAAATATCTAACACTTTTTAATGTGTATTATACTGCTGCATGTGAAACGAAACACCAGTTAAAATCCTAAAAAGTCATGCATTTTCTGGTAGCTGAAGATTAAATCGTTTCGTTTGGTTTGGTTGGTTTTTGTTTTACGGTATATCAACCCTTTTCGGGTTATTTAACGCCGAATCCAATGATTTTGAAGAGAATTTTTTTAATAGAATATATTTGTTGTTTTCACGTCGGTTTCTATTTAGTTGGGACCCTAACAGGTACTACCACTCCGGGTCAGAATGGCCCTGGGAGCAATGGTAATAAAAGGGTGGTTCCACACTCCCCAAAGCCCACACGCTGGGACCTCTCCACCGGATATAGTTTAAGGTAATATCCAGGACCCCATTGAGGGACTTTTACCAAGACCGTCTTAAAAGACAAGATGGCCGGTGGGCAAAAATAATTTAATCTGCTGACATCATCACGGATAATCCCTTAGTTGCTTGACACCGGTAATCACCGGTAGTCACTCGTAACTTGTAACATCTTGAAGTCAGTGTAATATTTCTTTTTTTATTAAAATGCCTTCACGGTGCATCGTTCTAAATTGCCGAGGAAATTATCGTAAAGGATCAAAAAGTGACAGTATTTTCATTTCCGAAAGATAAAGAATTATAATGCAGTAAAAAAAAAAGATCTTACACCATCTCCATTCAGCAAAGTAAGTTTTAACGTGCTCCCCCTGTATTTAACACGATGTAACTATAATTTAATTCAATATCATCATCTTAAGTTTTTTACCATTCAAAAGAAGAAGGTTCAAATAAATTACTAATATAAAAAAAAAAGAATTTACAGCATACAAAACTTATGAAAATTCGAGACAACATCGACTCGTTAAAACACGTTCTTTTGAAGAGACGATTTTTTAAAGCTGTTGACACACATGTTTTAAAAATCTAGCAAAAATTAATTTTCCTGAAATTTTTCAATATTTAAAAATAAATTATGCCGGCTGATTAAAGCTAGAAAGATAAAATTTTAAAATATTTATTATATATATATATATATATATATATATATATATATATATATATATATATATATATAAATGAAACTAAACTAAAAAAAGGCGCGTTCACTCGTGATCTTATAGTTCATTTCATTAACGTAATTGGGTTTGTATTACTGTACACATAGATTCGGAAAAGTTGTCAAAAAACACATATATAACAAATACATATTATCAAAGGCAAGATAAGTTACTTTTCTACCAAATATTTTTTTTGTTTTTATTCAATGTAACATGTTTATTCGAAAATTCAAGATGGCGTCTGATTCTCTCTTTAACACGGTAAGTTTGGGATAAGGTGTTATAAATAAAAAACTATACAAAATACTATTAAAACCCGCCGAATATATGTCAACCTATGTCACGGTAACATATATTGAGCGAGTTTTTAACAGTATTTTTGTATTTGCTTTTAGCTTCTTGGTTTTGTATTTATAACTCCTCATCCCAAACTTACCGTGTTAAAGAGAGAATCAGAGGCCATCTTGAATTTTCGAATACATGGGTAAACACTGTATGTTTTTCGAGCTGAATAAACATGTTACATGTTACATGTGCTCATTTTTTCCCTCTCGTGCCTGTTGTAGAGCATGATGTCATCAGCAAATATACCTATCTCAGAAACAATTTTATCAGCGAGGTAATTTATGAATTTTAGGAATAATAAAGGTCCAAAGATCGACCACTGAGGTACACTCGCATTTATATCATATTGTTCCGCTGTACGACCGTCGAGGAAAACCTAGACTCTTCTCTTATTTAAGAAAATCTAATTATTTTATGTACTCGTCCAGTGATTACGTAAGATCAGATTTTCCTGAGAAGACTATCGTGGCAAACCCTGTCAAAGGCCTTAGATATATCTAGGGCTAGCAGTAAATATTTCAACTGTAGAACGAGTTTGTCTAAATCCGTATGTTGGCCAGTCAGAAATTATGCAGCTGTAACTAGATCTTGATAAATTATAGTTTGAAAAATGTTGGTGAAAACGAGAGGACGCTAATGGGACGATAAGTTAATGGGGCAGTTCTTTCGCCAGAATTCTTTTAAACTGGTACTAGAGAAGCAGGAGAGCAATATTTTTTAAAGCATTTTGTTTCATTGTTTAGAGAGGACTAGAGCAACGTCAGCAAAGCATTTTTTATAGGACAGCCGGGATGATGTCGGGTCCACATGTTTTTCCTGTGTCTAGGTTTTTATGATAACGTGTACTTGTGAGGGAGTGATTTTCAGTGTGCCATCTGTTTGCAAAGGAAAATCAGGGAGGGAGTGTTTTGCTAGAGCAAATCGACTGTAAAGTATGTTAGCCTTCTCGGTTGCCTTGCAAACATTCTGTGTACAAGTTTACAAGAATTCTGGAGAAAGAATCGACCCATTAAATTATCGCCCTATAAGCCTACTCCATATTTTCTCCAAAATATTTGAGACTATAATTAATCAAGTTCTAGTTCACCCCCTTAAAGTTGATAAATTTCTGACCGACAACAATAAGGATTTACCGAATCCACTTCCACAACAGGTACCCTAACTGTAATCTCAGAACGTATATACCATGCACTGGACAAAACAGTGGAGGGGGTAGTAGCTCTAGGTATATCTTGACAGGGTATGACACGAGAGTTTTCTCAGGAAAATCAGATCATTCGGTATCCGTAAAACTTTCTTAAATAAGAGAAGAATCAAGGTGGACCACGACGGTTGTACATCTAAACAATATATATATATATATATATATATATATATATATATATATATATATATATATATATATATATATATACTATAGCGTGGGTGTTATTTTCTGTGTCCCGCTTACATCCCCCTCATTTATTTGTTGCGTACTTCCATTTCATGTAATAATTAATGTTATCAAGAGTGTTTCATAAGCGTTGGGTTCGGTTTCGATTATAGCTAATAGCACTACAGTCATTTAATTTTTAAATAAATAATTTTACTAATAAGTATTCATCATAAGGTGTACGGTTTCAATTATAGCTTACACGCGTGTGTGCCCGGCGTTTCCCGGGTATTTGTAGATGTATGTTTAGCGAAAACAAAACACAACAAAATATTTATTATAGGAGGGCACGCTCGACCCCGTGATGTGAAGACGGAAAAGAAAGTGAACTTGTGTGGAAGGGTGTTGGTTGAACAGAAACAAAAAAATTGCGAGCGCAAAAACATAAAGGCGTAGTCAGCAGGCTCGAACCCGTATTGCGAAGGAGGAAAATAAAGTGAAAAAATGTGACGTGTTTGCTGTTGCGCCCATCGCCCACCCAGAAGTTACGTACGTTAAAATAAAAGATAGACAATCAAAAAGTATGATAGGTTATGAAAAGGAATTGTTGTAAAGAGATAGCTTCGAATTTGGAGGTATCAAAACCAAAGCCAAATATGATGAAAGCAAAAATAAAATAGATAAACCCCACAATTTATTATACCATACCTGTTCACACTGAAACACTTATCACAATATTCTGTGGATATATTTCAAAAAAATCTTGTTAAACTTTGTGACGTATTTCCATTCTACGGAGGTTAAGCGCGAACGAACACCCCATAATTTAATTATACCATATTTCTTTAAACTGAAACATAATTATCAAAGTATACTTACGCAGAAAGATATGAAAAGTCTTTATTAAAGTGTGTGCCTATTTTCATTCTATGGAGTCCACGCGCGAACGCAGACCCCGCAAGTGTATTATACCTGCCTTATTTAAATTAAAACATACTTATTAAAGTTGTATTATGTACACCTATATAAAAACCATTTGCAAAAGTTTTTTTTTATTGTTTATTTCCATACTTAGTGAACCAGGCGCGAACGCAGGCCCCGCAATTTTAATGAACACCTGTTCTGCCAAATCAAACATACACATTCCTGTGTCTCGATAGATTTTCTATCATGATATGTAATCAGTTCTTTTAAATAGTCAACCATAAAGGAGCTTATTCGTGACAAGACACAGGCACAGACATTCAACTTTATATTATAGACGCTATATATAAGTTTGGGATTCGGGTTTGATTTAAGCTGATAAACACAAGTCATATAGATATTTTTGTTTAAATCGCAGCTTCATAATATATAAAAAGCGATAGAACATTAACTCCATCATAATATATACTAAATCTGCAAGATTTAAAATATGATATTTAAGCATATTTTACTACCTGGCTACGTCGGGCGCCCCTACTATCTTGGATAAATACTTTTGCATTTTTAACAAAATAGCTACAATGATACCAGGTCGTCTCTATTTACACTGACTTTTTGCAACCTGCCAACATAAATATATAACATACGAATCAGTCCTCTGTGGAATTTTCTCAGGTCGCGCTCGTATGGTATAAATGCGGGTGTTCATCGAGTGTTGATCATTGAAGCATTAATATTCCTAATGTTCATAAATAACCTCCCTGATAAAATTGTCTCTGGGATGGGCATATTTGCTGATGACACCACGCTCTATTAGAGGTACGATGGGCGCACAAAGGAAGGCACATCTAAGGCTATGACAGACACACTAGTCTACGATCTGTAGTTTAATAGGGACAAAAAATGATGTCACATTCAATACTGTCCAGTCTAAACTAGTTTACTTCATAAATTACAAGAAACTTACTCAACCACCAATAGTTACGATTAAAGATACATTACCTGATATCCTTTACACTCCTCTGATTAACGTTCACAGGGAAAATGAGTTCGACCAGATAGACCGAGAGCATTTACCGCGGCTGCTGCGAAGAAAATCTACTTACGCATGAAATACCTTGTACCTCTATAGGGCCACCAGTCGATTATGTATAGATTAATGTTGTCACATTTTGGCTGGTGCTTCTGCCACGTGTCTCTTTCTCCTGGACAGTGTTCAAAAGAGAGCCGCCAAACTGATAGGCCCTGAACTGTTATGTAGGCTCCAACCTCTCCCCGCTTGTAGAAATGCTGCATCTCTCTGCCTGTTTTACATGCACTTTAATGGTGGGTGATCCGACGAACTACGTGTAGTCCCTCGACATAAATACCCCTGTCAAACCCACAAGCAGCAAGGTATCACCTCTACACTGTAAATGTCTCTAAATGTAAGAAGTATCTACTCTAACAGGTCCTTCCCAAACTGTACTAACATATAGAAGCTCAAGTGTAATGCTCAACTACTTCCAAAGTGTCGTTGTTACTAATGCCCCTGATAGTTGTCCTATACATCAAAGTTGCCCTGTGCCTGTTTTTGGGGTGATAATGTACCTATTTACTATGCCTCCCCACGGGACAGAGTTAGGCACCAGGGTCGTTTTTTAACGTGGAGAAAAGGTACAAAAATAAAAATTGTTTCAGTCGTGAAGGATTTCTCCTCCACTGAAAGAGAACAAGAAATTGAAGTGCAGCATCTGAAGAACAGATGTCATTTATTTGCTCCCCCACTGAGCAAATTAGGCACAAGGCCGTTTTTAATGTGAGGTAAAAACCAGCTCCCCTAAAAGTAGGCAAAAAGGGGGCACTCTGGTTACCAAAAATAATAAGTGTCCCAGTATAGAGGGTTTCCCCTCCATTGACTGGTCCAAATTATCTTAAGTACAGCATCTGAAGAACAGATACTACACTTTGATCTTGACCAAAAGGCCTTTTGGGGGTGAAAATGTAATAAAAGATAAAAACTGGATTAAACCAGAAACGTCTATCTAAAATATAGTAATGTCGAATATAGAAAGGGTTAATTCAAAGACATGAAACACATTAAGCAGGACTTGCATTTGATACGTTGCCAATTTTGAATAATTTGTTAAAAAATATTTGACTTTCAGAGAAGTGTGCCATAGAACGTATTTTTCGTGAGAACTTGCAACATATGGTGATAATTAAGACCGTATTGATGTGTCCACTTTCATGGTCATGTTTTTTAAAACATTTTTTCTAATTAATTAATGCTGTAATTAACAAGAGTCAAAACAAATAAGTCTTGCTGGAACTGAAGCGACAAAAAAATGAAAACAAAACACTTAGTAACAAAGGAAAACTGCGAAAAGTACAAAAATGTTTTTTGTCGCAAAAATGAAGAAAAAGCTGATTGTCTACGAGATTAAAAATTAATCTTCGTGATTACGAAACAATCGAGAAAGTATCCCAGCGGTCATTTGTCTTAATAATCAATTGGATTAAAAATTAGACTATTATAACAAATGAACCATTCTGTTAATTACATAGGTCAGCTACGTAAGAGACGTAATATACATTACGATGATAAAAGGAAATACAAGCAATAGAATATTACTAGTGGATAATGTTGCTTACATGTTTATTTGCAACCTGTAAAGTGAAATATATAAATAAATTAATATATGTACGCGTGTCAGTTAGTGTTCTTGTGTGTGTACGTGTGAGCATGTGTGTGATAAAGGGTAGCTTAGATGGCTTAAATCATTGTTTATAAACATATATAAGTACACAAGAGGGATGTATACAAATATAATATAATATAAAAATATAAATATGTAATGCTATAAATATCCGTTAAATAAGATTTTGTACTGTATATATTTTGGATATTTCCGTTTGGAGGAAGTATCGTTATTCTCAGACGTTTATCAAGTTCCGAGCTATATATATATATATATATATATATATATATATATATATATATATATATATATATATATATATATATATATATAAGAGCAAATAGTTAATAAAACATGATAAAACCCTTTGAAAAAGAGTTAAAACATATATATATATATATGTGTGTATATGTATATATATATATATATATATATATATATATATATATATATATACATATATATTTGTGGGTGTTTGCGTGTGTGCGACAGTGTATGTGTGTGTGTGGGTGTGTGTGTGTGTGTGATTAGTTTTGAAAATAAATACATATGCGAGGATAAGTAGAATCAACAGGACCTTCTTTAGTTTGTCGGTTTTTTCTTTCTTTATAAGTCACATCACTTAAATTGCCCCACATTCAATATTGCTACGGTATACACATTAAATATAAATATTGATTTATTTATATATATATATATTTATAACTACTTGCTTATCTATTTATCTCTCAATCCACCCATTAATTTATCTATCTATCCTTCTATCTATATATCTCTATATATGCATATACTCATCTATATCTATCTATCTATATATATATATAATTATTAGAGTAAATAATTATGCATTTAACAATTATATATGGGCGTGTATGTGTGTGTGAGTCTGTGTGTGTGCGTGTAGGTGAGTGTGTGTGTGCAGGAAAATAGACTTGATCTCTGTTTGCCTGGTATGTGTGTATTAGTTATTCCTTTTCGAATCCCAGAATAGCTAGGGCGAGTATTTGGAAATCTCACATAAATGTACTTATACGAATGCGTGCGAAGAGTTTCAAGAATAAATAATAGAAGAAATCATATTAATGATAAAACAGTCACAAATCGCCTGAGTTACAATTTTATGTACAATCTAACATCACCAGTTAATTTCAAAACTTTTTCCAGCACACAGGGAGTAAGTCACGAATAATTAAATTTACAGTATAAGACAGAGCCACTGTGGAAGTACATATTTCTGTTTATAACACAGTAGGTTAAGATATTTGAATTTATTATAAGAAAGAGAATTTTAAAAGCAACGGAACATAACCATGCCACGGCGATAATTCAAACCGAAATTGACACCCACAAATACTTAAACATTCTTGGAAGACAACCTCATTAAATCAACAAAAACTAAACGAGTATACCTCAGAAGAACAGGAAAATTATCGAAAATAAATTATACGGCGTGTTTTCAATAAGTTTCATGGCTTTTCATAACGGGCACTTTTATATATAGTTCACTCGTTGTACCGTTCAGACAATCTCTGTAAGTCAACATGTAACTGCTCTTGTCTGAGCGTGCCAATGACTCTCTTCACAGTCTCATTCATTTGCCGAATTATATCATTAGGACTGTTATGGTGAAGCAAAGTGCGAACGAACTCAGAATCCGGGCCAACAAAAAATGGAACCCGGGAATTAGATGACCTGGTCCTATGACGCAAGTCGTTTTCTGCGTCAGGCCGTTTTATGGAGCAAAGTTCGAATGAACTTAAATCCTAACCGACAAAAATGAAACCTGGAAATGGAATGACCTGGAGATGACGTAATTCAGTCGCAGATAAGACCAAAAGCAAACGATTGCCTGGTCAAATCATAGGTCAATGATGTCAATTGGTTTATTGGTTACCAGGTCGAAAGTCCATAAAAGTGAGATGGTAAACAAAAACAAGGCAGAGATGCGGAGACGGGGAGAGAGCGACAGAGGACGAGGAAATGCCTGTAACGTTCACACGCCATACCTCTTCCACCACCACCTCCACCGCCGTATTTTGTATATATAAATGTTTGTTAAATAAACAAGTTTGTTTTATAACAAAGTGTCTCGTTATTTATTGATAAATGAACAGCGGCCATTTCAATCTATACGATTTACAACAACATGTATAACTGTCAACGTAAATGTCAAACGCACTATCTCTCAGTCTATCTATCAAGATATTCAAACATCTCTTATAGTCGAATTACAGGCGTGGTGCTCATGTAGTAGAATGTACGCTGTCTCTAAATGAAACACTAAGACTCTTCCTAAGACAACCAAAAACAACAATATAGAATATACGTCATCTTCATACCACCCATATATAACAGGACATCCTCTAAGGCTTTTCTTGGGCTTAGGGAATAATGAAAATCAGAGGGAGCCAGGTCCGGACTATAAGGAGTGTGAGGAACTCTTTGATGCCAATTTTAGTCAGGACAACGACTTTTTATCTAATCTTCTCTGAACGTTATTGGAGCAAATCTTACGGGTCTTTAGTTTCTTATTAATAGTTGCGTGTGGTTTCCGCACAGTCATCACACTGTTGACTTATTGTCTCTATATAAAAACAGCGGTCTTTATCCATGAAATTACCCGTGTTCTGATTCCTTACTCATCGAACACATCTCATCATCTCTCACAGACTAACTTCTACCTTTGAATCTTTTATGCACCTCAAAAATATATGGTCGATCAATGTGCCGTTTTTCCAAATTTAAAACAAAATTTTATCGCATATCATTCGTTTAAACTTTTCTTAAGCCCACACTGATCTTGTCAAATTCCCCTTAGCATAGTGTAGTAGATAAAAATCAGGAACAAAGATAGGAAATAGTCAGGTTTGCCCTGTACCGCCTACCTCTAAAAGCGAGGGTTTTCTTGGTTGTAATGACCGCACAGAAAGAAGAAGGAGACAGAAAAAGAAAAGAAAAACGCAGAAGAAAACTCGCTTCTGGCTGAGTCATGGTTCGTCGCAAAGAACAACCCAACCGCCGGAACCAACTCAGCACAATCACCCTGACTGCTTCCCAGCGCCCTGATTTTATAGCGTCTTGGAATTATATATTTGCATAATCACGCGAGAGCATACGCGATTCTGCGAGAATGGCATGGGATAAACGCAAATTAAAACCCATGAACTCTCCTCCGCTCGTCCAGCAACACAACAACAGGCGTATTTGAGGTAAGCTCCTTATTTTTCCTTATTTCCGTTATTGCCAATTCCGCTACAATGACTATCAGGCTTTCGTAGTGGGTATGCTAATTTCTGCTGGTAATGTTAATTTGCACCCGAAATCATAAAAATTGCTCAGTCAAGTCATAATATATATATAGCAAGAACATACTGCATTTTACAGATATTACAACCATTTTAACTGTCTGCAATAACAATTATGGAAACTTATTGGATGAACCCTGTATAGATGAAATTTCATAAAAGGTAAAAATACATGTGCAATATCACTAGTAATATATTCCGGGTCGTTACTTAGTTGACCATAGAACAACTGAGTCACATCGAGCAGAAACCAGAAACATTATTGCCATGAACAAGACATTGCATATTTACATTAAACTGACTGACTATACGTAAAAATAAAAGACGTGGGAAGAGGACTTCCTTGTTTAGAATATTGTGTGAAGAAAAAAAGAACTAAAATATATAAGGTTGAACACAGGACGTTAATAAAGGCACAAAGAAACACTGAGAACATCAACAAGCCAGCGAAAATAGAATCGAGGGATGAAATTAAAAAGGAAAATGAAAAAGCAAACAATCGCACTTATAACAAAAGATGAGTCAGATGGAAAGAGTTGGGCATTCTAAGAACAAGACAAGTATAGAGAAAAAATGAATCCATAATAATAACCGCACAAGATAACACAACTAAAAAGATTATATCAAAGCCAATATCGAAAAGACAAAAATGATCGAAAATGCAGACGCTGTTGACAAAGAAGGGAAATAATGAACTACATAAGATATTGAAGCAGCTCAAAAGTCCAAAAAATAAAATAAACACGATCAAGCGAAATAGTAACTACACTAGGGGATATGTAAATAACCGCGTAACGAACACCTAAAGAAATAGTACAAGCAAGCACCGGCAGTAGTATTTGAAAGTAAACATCCTAAAATCCCATAGGACATGAACGTTTTTTTTTTTTACATGGAGGTCACCACTTATCAAGACGCAGAAGCAACTAAGGGGTAGGGGTTATTTTATGTACAGTAATCAATTGGGTAGTGTTGTATTATTCGTTACTATTGGAGATTTGATAAAGTGTCATTACTTAAGTGGGCGGTTCATCAGGAATTTGTTCATGTTGGACTTGAAGACATCCAAGTAAAAGTCAGGAGGGAAGCAGGCAAGTGGCAGACAGTTTCACAGGCGTGCACTTCTAAGAAAGAAGCTTTGTTCATGGAATCTACGTTTGGATTTATGCACAGATAAAGAGTGGGGTAAATTATTGACAGTTGTTTCAGCTATATGGGTCTTTATCGTGAAATATTGGCGAGGGGGATCAAAGATTGGAGCCCACACGATCACTTGCTATGGAAATAAAACAAAGATAGACTCGCAACGTCTCTTCTGTGGGAGAAAGGTCGCAGGGAACAGAAAAGGCCATCCCCAACTAAACCACGAAGTCTATTTTGTCAAGGCAGAATAGACTGTGTTTAGTAGCTGCTGCACAGATGTGGCAGCAGTATTCCATCCTTGGACGTACTTGGCTTTTATATAGAAAGAGAATTGCATCATTAGTGAGATATCTTCTGGAGCCGTAGAAGGATCCCACCATTTTCCCAGCGACCTTGGCAACATACTTGATGTACGTGTTCCATTTTAGATCAGGAGTAAAGATCAAGCCCAGAACCTATCAAAACATGGGGCCTCCCCTAGACGAGAATCATCCATTTCAATTGATGCCAGATGGGGGTCAGAGAATTTATGATGTAAATATAGGAGCTTAGTTTTAGATGCATCAAAAGTAACAAAAAAAACTATTTCCCCATTGTACCACTTGCTCAAGATAAGAGGGGAGACAATCAGAGAGAGCTTTGTAATTTACGGCCTTTTATGTGTTGTCATAGATGTCGTGCCATACGCATAGATGTAAACGAATGATTTAAGTATGTGTTTTGATAGAACATTGCTGTAGATCAGGAAGAGAGTTGGGTCCAGGATGGACCCATAATGGACTCCAGCATTAATACTGTGGTCTTCTGATTTCTGCCCATCAACCGCTACACTTATGAACTTATCAGAGAGAAATGATTTAATTATTGAGAAAATATTTTCAGTTATGCCATAGCTGGGAATCTTAGGAAGTAAGTCTTTATGGCATACGTTATCGAAGAACTTTGATATGTCAAGAGTAATTGCCCTAGAAAGGAACCCTTTGTCGAAAGATTCACTAATAATATGAAATATAATCGTATAAACAGATAAAGAATATCTAACCAAGAAGGTTGCATGTGATAATAGTGAACTAGAAAGAAACATTCCTATTAGACCGTAGATCCCGGCGTTTCCACAACCCATAGAGTAGATGCGAAGGAAACAGACAAGCAAAGCAAAAATATCAAGAATACAAGACGAATACACATTACCTACCAGCGTTAGACGCCATCATGAAAACTACAGCAGAGGTGAAACGAAAATCTTGATAAAATCTACATAGACCCAAGGAAAGTGACATTGCAAAATAATTAATTCCCCTCTCCAGAAAAATGTATCGGTTAAACGTTCCGTTATTCAGACTCAAGGGGACACTACTAATTGTTCTGAAAGAGCAATCTTGGATGAGCGTTTTTTGACAACCCCTAATGAGTATATACTCTAAAAACCACAATAGTTATAATGGTCTTTAAAATAAAAATATAAGTTTTAAAAAGTATAATAATAATAATAATAATAATAATAATAATAATAATAATAATAATAATAATAATAATAATAATATAACTGTAATTAAAATAAAATAGGTGTTTATTTTATATCTGACTTTTGAGTTTTTATCTTGTTGTTAAATTATTTATCAGAATATTAGAGAAGACCACGCGGTAGGTGATATATATTATTGAAAATAACAATTAAAAGTAAATATATAAAGAGCGAAAAAAAATTATCTGTTACATATATAAGAAATTTGATTAAAAAGAACAAAAATAATTCACACTTGTAAATTATCGTCAGAGTTTACAGATGACTGCTAACTTTATTAATATGCATTCAAAATAACAGTGTGATATTCAGGATATATATATATATATATATATATATATATATATATATATATATATATATATATAAAGGAGATTAGAACAATAGTCTAAAGAGCAGAGTGTATTTTAATGTAATATTAAAATTAATAATTTAATTAAAATACAGGAAGAGAAAAAGTGCTTGTTGTAATTTAGATATATAATAAGCTCGATAGGTAAATATTCCATTAGTGTTCTTTTCAAAACTAAACATTTCATAAGTTGAAAAGCTAAAATTAACATCATATGAATGCTTTGTCGTTAATTATTGATTTAAAAGGCGAAGAATTAAAAGGTAAATAACTATATATATATATGAGTATATGTGTGTGTGCATACGTATGTGTACATATATGCATATATATATGTATATATATATACATATATATGCAAATATGTGGGTGTCTTGGTATTTACTTTTTAAGTTTTATTAGAAATATCTTATCTATATATTATGTGTAGAAAGAAGTGGCTTACCGTTAAAGCGGATACGTGTTTGTGCATGCAAAGCACAAATTGAGAATTAAGATGGAGCCCGCATACGTTTATGTGGAAAAAAGTCTCGTGGAATCTCGGGGAATCTCGGAGAATCTCGTACCCTGATTCCATAAATAACGAGGAAAGGAAAGCGGGAGGACAGACGCTTTTTACTCACTAAAGCGAACGGACGTGTGTAAAAGAAGAGGTAGAAGAAAAGAGTGTGGTGAACGAAACAAACAACGACTCGGTTGAAAGTAGAGTTGTAACGAACACAAGCTATTTCGGCATGACGTCAGGCTTTGACCCCAAGATAATTCCCCTGTTTGATGAAAGTAGCACTGATCACTTAGTTCAGGAATGGGTGGAAAAGCAGAATTAATATGTCAGCTCAGTGGGGTGAAGCGTATTGAATGCGTGGTCCTAATGCGCCTCACTGGAGGAGAATATGCAGTATACCAGCAGTTGGCTGAGAAGAAGAAAACCGATTTTGCCTACATCAAGCGCGCCCTTTTTACAGCATTTGCTTCAGATCCAGTTACTGCATGGAAAGAATTCATGGCCCGAAAATTACATCCAGGGGAAACGGTGGATGTGTATCTGGCTGAGCTATAAAAACTATTGGTCCTTTTTGGGGGGATGTCAGACAAAGGCTTGGTGTGTGCCTTTGTTGCAGGATTACCTAAGAGTGTAGAAGATCTGCTCTGTGCCTCATCCCAAGTGGACGAAATGGACGTATCAGAAGTATTGGCGCGAGCACGAGCAATGGTAAAGAAAAGTTCTAACACTATAGACCAAGCGGCAGCTGTACAACCATCACAGGTTGGATTGAAGAACCTGGGGTCAGCTACTGTTGTATTATGGGGTGGCTCCCAGGTTGGGAAATCGTAATAGTGCGTAGGACTCCCTGGCTGTGGTACATAGCAGTTTTAGTTACGTCGGTCGTCCGTAGGTTCACTTGTTTACTAAGCGGTTGTCATGACAACGAGTTAAGACTAGTGAGTTATCTCACCTTAGACTGGCACTTTTTCCTTATCTTGCCTCTCGTCAATTGTCAAAAATGTCATAACAACGTTGAACCTGAAAACAAAGCGGTTGACACTTAGAACAATCAGCCGGAACTTAAAAATATGCATTAAAAGACGTAAGTCACAATTGTGTTTGTTTTTGTATAAAATTATATTTTACAATATAGTTACAATTTAAAACCGATCGTCTTTTTTCTTTTGGTGGTTCTGAAGTTCACAGCGATAGTAAGTTTTCTCACAGTGCTCTGACGAGGGAAAATGACGCTTCAACGATCCGGTCTTCAGCAACACATGCTGTTCCGTGTTTCTTCTCTCTCTGCTCTGCTCTCTGCTGATTCACCGTTTTTATTGGCATTTTGTCGCTTTGTTTTTTCTATCCACGCGTCCTGTCAATCGGTTGATAGATAATAGAACATGCGTTCTTAAGTCACGTTTTGACCTCAGAAAATCATTCGATTTTGTCTTCAACGGAGCGACACGTGAATTACCCAATTGATGTTATACAGTGTATACACCCAAACGTAAAAAGTGCTCCTCAATGATTTAAAAAGTGCCCCTAAATGTAGAACTCTATATAACATATTCAAATGTAACGAAAGCTCAATTTGGTACCCCTCAAGGATAACTCGATGATAAGAATATATAACATATTCAATTTGGTGTTCGTCGACCAGTCGCATCACCGATGCGATAATCGAACCTGTGTTTAAGAAAATACAACGTGGAAGCATGGAGATTTAGTGTCAAGAAAAAAGAAATAGACTAAAAAAAAAAGAAAAAAAAGAAAAAAAAGGACAAGAAAAGCTATAAAAGGTATGGAAAAAAAGAAAAAGAAAGAACAGTAAAAAAAATACAAATCAACACACACACAACGTAGGGTCCATTAAAACACTAGGCGAAATAGAAAAATAATTAAGAAAAAAAAGAAAAAAAAGAAAAGCAATACACACGTACAACCTTTTCACGAAGAAAGAAAAGGAAGACATACAGACACACAGATTTAAAACTTTATATATAGAAAATAGTTTAAAAAAATGTTTATCGTATTGGGAATTAGCTCGTTATGAACGAAGAAAAATATCACTTAATGTCAAAATTAGAAAGAAAAACGAAAAATGGCCTTTTTTTGAAAATTTTTAACAACAGCCAGTGAGAAAACCAAAAAGAAAAATAAAGAAATAGAACATTTGACTGTAACGGGCCTTTACCACAAAGATAAACATGTCAATCAAAAATGTGTTATGAATATTTTGTGTCATTTTTAAACTGTGAACTAAGCGTAACTTTTAATGAAAAACAATATGTACTGTTGATGAAAAGACAATGGTAATGTCCTGTAAAATGATTTTTTTTTCTTTTTCGCTGATTGTGCGAATTTTTCGTAAGAATTATTATTTATTTTTTTTTGATGACGTGGGCAAAAGGAGTATCCACGAATCTGTGTTTTGTTATTTGGAATTTTGTTGTTAGTGAGATGGGACTTTGTGATTGCTTATAGGATATTTTTGTATTTTTTAATTTATTATTTTTATGTAATTGATGTGTTGTCAAACGGTATTGGCAGAATTTTCTTGTTCTTTGACATGTATTTTTTTTCGCAGAATGGTGAGGTGAAATCTTTGCTTGTGGGGTCTATTGAAAGAATGATTAATAAAAGAAAGAACGTGCTGTTAATTAATAATCATAACAGTAATAATAAATAGGGAAAAAGAGAAAGAAATAAGATTTAAACAGTGTAATAAATAATAATAATAAAAAAAAAAAGTTTCGGAAGAGTCAAAGGTTCAGTCGGTATTAATTTCAATTTTCGAAAAGTAGAATAAATGTTCTATTCGACATGAGTGACGTTTTGACCACATAAGTAAGGTAGAAAAAAGGATAAATATAGGGTTAAATAAACTATATGAAGAAATGAAAGAAAAAAGTGGGGCATGAATGGAATTTAATTTCTGTGGCAAGCATGTTAGAATTTTGGAGAGGTGTTGAATTACATGGGTAGTTATTAATTTCATTATTCTCGGGAAATGATTCGAATTTTATTTTTTTTTATCGTGATTTCTGTTGATTTCGATTAGAATCAACATGGAGCAAGTTTGAGTACTTCATGTGTGGAAATCCGATGTTTTCCGTGAAGCTATGTGTCTTCAAGGCAGGTTGCGCTTACCGACTTTGGAAAAAAAAAGTTTTTTTCTGACATAGCAGTAAACGGAATGTATTCTGTCCAGCGTGAGCGGATCTAGTTGTAATCAACTTCAGGGAGCAAATGAAATGCCCTCTGACATGGTGTAAGGGGCAGAGGGGGTGCAATGGTTGACGTGGCCATTATGTGACGAATCGCTCAAGAGAAGATGAATGAAATATGCATGCAAGTACTTAGGAAAATAAAATGTTACCCTATTGTGAATTAAAGGTACCAAAATTAAAAAAAAACATGCTGGGTGAATTTAATTGGTATTATTAAATTAAATTATTTTGGAATAGATTTGGTTGGTTTAGTTATATTTTAGGGACGTTTAGCGCGTAGTTGCATTTTTTTCATGAGAATTACAAGGCGATTAGGCTGTAGAAATCAGTTTTTTCTGTTTTATTTTTTTTTATAAGCCACGGTATTGTCGCAAATTAGAAGATTTGGCTGGGGAAAGACTGTTTTAGAGTAATGAGTACCCTGTTAAAACAATACTAGTGGTTCCAGTGAGTTGGAAGATGCCACGTAGGCCCAAGCAACGGCAATAAGTCTTGTCCAACAAAAGTCTGGCGTGCGAGGTCGCGATAATTCCTCAGGGTACGGAGCGACTGGACAGTCGGTACCAAGCCTAATCACGGGGAGATAGAAGAAAGGGAAAGATGCAGATTACGTAAGGGACAAGATAGAGCCTTATTATTTTTTTTATTTTTTTAGAGGAATGTGTGAGGGATATCTGGGTTGGAATCTTGGGACTTGCTGGGAATGCGGAAAAATCACAAAGGGAAAGCTACTTAGTTAGAAATCGATGCGCAAGTAAGCTTTGGCGCATTAGTTAAGGAGTGATGATTCCGTATCTTGTCGGGTTCCAGGAACTCAAACAGGCTCCGAGTGAATCAGTGTGAAGGTGTATCTTGGCTTAGACCAACCAAGGGAGTTAGTAGAAGAGCTTTGTGAAGTCCCGAAGTAGTAGATAGAATAGAACAAAGCTCCAGTAATAGGACCACTCAGAGAAAGACGTCAGGGCATTACAGTAAAGGAAAAAAAAACTGGGACTTAGGCGTATGCTGAAAGTCGAGAACGCGAGTGGGATGGCTGAGTCGGTAGAGCATCAGACTTTTAATCTGAGGGTCTGGGGTTCGAGTCCCCATGCGATAAAGCTACCACCAACATGGAGCATTCGACGTTCTGGTCGTAATTGCGATATGCTGGCCCCATTTCGAAAAAGTGATCGAAAATAGGGGTCTCCATTTGTTTGGTCAAGTGGTCCAAATAAAGAGCAGAGTCAGTGGAAAATATCCAACAATGCGACCGCCTAGACAAGATGTATATCTGCAAAGCTGTATCTTTGTCTAACTTGGAAGCAAGTTAATGTCGAGGAGAGACTTTCGAGAAGCAGTAGAAGGGTTGATAGTGTAGTAGAAGAGTACTGGTGCCTGATCTTTCTTGGAAAAGGGGTGAGTCCGGAAAGTGAAAAAAATAAAGATGTACTTCGGACATAATTATTTTTTTTAGTTAGTTAGTTATAAAAAATGTATGGCTTGCCATACATTTTGATAAAAAAGGGGTGGAGGAATGTTAACGAGCATCTCCCCCCTCTCTGGCTTTCTTACTCTTTCTGTTTTCTCTCTCTGTGTCTCTAAAAGAGACTAGAGAAGGAGAGAGAGAGAGAGAGAGAGAGGTGAGTAAACGTGGAGGTAGACACGTTTACCAGAACCAAAGGTCAGCTGACCAAATTACGTATGTGTGACGTGGTTGGCTAGATCTGGGAGATTTGATTTGAGCTTTGAAGAAGACGGACGTTTTTTCGTAGTCCCCCCTCTTTACTGGGGAGGGGGGAGACGAACGCTGACGTGTGTGAAGAAGAGCCCACACAAGAGATTTCACTTTACACCTGCTGCAGGACCTCTGGGAAAAGTGAAATAAAATTTATACAAAAAAAAAAAAAAAAAAAAAAATAATACTATGTTGTATTATGGGGTGGCTCCCAGGTTGGGAAATCGGAATAGTGCGTAGGACTCCCTGGCTGTGGTACATAGCAGTTTTAGTTACGTCGGTCGTCCGTAGGTTCACTTGTTTACTAAGCGGTTGTCATGACAACGAGTTAAGACTAGTGAGTTATCTCACCTTAGACTGGCACTTTTTCCTTATCTTGCCTCTCGTCAATTGTCAAAAATGTAATAACAACGTTGAACCTGAAAACAAAGCGGTTGACACTTAGAACAATCAGCCGTAACTTAAAAATATGCATTAAAAGACGTAAGTCACAATTGTGTTTGTTTTTGTATAAAATTATATTTTACAATATAGTTACAATTTAAAACAGATCGTCTTTTTTCTTTTGGTGGTTCTGAAGTTCACAGCGATAGTAAGTTTTCTCACAGTGCTCTGACGAGGGAAAATGACGCTTCAACGATCCGGTCTTCAGCAACACATGCTGTTCCGTGTTTCTTCTCTCTCTGCTCTGCTCTCTGCTGATTCACCGTTTTTATTGGCATTTTGTCGCTTTGTTTTTTTCTATCCACGCGTCCTGCCAATCGGTTGATAGATAATAGAACATGCGTTCTTAAGTCACGTTTTGACCTCAGAAGATCATTCGATTTTGTCTTCAACGGAGCGACACGTGAATTACCCACTCATGCCAATATCTGTAATTCCAGAGCTTACGAGGAATGTCACGTTTCTTTGTTTTGTAAACAAAAAAATCGTCGTCCGATTTCTCTGTTCATGACGTAAGCCCTTCCTCTTGTCAACCGGTAGACAATCGATTATTCGATGCCCACTCTTTTAAATCTTTTTATTAAAGTTTTTTTCTTTTCAGTTATGTATGATGGTTCCAGCCATTCATTACATAACACTACAACCTGCTATAAGTGTGGAAGACCCAACCATTTGGCCCGTGATTATCTTTCGTCACGTCAATCAACTCGGAAACTTGACGGGCCGCAGTGCTACAAATGCAAAAAACGCGGACACCTGGCCCGCACCTCTCCGAGAAACGGGCAAGGGGAAGAAGCTAAAGCCCCAGTCTCTCCCCAGATCGTCATTGAGCAGGGCGCCACCCACTGTAAGCATACACATTAATGGAAGCGAGAGCCTCGCGCTGGTGGACACTCGGTGCACCCAGACTCTCGTAAGCCAGATATGCTGTGACATTTGGAAAGCAGAGCGAATTCCGGTACTAACTGAAGGCGGAGGTTCACTAGCAGTATCAGAATTTTTGTAGGAATTTTTGACACCCCTAACACGAAACTGCGAATACAATATAAAAATCTCGGAATTTCTCTGTTAAAAGTGGGTTATTTATTTTCTTTATGGATTATACTTCCAAAATAAACTATTACAGTTGTTTTAAAAGTAATAGAAATATTTTTTTTAAACAGTAATGAATTTTCCGAACTCAATATTTTTCAATCTTTAAACTTTAAAAATCTATCAAAATTTTTCTATTGATTCTATTTTTACGATATTTTCAGGGTCAGTGTGAAATTTTATGTTCTTTCCAATAAATCGAACATAATATTTTAGACAAACGTTTTTTTTTAAAATTCACGACCCCCCCCCCATCCCAATTTTTAAGTGTCTATTAAAAAGTAAATACTTAATTTACTACCTGGAAAGTAAATAATTAATTTACTCACAAATTGAAGAGAAAAGGTCAATACATAATATATTCAATTTTAAAAAAAAAGACATCGTGTTCTTTTAGAATTTTACCTGTAAAGTTTGAAGTTTAAAACCTTTTTTTAAACCACGTTTTTTGTTTTTTCTTTTTTCTTTTTTTTTTAATGGAACCTTGGTCCTTGCTCCTTTTATTGAAAAAAAATTAGGGCTTGAATTAAATTTTTCGAGGAGTTATAAGCTTGGAAAGACAGGGGGTCGAATAATTCACGCCTCCCATTTTGTAAATGTCTAATAATAATTAATTTAGACTCGCTTAAGTACATAATTATTTACTCACAAATTGAAGAGAAAAGGTCAATACATAATATATTCAAATTTAAATCAAAAAGAACATATTGTTCTCGTAGAATTTTACCTGTAAAGTCCGAAGTTTAAAACCTTTTTAAAAAAAAAAACACTTTTTTTTTTTTTAATGAAATATTGGTCCTTGCTCCTTTAATTGAAAAAAAAATTAGGACTTGAATTGCATTTTTCGAGGAGTTATAAGCTTGGAAAGATGGGGTGGAATTATTCGCTATTTTCACAAAATTTCTGACACCGCTAGAGGTTCACTAGCCTTTTGTGGGGTGAGCATTATTCGCGCAAGCACCAACAACGGGCCTGCAGTAGAGGTGACACCCCTGGTTGTGGAGGGAGAGCTTCTCGGATGCGACTTACTCCTTGGTATGGACTTGGTTACACAACTGGGTGGAATTACTCTGGGCAGAACCGGCAAGGTACAGTTCTCCCGATGTGAGGAACATGTTTGTGCTGCCATAACTCTCACCGAGCCTGACTTTCATGCAGAGTATGATAGAAACACAAATGCATGGACGGCGTCTTGGAAGTGGTCACACGATCAACCACCAATATCCTTGCGAAACCGGTTGTCGGAATATCCCTCAACCATGGGGCTAAAGGAAAAGTATGAAGAAGAACTGCAAACGTGGATCGACAATGGCTGGCTTCTTCCATACCCAGAGGATGAGCTTGGCCCTCCGCGAGGGCTGATTGCCTTGATGGCCGTCGTACAAGAGACCAAACAAAAGGTCCGCCCCGTCCTAGACTACCGTGAGCTCAATGAGCATGTCGACCCATATACGGCAAGGGCTGATGTGTGTGCACTCAAATTAAGGGAGTGGCGACAGCAGGGATCGAACGTGGCAACTCTGGACCTACGCAGGGCCTGTCTGCAAATACGCATTGAGAAGAAATTCTGGCCATTTCAGACTGTGGAAATTGGAGGAACCGATATTGTCTAACCAGGCTACGGTTCGGTCTTAATGTTGCACCAGGCATTATGACAGCAATCATACATGCTATCCGGCAGCAAGATGAGGCAGTGCAACAGGCAACATCCTCATATATCGATGATATATTCGTCAATGAGAGCCTCATGTCAGTGCAATCGGTTAGAATGCACTTTGAGAGCTTTGGACTGACATGTAAGGAACCAGGGTGTCTGTGCGATTGAGCAAAAGTTCTCGGCCTGCACGTGCGCAATAGCAAGGAGGGACTTTGCTGGAGAAGAGGAAGTCGCGTCCCCAAAGTCCCATCAAAGATCACTCGACGAACAGTGTTTTCGCTTTGTGGAAATATGGTAGGCAATTTTCCTGTGTGCGGTTGGCTAGGGTGGCCGTGCCGGCCATAAAAAGACGTGCAACAGCCGTGTTGTCGAGATGGGACGATGCAGTACATGATTTCACCCTAAGGAGCATACTGACAGAGACTGTGTCCAGGGTGACCAGTGATGACCCCGTTCAGGGAAAGTGGTGCGTCAGCGGGAATGAGTTCACGGTCTGGGTGGATGCTACTTCTCTGGCCCTTGGAGTTTCCCTGGCAGTTAATGATCCCATTATTGAAGATGCCTGTTGGCTTCGGCCAGAGAATGATTCGAGGCACATAAAACTGGCCGAACTTGATGCCACACTGAAGGGCGTTAAATTGGTGCTTCAATGGCAAGCCAAGCTTCTACATATCATGACTGACTCGACATGCACTCATCGGTGGATAACCGATGCATTAAGTGGAAGAGCACGGCTGACGACACGATCATCGAGTGAGATGTTAATTCTAAGACGGCTTGTCGCCTTGGTGGACACCATCACAGAGTACGACCTGACTGTGGACGTGTGTTGATCAGGTTTGCGCTCAACAGAGCAGATGCTCTGACAAGAGTCCCTCAACAGTGGCTTCTGGCTGGTGCTCGGAGAGATTCTGATAATCTGCAAAACACATGTGCAGCAGTTGTGTGTAATGTGGATTCAGCGCGCATCATGGACATTCATCGACAGTGTGGACATCCTGGCATCAAGCGGACACTGTACTTTTTCAAGATGATTGATCCAGGAGTAGAAAAACAAGATATCCGAAGAGTGGTGGAAAGTTGCGAGGCCTGCCAATCCATCGACCCAACTCCAGCACGATGGAAGAAAGGGGAGTTGGGAGTGAGTGGGAAGTGGCAGAGAGTGGGTATGGACATCACACACTACAGTGGCAACCACTTCCTTACCCTCATCGATTGTGGGCCTACACGTTTCGCAGCCTGGAGACTCCTCGGGCGCCAGGACTCTTGCGACATTATTCGCCAGCTGTCATCCGTGTTCTGAGAAAGAGGTGCGCCCGATGAAGTGCTGACGGACAACGACCCAGCCTTTTGCAGCCATCAGATAAGGCAGTTCTTACAAGAATGGGGTGTGCGGCTGCGGCTTAGATGCGCTTATGCGCTGTCTGGCAATGGTATAGCTGAGAGCAGCCATCGCAGCATCAAAACAATTGCAGCCAGGAAGCAGTGCAGCCAGTGCACCATCGCAGAAGCTGTGTATAGGTATAATCTCATGCCAAAGGATGGCGTCTCTCAAGGAACGGCGCCTACAAACACAATCTATCAGTACCGTGTCCGTGAAAATGGAATCCACCCCGATACAACTGTGGCCACTGAGATAGAACGGAATCGATATGCCAAAGGAGATACTGTCTAGGTGAAGCCGCCAGGAAACCGATGTACTGACAAGTATAAACAGTGACCATGTGGTGAGTCAGCAGTGTGTCCAGGTTGATAGCGTACCCCGTCACGTTAGGGACCTACGGCCGGCGACACATGTACCACCTCCAGTGGACGATGAGAGTGACTCTGACTCTGAGACGAGTGGGTCATTGCTTCGGTTTGCACCATTCCTATAAAGCAGTGGAGCTGATGTAGCCTCCACGGAGATGAAGCCTTCCCCGACCACCAGGCGGTGGATAAGAGCGCACGCGAAGACGAGAGCAGCACTGTCCCCCTTCGCAGAAGCACCCGACAGCGGCAATCGCCACCCCCTGCCGTCTCTGTGATCATGAGATCAGGGGAGGAGTGTTGAGAAAGAAGTGGCTTACCGTTAAAGCGGGAGCGCGTTTGTGCATGCAAAGCACAAATTGAGAATCAAGATGGCGCCCGCATGCGTTTATGTGGAAAAAAAGTCTCGTGGACTCACGCAGAATCTCGTACCCTGATTCCATAAATAACGAGGAAAGGAAAGCGGGAGGACAGACGATTTTTAGTCACTAAAGCGAACGGACATGTGTAAAAGAAGAGGTAGAAGAAAAGAGTGTGGTGAACGAAACAAACAACGACTCGGTTGAAAGTAGTGTTACAACGAACACAACAATATCATATTTAAACCAAATCCAGATTCATAATTTTATTCTATTTTATTTCTATCTTTAACCCATATTAATTTACTTATTTAATTTTTTCCTTGATACATCTGCATTACTTTAAATGCTTGGCTTATTTATGGTATCTTTTACATATACTAAACACACTTCCCAATATTTTTCTGAGGAGGAAACTTTGTTTTTTTTAAAATAATATATGTAAAAATTATTGAAATTAAACTATAACTTGATATGCTTATTAATAAAAATGTTGATCTTAAATATTATTGTTAATATTAATTGATCTGATATATCGACCATTATTTTATATTAATTATATATATTCTTAGCTTTAACCTATGATATTTTGGATTTCAATAAATAAATAAATTATCAAATATTAAATTGAATGATTTCAAAATGGATATAATATTTTGTTTGCTTGATCTATTATTCCTTGATAATAAATTAAATTAAATACTAATTATCTCCCTTGCATTGTTTAATTAAAGAAATAAGATTATATCCCCCTTTCTTTCTTCAGTTTTAAATTTAGCGTTTTAATCAAACATATGCTAACCGATATAAAATATTCCATTAGCGTTCTTTTTGAAAATGTATCATTTCATAAGTTGAAAAACTACAATAAACATCCATATGAATGATTTGACCTTAATTGCTGATTTCAAAAGGCGAAGAATTAAACGGTAAATTATTATATATATTTATATTTATATGTATGTATGTATTTGTGTATGTGTGTGTAAATATGTATATACATATATATATATATGTGTGTCTATGAATTTTATTAGAAATATATTATTATAATATTATATTTAAACCAAATTCACGTTTATAATTTTATTCTATTTTATTTCTATCTTTAACCCATATTAATCTGCTTATCGAGTAAATACATACATTTTATTTTAATTTTTTCCAGATACACCTGCCTTACTTTTAATGCTAGGTTTATTTATGGTGTCTTCTACATATATTAAAAACCCTTCCCAATAGTTTTGCTGATGAGGAAACTTTGTTTTTCTGAAAATACTATATGTAAAAATTATTGTCCGTGGATAATTGTCTACCATAATAAAAACATTGTCTTCCGAAATGATCGTACACATTATTGATTTTGTTGTTGTTCCTTCTTGTGAAACGGATTTTTTATTTTAATTCTAATTTGAATTTTAAATTATAAATCACATTACTGAATATATATATATATATATATATATATATATATATATATATATATATATATAATGTTGATATTATAAATTGGAGACGTAAAAGGAAACCAGTAAAATATAACGAGTTTAATATAAGAGTGATCAATACCAAAGCTGATCAACGCATATTTTTATTTGTTTTTACATTAGCAGTAATGTATTGCTACACAGTAATATGTATGTTTTGGTCAGTAAGTGTTGAGTAACTAGATACAACATCAGACGGTTTAGCTTATATGGCTGGAAAATTTGTATTTTAACTAATGTTGCTTCCATGTAAGCTAGACGACCTGATGATGCCTCTAGTTTCAAAAAACTTGCTGACCGAAACATGCCCATGATAGCTTATGTAAAAACATGCTGTAATTCTTATGTAAATCAAACACACATACACACACTTACATGTATATATATATATATATATATATATATATGTAATAATACCATATACATACAGACAGAAACATCCTTTTTATAAGTGGATTTTAATAAACTGCACAATACATAACCCGTGCATATCCTCAACGTTGCCCTACATAGGAGCTGTCTGACAGTTTCGGTAGCTAAGTCATGCCATATTTATTTACGTAAATATAAAATATTTAAACTTCATATGGAAATCATTCTTTCTCCTACCGCTGTAAATCTACCTGAGTCTTTTCCCATTCTATAGCAGAGTATGTACTTTCGCTGAATAGGTCCCCAACAAGAGAACGTCTCCGTTCAATACACTATTACTATAAACGAGACAGACGCTTGCTGTGATCGAAAATGACTTGTGAAATAATTCAATGGAACCAAATTGCTTTGTGTGAGGAGTGTAACGCAAACCGTCTGGGCATCGCTTTTAGATTTCGTATCATCGATGATCAACAATCGACATTTAAGATTGAAAATTTTAGTCTATTTATATCGATCAGAGTATCTGTATTATATGGTATATCAAACGTATCGCTACATAAGAACTAGTCTTCTTTGTTACCAGAAGTATGAGAAAGGTACACACTTGTTATTTATATACATGCCATGCATGCACAGATACACACATCTAATCACACATGCACATCTATATATATATATATATATATATAAATATATATATATATTATCAGATTATTTTATATATCATTAAATCACAAAATAAAATACAGTGGAGAGAGGATTAAAATGAGAGCCGGAAAAAAATAAAATACAGGAAAAACCAGCCGAAAGTAAAAATATAGCTTTCATTCTGATTCAATATTCTGAATTATTCCCTGATTTAAATGAAACCGATAAATGCTTTGTTCTTTATTGATGGAACGACGTAATAAAGTCGTATACCTTTTTATTCTTCCTCATTTATTATATATGGTGCAATATTTTTATGTATTTAATATAGATGTATGATCGCTAAAGATGTGTTGATTATAGTTATAAAGGCTGCTGATAAGAATAAACAAATATAATTGAAGTACATTCTCCAATCAATTAATCAGAAACCAGAACAGCTCCAGAAAAATTGAATCTTTTTAGCATTCCAGAAATCATATTCTCCTGTCAACAGGAGAGGATTTTTTTGGTAATTGCCTGCAAAAGTATAATGCGCAAAACCTTCGCTGATAATTGATCATCTCCAGGGCTTCTATAGAAAAGTTACCTATTGGAAACTCTTCAGACACGCACACACATAAAAAAACATTCAAATATTCACACAAACATACACACACACGCGCATACACACACACACACGCACACACACACACCCACACACACACACATATATATATATATATATATATATATATATATATATATATTATAGCTATAGAATTAAATTATTGAGCTATGGAGAGAAGGTTTGTGTTACTAATTTTACTTGCAGTACATGAAATGAAACGCAGGAGGAAATCATCAAGTTTATTTCTAAATAACGAAAGAAATAACTATGATTCATACGAAAAAAACTTACAATATACGAAAAAATAAAATGATAAAATCAACCAACAAATCATTTGTGTATGAATTTACACTTTACTTTGAAATCGTTTACATTGTTGCATATTCTTGAAATGCGCTTAAATTCAATGTTTCATAAGTTTTTTTCCGTTAGCCTCTGAGTGATGTGTATATAGTTTTTTTTGGTATATTTTACGTTAAAGTTGTTTTTGTTAATAAATATTAAAGTTTATCGTTTACAATAAATTCTATTGATGTAGGAATATATTCAGGAAATGTTTTCGACGTTCGGAGAAAATGGATTCAAGTATACATTTTGCTCATCTTTGATGCGCTGTATATCCAAATTCATGAAGGCGTATTGCACCAGGTGGCCGGTACACCATTACGTGGAGTACCACCTTCTTGCTTACCCAACAGGCGAGTTTATTTGGGTGTGCGTCTCCCCAGTAAATTAACCGATCCTCCGGATACGAACTTAGAAATTTCTACGTTCTGGCGCGGAAATGTAGTAAGACTATACGAAAGACGTGTGTCAATAACTCCATAAATATCAAACACGTCTCTTTAAGTTTAATTATTCTTAAGATATATACAAAATGTATCCTTATCATTTTGTATTATTCATAAAATATGCACTTATTTATTAAAAATGTAAACATGAATATACAAAAGAAAGTCAAAATTCCTCATTACATTGTAATTTCGTTTTTTTTTTTTGGCACTTATCTCGCAATACCTTTTACCGTCTTGTTTTTATTTAAGTTCAATAAAAGAACACAAAAATATACTTGGATATTCGTATTGTTTCTATCTTGCAAACAGTTCAGATAAGGACTTGAGAAGGCAACACACTATTTGAAGTTGACATTATTCTAGTAAAATGCCGCAACAGAAAAATGTGCATTCACAGGTTTACGAGCATACTAAAAATAACCGTAGGTATAATATATAACGTTAAATTCTATTAAAAATGGAATAAATAAAAACAAACATATATATATATATATATATATATATTATGTTCTTTCTAAATATGTAACTCCTTTAAAATACTCGAGCTTAAATCAAAACCAAAACCTGCAGACAGTACGTCAAGTACGGTACCCATTTAAAGAGCTTTAAAAGTTTTTTTTTTTTTTCAAACCACATTATTCTTAATACAAGTAAGCTTTCACAACTGCGCATGCGTGGTCGTGAAATAACTGACATATAGATAGATATCCAATGTCTTCTAATTATGATTTTATCAATCTTGGCCATTTTACTTACACTTTTTCCGGATAAAAATCGATTAAAATATTTTCCACGTCTGAATGCGAGTATATACTAAATTTCAAGATAGTGTATCAAATATTCGAGGAGTATATAGGTTGAGAATTTACCTCACTCACACATTAATACGTTATAGATATATAGATAACTGTGCTTATTTTGATTATTACCCGCTTTTACATCTACAGAAGAATGTAAACTCTGGGATCATTGATTTTTTTTAGATTACATAGATATATACTATAAGTCCGATAGTAAGAAAGCCATTGTCTGTCTGAGTGTCGAGGACGTGTACGCAATACGTATTTATGCTGTGTTACGCGTAGATATTTTGTCCACATCTCACATAGAATATCTTAGCAGCCTCACGCTACTGTTTCTCTATTAATAAATCAAATCAGCGGTCGTCTTGTATAATTTACATTATTCGAATAATTTCGCCATAGCAATATTGGCATATTGTCACCCATAGTTAATTTACCTGATATATATGCGGATATAGTAAACACGCCTGCGAATATAGGTAAACTAATTAATGAACGAATCTGCATCATAATCTTCCTATAAAAGCAGGTTATTTGATATAATTTTCTCGGCGTACTCTCAAAAGCAGAGGCATGGACTTAATATAATTAATGATAGCCGTAAAATAAAGGGGTGACGCGTGATTCAATATGCACTGAAGATGGTTACTGTGGCCCCGTGCCATGCAAAATCTTTGGCAATCAGGAAACTGCTGGGGAGTTACCGGTGAAAAGTGTTGGTTAGTCGGTCGAGTGGTCTTTCTTGACCAAACGAATCGAAGTGACATGCAGACAAATATAATCAATTCAGCACGCAAGCAAAGTTTTGAGTAGGGACTTACACGGAATTTAATATATTTCATATGGGATTAGATCAGAGACGGAGATATCTGAATACATTACTAAACATAGAGACATTGTTTGATACGAGAATAAGAAACCAACCATATAAAATTAGGACATATAATATAGTTGTCAAAATCTAAAGTGGGTAAAAAGCACACTTTTGTAAGAATATGGGTTTGAATATTAATTGAGACAGATTGATGACCCATGGTGGTTCACATCGATAGATGGGGGGGGTTATCTTGAGATAGCATTTCTAGAGAAAGCCTCTGTATAACGAAACCTAAGTAATTGATGTAGATATAAAAGAGACAACGTTTCTGAATTTTTGAGATGAGGATTTGTATTATGATTCATCTGACTACTGTTCTCATCTTGAATGTGATTTTCACAAAGTTTCGGTCGATATAACTTCCGACCTTCTTCAGGTGTATCTTGTCTAACTCTGGAACGTTTCTGTCTAACTCGGGAATTTGAACAGAATTTCGAGCGGAACTCTTTATTTACTTCACGGGTGTAGCGTGCTCTTGTTCCGTCAGCCATGATTGGATAGAGGTCCTAAGTAATTCGCAAATGTATGTGTTGGTCGACCACACTAATGATTGAACCTTTAACCCTCAGGAGAATATCACGTATACAATTGATTTTTCCCAGTCCGTGCCGCAATGGTTAGAGTACGGGGAAAATCAATTGTAAAAGTGATATTCTCCTGAGGGTTGAAGATGCAATCCTTAGTGTGGATTAATACATTTTCTGTGAATTATAATAGTGGGTAGTTTACAATAAAAGTCTAATATATATATATATATATATATATATATATATATATATATATATATATATAAGTGAACGTGTCTGTGTGTGTGTCTGTGTACATTTCCTTACGCAATAGCTCTGTCAATTTTTAGTCTACAGACTCGAAATTTGATCTAAAGTGTACTGAGATTTGGAAAAATCGATGTGATTAGGTTTTGGCCAGAAATTTGTCGATTAAGGGGTAAAAATTCAACGAAATAATTACTCGCTGCTAATACACACACGCACATTATTATTATAGAAAACTGATCGCATATAATAATAGAAGATGTATCGAAACACAATAATGGGTATGTTTGATCTGGCATAATGCTGTTTCATTAAAATTGTGGGGTCTGCGTACGCTTCTGGTCCACAAAGTATGGAAATAAAAATGAAAAAATACATAAAAACGTTTACAAGTGGTTTTGATATAGATGTACATAAGAATAATTTGATAAGTATGTTTTAACTTGAATAGGGATGGTATGATAAAATTGTGGGGTCTGCGTTCGCGCCTGACCTCCATAGAAAGGAAATAGGCAGATACTTTAATAAAAACTTTTCATATAAGTATACTTTGATAATTATGTTTTAGTTTGAAGGAATATGGTATAATAAAATTATAGGGTGTTCGTTCCCGCCTGAACTCCATAGAATGGAAATATGTCACAAAGTTTAACAAGGTGTTTTAATACAGATCCACAATATTGTGATAAGTGTTTCAGTGTGAACAGGTATGGTATAATAAATTATGGTGGTTATCTATTTATTTTTACGTTCATCATATTTTGCTTTGAATTTGATACTCCCAAATTCGAAGCTATCTCTTTACAACCCTAACTTTTCATAGCGTATCATACTTTCAAAATCAGAGTCCATTTCTGCTGTTTAATACATTTCATATGGGATTAGATAAGAGACGGGCAATTCTGCTAGTATATATATATATATATATATATATATATATAATATATATATATATTATATATATATAAATATATGTGTGTATATATATATATATATATATATATATATATATATATATATATATATATATATATATTCGATTGCCAAACTTTTAGAATAATTGTAAATTATAGTAAAATAATTTTCATTATTTGGGTAGGAAAGTTGACCCAGCGTCTTCAGGTCAGAATCGTCCAACATGTTCCCTGCTTCATCCGAGACCATCAACCTACCACCAGAAAGTCACAATTGATAGATTGTGCAAGCAGGGAAACCGTCGGCTTCAATTTTTATTATTTGGGTTGTCACAGTTTTCTTTTTTAACCTCCTCTCCGCTTTTACTCAATTCCACTACCAAATATTCTAAAAAAATAATAATTTTCAGAATTACACCCTTGAAAAGTTAGTCTGAACGAAAAGCGTTTCGGGTGTATTTTAACGATCTTATTTTTTATCGGCTTATTTATTTTACTGAATTGTACATTTGTTACATTAACTTTCCAATTTGTTTTTCTTTCCTCACCCAGTTTTTCATCTTATTTTAGTAGACTGAAGTTCCGCTATGGTTCATTACTTTCCAATTATATATATATATATATATATATATATATATATATATATATATATATATATGTGTGTGTGTGTGTGTGTACGTGTGTGGGTATTTTATTGAAAAGGGTAATATACGTGGTTGACGAAATTAATTCATGAATTAAAAGGTTGTTGTCCGTATTATATATATGAAGATGCATTTAAACAATTGGTTCAGTTCTTGTTAACCTATGTCAAATAAAAAATAATCAAATGCTAAAGAGAAAGTATTGGTTTCATACAAGATCTATATGCGAAAGATTAATTTATGTTTTATAAAAAAAGATATTCGCATCATATACCTGTGTTTGATCCAAGCACTACAAATAACTACTTGAAACTTTAAATTCGGCGTTGCTATTGTGTATATTCATGTTACTAATATTAAGAAGATAAAATAATATTTTGTCTAATAAAACATACTTTTAAAGTTTAATGGGTAAAGGGAAATGATTTCCTCACAAAGATAATGGCAGTTAAATTAGGTGAATGCGTGATGTTCTATTTATGTCAAAACTTAGGCAGTAAATTATTGTTTAACATTTTTAAACAGTTATTTGTGTGCTACTAATTTTTGCGAGCTGTGTGCAATGTGATTATATTAATTCCGCTTTTCATTAAGACACCAACGTTTTCTATGTATTGTTAACATTTTTCAATACGTACATTCTATAGAAGTATTAAGAAAAATAAACTGCGTTCCATATAGCAATAGAAATAACTTTATCAAATATATACATATATATATATATATAAATATATATATATATATATATATATACACATATATATATATTTGCTAAAGTTCAATCTATAGGTATATAACCACCAGTTTACACACACGCATATGTATATATTCTTGTCGAGTGATTTATATTGATGCATCTTAAACGATATTTATATAGTCGTTTTCTTATGGCTGAAGTAAAATTTTGTAGTTGCATTATCAGGTACTTTCTAAAAATGTCCTATTGTATAATCTCAATATATGATTAGTATTCGATATGTCCGTATTAAAGTTATAGATTAAAAATGCTATGAATCTATATGCATATATGTATTTTTTACGTAATGAAGTATAGGAAGTGCCCTTTCGTTCTCTTCATTTAGCATGGTAATATTAGTTTTTGCTGAAATTCAATCATTACAAATGAAGTAACATTTTATACAAATACTAGAACCCAAATTGCATGCCGATATTACGTGTCCATTAAATGGTTATAATATTATCGATATTATGTGTACAGTATACGCCGAATTATATGTCCATGATGTCGATATTAATTGTTCATAGTTTAAACACGCAATGTAGACGCAATAGGAGTGTTACGCGACATAGAACACAGCGTGTCCCATTAATCACCTACACACCCCTGTTTAAGATTATCATATTTGCACACACAAATATATCCACTCACAGGAACACACGCACACTCACACACACACATATATATACATATATACATACATATAGATCCATATTTATAGAAAATAATATATAAAGACACACACAAAAAAATTAAGATGTAATATGTTTGTATTTTTATATTGTTTTAAAGGTTAAAACACGTCCAAGACTATAAAGATATACTTCTGTGGATATGGAATTAGTTAGTTTAATAATATTTTGCTTATAGGAATATATGAAATTGAAAATAATATTATACTATCTTGTTTATGTGTATTGCATTTAATCGTATTTTAAAGAAATATGCTTTAGTTTACACAATTTTTCAATATATTATTAGTTTAAGATTGTTGTTTTTCTGCGTTTCTTTGTTTTCGCCGAGATTTTCTCCCGTGTTTATTATCTTTCTGTCTTTCCATTCCTTTACCCGTCGCCTCATGGTTTATGTCCCCTTATCTTCAGCATTGCTTTCTTTTAGTTTCTATATTGTTTTCCTTGAATACGTTTACGTTTTTTATTGTTTCCAACCTAAGGATTTTTATTTGTTTTCGCTGATAGACGATTCTTTCCTTTCATTATAAAACATTCCTACGCGAACGCAATATTATTGTTAGTTTTTAGTTTGTATTTTTTTCTGATTTTCATTTTATTTAAGATCTGCTGTTCCAAAGATTTCTCAAAAAATTCACATTCAAAAGAATTCGTTTGTTGCTGTTTTTGTTATTTTTTTTTCATCAATCCATTATATGGCGGTTCCATCTTTTCATGCTTTTTAATCTACATAATATATATTCTTAATACCAGATAGAAGATATATATATATATATATATATATAAATGTTTAGAGGTACAGAATTTATATATAGTTCTGAAAATAATAACCGGAAGTTTCTCGAGAGCTCTTTCGGCTATCATCTCATCAGGAGAAAATCGATAGTAGTACAAAATAACATTGTGTCGAAAAATAAAGATTTCTAATCGGGAACTTATTAAATGTGCCAAAAGTACGGGGACACTAAAATTAATTTATTAACGTTTAAAAACGATTAAAATATATATATATATATATATATATATATATATATATATATATATATATATATATATAGTATAACTCCTATAATTTCAACATCGGCGTCGTTCAAATAAGAGGATATTGTTCAAGTTTACCGATAAGAAATGTGATGCAGTTAACTTTACTTTTCTAAAAATTAAGAAATAGTAAAATAAATACATTGCTAGATTCTACTTCAAACATGTATAATGATGAGTTTACGATATATTGCAAGTAAGAATTGTTAAATATTATAACCACGAATAAAAACATTGAAAACAAATAAAATTTAGTCTTACTAGTAAGGTATTTACTACCTAAGTTATCATCTACAGAAATCAAACATTTATGTAAAATACAGTTTTTCTTTAATTTATTAATTGAATGAGTCTTATTGCAGTTTCTATATTCATCGATTAAGCTCTCCGGCGCCCCCATTGTATTCCGTAAGCGATCATGAACATCTACAATTTCTTGGTTCTGTAGCTTCTTTATGATCATATCTCTTCGGAGTGACATTGCTTGCAAAACATAGTTGTCACTAAAATAAAGACTTTTTTCTAAAAATGTTATAACAATCCCCATAGACGTTTCTGCATCATCCAATGTATTGCTTCATCAGAGTGTTCTGGTTATTTACATTAGGGTCAAGAGAATGGAAGTTGTCGCTATTTTAATCACCATTACTGCCTTCAGGATATTGATCAGTAGTGTCCTCATAGTGTTTCACCCACATTTCAACATCATTTGCATTAATTGATTTAAGAACAGCATGGCAGTTCGGTAAACGTTTGGTTTCAATAATTTTTCTAGACCAGTTGCAAGCCATTGTGATGAGTTGTTTTACGCTATTTTAAATATAGCAATCTGAAAAATAATTACAGTTAGTGTAAATTAATTATCAATAGCTAATCTACCTTAATTACATAGTACCAATATTAAAATTTATGCGCTATATCGGACTAAACCATCTAAACAGTTTTACTGCAACTCCGAACCAAATATGCTAATACAATTTCAAGGACGAGACAGTTCAAGTTTAGAGAAAGACAAGGTTTAGAAGAAGTCCAAATAAGAGGAAGTAAAACTGAGAGGAAGTCCAACTAAAGAGAAAGTTCAAATCAAAGGAGTTTTAAGGTATATATATATATATATATATATATATATATATATGTATATATATATATATATATGTATATATATATATATATATATATATATATACTAGCATATGTACCCGACGTTGACTGGGTTCAAAAACAGCCTACAGAAAATGGATTCTGATTTATTAAAATATGATAGGTTATGAAAAGTAAGGGTTGTAGAGAGATAGCTTCGAATTCGAGAGTATTAAAATCAAAGCAAAATATGATGAACTTAAAATAAAATAGATAAACACAATAATTTATTATAGCATGCCTGTTAACACTGTTAACACTGAAATACTTATCACAATATTCTGTGGATCTATAGTAAAACACCTTGTTAAACTAATAGGGATTTAAAGGTTATGGGTTTTTTCGGAGGATGGAAAACGATGTTACTTTTTATATTTAATATTTTTATTGTTATTTTTTATATTTCAAGCGGACCTCCGCTCTTGGTCACAAAAAAGTATCGAAATGAAAAAGAAAACCGTGGAAAGAACTGGAGATTTGTATCGTGGACAGCATTCATTCCTAGCATTCATGTTCGACAAAGTTCACGTAAATCATTTTAGCCGTTTGTGGAAGAAGATTGTGTTCTTTTTATATATTTTCTAATGTTGCAACGTAAAAGCGTTTAATTCAAACGGAAAAAATGAGACGCAATTGAGTTCAATATGTATAATGGAATAGAAATGAAATTGTTAAGGTATTAGTTATGAATAATAATAATAATAATAATAATAATAATAATAATAATAATAATAATAATAATAAAAATAATAATAATAATAATAATAATAATAATAATAATAATAAAAACTACTGAAGAGGGCAGAGTTAGAGACAATGTCGGGATTTTTTAATAGAGAGTAGAGATAAAACTAATAATAATAATAATAATAATAATAATAATAATAATAATAATAATAATAATAATAATAATACAATTACTGAAGACGGCAGAGTTAGATACAATGTCGGCTTTTGTAATGGTGAGTAAATTTCGTCTCTCCCTCAATAAAGATGAGGCGAACATAGAAAAATAAATAAATGAATAATAATAATAATAATAATAATAATAATAATAATAATAATAATAATACTAATACAATCAATAAAAGTAATATTAATTAATAATTAAATGAGAATATAAATAGTCTCAGTTCTGAAGGAAAATTTTCTCAGTCCCGAAGGAATTCCATACACAGACCGAGCATAATATATGAGCAGACACTTAAATGTATGTGCTTTTGGCTTGAAAGTCACTCTGTGTGTATTGATAATAATGACAATATTCATAAAATATTATTATTATTATTAATAATAATATTAATAATAATAATAATAATAATAATAATAATAATAATAATTGTATAACTAATATTATTTATATTTAAACCATAGACCAATAGTAGTTTTTACATAAAAAAACATGTGCATAAGGGTGCAGATATATATATATATATATATATATATATATATATATATTTATATATATATATGCATGCACAATTAACACCCATATATAGACATACATACCAATACATAGTAATATTCAACGACCAAATGTATAGAATATATGCACCCCTCATACATATAATGCATATGTAAATAATAATATGCATAAACAGACATGCACGTGTGCACACGTATACCCGCATATATATCCATACACATGCATACGCATATAATGACACGTACAGGTCAAGACATGCATACGTGCACTCATATGAATACATACATGCATGCACACATATCCATATGCGCTCATGTACACACATACCATATACACACATACACGTGAATATAAATAAATAAATATATATATATATATATATATATACATATTCATACCTATAGAATATACAAATACACATATATACACATATATACATATACATACATATACAACTATATAAGCATAAAACAAAATGCAAGACCATGTAAGGCAGCACAAATATGTCCACAGCAATATAATTATGCATTACATGGGTAGGAACGTGCATACACATACACACACACATACCCACACAGACACACCCACACACACACACATATATATATATATATATATATATATATATATATATATATATACATATATAAACAATATAACACCATATATGTACAGATATATGCATGCACATCCCTATATAAACACATACATACATGCATATGTAGGCGCATATGTGCATACTTATATAGTCAAACACAAATATCAATTACTATTTAAAGACATGTATAAAATAAAGTGAGTGAATAGGTAGGGATATGAAGTTAACGATATAACATAAATGCAAACACACACACACACACACACATATATATATATATACATATATGTGTACATATATATACGTGTATATATATATATATATTTATATATAGTAATTTATAAAATATATATGACGATTAAGCTACACTGAATATTCCGCGTTTCATCCACTTTTTGACTCCTCAGACTTATGCGCGAATTCTGTGGTTACTTATCGTTATATAAAAACTATAAAAACGATAAACATCCACAGAAATCGCGCATAAGTAGTCCTAGATTGGATATTCAGTGTAGCTTAATCGCCGCATATATTTTATAAATTATTAACTAGATCTACCTACGTATTGAGCACTTTTGAAGTAAATACTTAAAGTTTACGCATAAATCTATACTTTCGTATATTAATTTTATGTGAGTAATTTAAGTAGTTATAAATATATATATATATATATATATATATATATGTATATATAAGTATTCATTTATGTAATACGATTATTAATGCATTTAATTATATGGGTATGTTATTTAGTGTTTAGTTTATATTCCCGATATTATGCGAATTGCGTTTATAAAATTATTTCTTATATAGAAAGGTATGAATTCACATATTTCCTCCCGAACTATAGAATAATTATTAGAGTTGAATAAATTACACACATAGCATTGCTTTTACAACTAATTCACCAGACGGAAATCATAATTACATTTGTTTTTATGCTCGTCTGATAACTCTTTCCACTACTATTTGACTAATATATAGAGTCTCATAAAATTCATTCAGTTTGTCAACGTTTAGTTGTGTCAGCACCAGATATTTGACACCTATAAAGACCTTACTGTATGTAGGATTACATCGACACTTCCCAACAAGGAATGGAAATGTATTATTTTGTCATTTCCCATGTCGGTTATATACATGGGACTGGGAACAAATTTCGAATTTGATATTAAAAAAAAATTTAAAAATTTCGGTCGTTTCTGTTGTAACTGTAATGGAGCACGGACGTGGGTATGGCAGCAGCAGCAACAGTTTTATTCAAATGACCGTGCCACAGCAGGGAAGATGGAAAGAAAGATATAAAAACAATAAAACCCCGAGATGTTAGAGATGACAGAGATAGTCGTGTTACACACGAGGTCAGAGAGTGGCAGGGGGAAAAAACTGTCCTACACATAGCCGAACAAAGACAGAGTATCCCGTGTTCGGCATGGCGGAATCTTGTGAAGCACCTTGAAGTATGAGAAGACTTCCGAACAAGAGACAGAAAGTACATGTAAATAAACGTATCTTGTTTCAGGGAGTGAAAGTCTGCCATTGTCTTTGTTTACTTTGCGACTGTCTGTATACAACGGGCGGGCTAGGACTGTAAACACGGGTGATGGTATGTAACGATACCCTGTAATGAAAGGGACGACTACGTTACATAACTAGTAATTATTAAGTATAGACAGGCTTAGCATGATCAGCGTCAGATATATGAACATTTGGAAACACCTATCGCTACACGAAGATAGAGAGCGCCACACAATCGACACGCCACGATACGAAAACGCAATAACGCGAGACACGTTATCAAAGAATTGTATTTCAAAACCCGAATCACTTATCGGCTTGTTCTTTTCATAGCCGTTGGGCGAAACTAAATAATCACTTTGACGTAAGATGTGTGTAGTAAATTAACAGACTTGATTTATAATCGAAAGGTCCCGGGTTCGTTTTTCAGCGCATGTAGGCTCGATTCATACGATTGTGCGCTTCCGCGAGTGCTCGACACATTACTTACAAGTAATGTAAATCAGAAATCGACGGCATTCCCTCACGAATTGCAATGTTTAACATTGTTATGTTGTCTAACTGTCATATACATGAATCTGTGGAGCACTTGCAGAATTGAAATTCCAATGAAACATCCTCCTTGGCAGTAAACCATTTTACCCTGCACTCTTAAAGGTTTTACTTCGACTATAACGGTTCACTAAAATCTCCCTGTGTATACACACTGGGTGCTTGTATAGTTGTGGCTTAAAAACCCGACCGCATACATTTTCATATTTATCAACGTTAAATAATTAGCATCCAGCCGTATCCCTTATTCCCTAATTTTGATACGAACGTTGTTTATTAGTAAATCTTTATTCTTTAAATTCGCTCAACACTCGGTTTCCTCGTCCACGCATGCGCACATGATTTCACATGATTGCCTTATTATTTAATAAAAAATAAAAAAAATCTATTATCTTTCTTCGTTTTCTCTTATTTAGATTTACGTACGCCTTACATTTATTTTCGTATTGCCATTGTCAGTGAAAGTTAATAAGCTTTTCTAAATTACTGACCCATTATTTCTTATCCAAACTTATACGCAATAGAATGTAGGCGTTCTCATTCCTTGTGTTTGTGTTATCTTCCAGTTTCGAAAATGCTTTCTGACAACATTTGCAGGTATTTAAATCATGATTATGCGAGCGTTTAACAGGAGGCTTTTATTTATTTATATTCAGTTTCGTTTTATTCGTTGCCATAACAGGTTGTTTTTATTTTATCACAGTATTTATTCAGCTATGGAGTTAGTGAAATATTATCTTCCTGGCGTAATATACTGCCGGGTAAGAAAGGGATTCTAACAGTGTTGAGAATAGGGACAGGGCAAAATAGTAAGATCAAAGTAGTGTGTATATATATATATATATATATATATATATATATATATATATATATATATATATATATATATATATATACGTATGGAGACACAGACATACAGGCACAGGCACAAAGACCCCCCATATATATATATATATATATATATATATATATATATATATATATATATATATACCGATTATCGAGATCATACATTGCCCCAGAATTAAATAAGATCAACGAATATTGCACAATAATTTTAATGTGTAAAGTATACTATTGGATTTTCTTAAATAAATATACTATTGCATTAATCTGGTTAAATAGTATATTATAGCTTTATTTTAACTAAAAATGTAAATATATAGGACGTTGATTTAATTGTTTTCTAAACAAAAAGATTCACTTGGAAAGTGCACCTTTGTGATCAGCGACCTTCCGCTCGACTTATTTCGCGGTGATAAAACTTTTCAAATAAACTTTTATATGTTGGACTGTGATATAGTGTTAATTTTGTTACATCGGGTTGTTCTCTATTAAATCAGCTTCATTCGATTATCGATTTTTCATACTCATCCGGTACAAAAATTTCTTAAGATAGGTATTTTTAGGCAGCATTTTTTAATTCAAGTCAATCTCATTAAAGCAAGGAAATCATTGTGCTTAATAATTCCTTTTTTGTTAATTTTCTGTATAATTTGTTTTGATATCAAAATCAAAAATGAAAATATATAGAGTCGATGGAAAGTCGCTTTTATCGACTCTATATATTTTAACTTTTCGCCGTTTACTGTATATTTTTGTTTTAACGTTTACTTCTCATTTCGCTGCTTCACACTCTTACTTCAACACCTAATGATGATTTGTAGATGAATCGAACGCACTCGTGACAGTAACAACTGTGGAGCTTTTATTAAAATTTGTATTTTGATATAAAAATTATTATGTGGAAAATTGGAAAAAATTTAAAAAATCATCAAGTAAAATCTCTCGTTGCATTTACTAATATTGTCATATATATATATATATATATATATATATATATATATATATATATATATATATATATATATATATATGCATATATATACATATATATGCATATATATATTGATGAATACACACATATATTTATCTATATATCTATATGTATGCAATGTGTAAAAATCGTTACCCGAATCTGTATTAAAAACATTAATAAACATTTGTTACAATAGCAATATATAAACAAAAGTTATATTTTTTACACGCGTTACATAAATTTTCTATGTTGCATTTTAAACAGATGTATTTAAAACAGTTTTTTTTCTAAAGAAAACAAAACAATGGCCAATCCAATTCTTAGATCTAACACTTGGTAAATCACAATGAAATATGCTTATACTTTACTATACATTATGCTGATCAAGATAAAGGATAAATTTATTATAGGACTGAAAATACTAGAGGATCATTCATCTACTCCTCAGGAAATCATATGAAAACATGAAGATTATTGCATCGGAAGTCACTTAGGAAGGTCAAACAGCGGGGAAGTTATAAGGTTTTTATAATGGAACCCTCTGTCGATATTTTTTTTATTTATGTAGAAAATTAGTAAAACAACCAGGCTCGAACGTTTAGTTTGACCAATTAACTTATTTTAATTTTTTTATCATATCGGCTTATACTTTAAAGGGCAACTAAAACCTGTTATTAAAACCGCAACATATTAATAATCAGTTTGAAGCAATCAGAAGAAAGATACACATGCGAGAGGAGAAAATGAAAACGATGTTATTCAGTCATCATTTTAAATTTAATCTCTAAACAAACAAGCATATATAGCGAATCAGAACATAGTGATGTTCGCAAAAATGTAAAATTTAAAGAAGGGTCGGTTATGCTTTGTAATTTTTAATACTATGTCATCTGAGAATTAATTAAATGTATTCGCCCTATTTTTGCAACATGCGAAGTTTTTTACAGTTTAATTTGGCGAGGAAATTGTGTACATTGTTTCTTTCCGAATAAATTTTAGTTTCGACGAATACCCCACTAGCAAACATACAATAACCTTTTTTAGGAAAAAATCCCTGACCATCGAAAGTTGTCCAGCATAATCAACAGATTTGAGCCCCACTTAGAACTTATTGGATATAATATTATGAAAAAATCGCAAAATATATTTTTTAAAAAAGTCCAACTCTAACTCAAACGTAAAACAAATAATCTTATACATAGTGATTATTTATCAACTGTGATTTCCTTATGTAAAATTAGTAAACTTGGTACTTGTTTGTTTCTCGCCTTCCATCACCACCTAATGTACTAGTGATGCCATATATTTTCATATTTTCTTATAATTTTTTAACAGTAGAGAACGGGGGATTTTACATCTTCAATTAATGGAATAGTGACCTCCGGTCTTTGTTTACATATTTACCATGATCCTAATGATTTAAATTTAATTATTTCGAAATATTTTTTTATGGACTAGGATTTTCGATTTCAAAATGTATTGGGTAAATGTGTCTAAAGCTGAAAAGTTTTTTTTCTTTTTGAAACAAACTATTAGACATTATTATCACAAAGAAAATGTGTCTATCTATTTATTTATCTTTTTGTCTCTTTATATATTTATTTATTAATAACAATATATGTGATAAATATTCTGCATACTCTCTCACTCTTTGTGTGTGTATATATATATATATATATATATATATATATATATATATATATATATATATATATATATATATCGGTTTTATTGAGATTTTACATCTGGTTGAGATTACTTGTAAATATTTACTCTTTATTATTTATAATACATATTAAGTTTACCATTTTGTTTACCTTTGTAATTTATATATATATATATATATATATATGTGTGTGTGTGTGTGTGTGTGTGTGCAAGTGTGTGTGTGTGTACATAAATATTTATGGAAACATATATTCAGAGAGTGAGATATAGCGATATATAGATAGGTGGCGAACCAAGTCTGTGATCATATGCACATCAAATATAAGTAAACAAAGATACCACTATACTCTAGCTTATATATTGAACAATGCTATGCTCACAACTACTCTTGAATCTATAACGATAGTATAATAGTATATATTTACATTAATCTTATATAATCGCGTTTTTATTTTCTAGATCTTAGTGGGTTATATTAAATTATATTTTATGTAGGTCTGGCAAGGATATGACTCATAGTGTGGGAAAATAGCTTGCATCGTTTGAATAACCTTTCTAAATTCCTTGATCCGCAGCTGGTTGACTTTCAATATTTAATGGGTTCTTCGGTACCTTCACATACATCTCCTAAAAATATACATGAAAACCTTCCATCAGTAGTTATTAAGTGAAGCTGCTAAAAGAAAGGTACATAAATATAAGAATGTATAAACAAACATTGGATACGGTTTCAGCCATTCTTGTTTTGTGCAGGTAATAAACGTCACATGCTTAACATTGCAAATTATAACGAATGCGGTGAGGATAAAAAAATACCGATTCCGGAAAAAGGAACGAAAGCGAGACGTATTTAAATATAGAGTTTCTTTAAGAGTCGTCAGCTAAGCTTTAACTGTCAACTTGCTGACAAGTTAACAACGACTCTCAAAATTTTACCATCTGACAATCTACATTTTTGTCGGGAGTAAACAATAATACCTAAAGTTACTTCTCGCGCAAGGATTTTGTCTGTGTAGCAGTTTTGTTGGCATTGTTTGCAGTTCATAAAATATATCTTTAGTATGTGGAAATAAGATGAAAGAAGTATTTCATAGTGAATATGAACATCGTATATGGGGTGGAACGATAAAAGTATCGCCTTACAGACGCCGCCACTACAATTTATTTTAAAAGTTTTATTGTAAAAATCAATTAAGAAAACTTGATAATGTAGTAAAACTGAGAGTTATTCAAGGTAGCCGCTTTCAGCCGCAAATAGGGAGCCCGGCAAACACTCGACGGATGGCGGCGATTAAGCTTAGTTTGGTGTTGTGAAATATCATTTTTTTCGATATTCTCGACTTTGACCAAACGAAAAAAGTCAAGTTGGTTCAGGTCGGGGGAAAAGGAGGAGAAGTGAGAAAAGGCTACAAAGTCTTAGCACTCATGAATCCAAACCTGGATATCTTTGGACTTGTGGGCCGGCGCCGAGTCCTGCTGCAACACTTAGTGTCTGCCAGCAGCCACGTGATTTTATCAGAAGTTCACAACGCATCCAGGTAAACTTTTGTGTTAATTTTTAAGCCGGCCTCAAAGATGTTAGGGGGCATGATGTGGCCCTCACTTACAACCACACTAAAGATAATAACCGTGGCCAGAACTTTCGTTGAGTTGTTAAATAGTCAGGATTTACATTTGAAGGGCGTTGGAAATGTTTTTCTTGTCATAACCTGGAAAGGTACACAGCATGAGTATTACAGCGACGCATCCGATCTCGCTCCTTCAAAATTGTGTCACTTCCAGATAGTATAGAAAACTTATATCGCTATTGGGATTTGTACACAACTGGCGATCTAGTATAAGATCTGCAAAAAAAAAAATATATATATATATTTTTATCAAACGGAAATAAAATCCTGTCATCTTTAATAGGGCGACAATTTTAACGTTTCACTTTGTATGAAATAATAATACCAAATAATAGTTAATGTATACTATTTCATTTTTCAAATTAAATATGCAAATGACAAGAAGTTTCATAGGGATTTCCTATTAGCTTTTTAATGCAATGAGAATGATAATAAAAAAATACGTTTTTTTTTACATAGGCATCACCACTTATAAAGGTAAAAAGGTCATTCGAGGATAAGGATCAAAGACTGTACAGTAGAAATTGGACAATATAGTAATCGTTAATAATAGAAATTGTGTAAATTTGTCAACTTATATGGAACGGGTCATAAAAAACTTGTTTACGTTAGACTTGAAGATAACTATATTGCAGTCAGCTGGAAAGCAGGAAAACGGAAGATAATTCCACAGGCGTACAGTTCTAAGAAAGAATCTTTGTTCATGGAATATACGTTTAGGTTTAGTCACAGATAAAGAGTGGGGGAAATTGATGACAGTGTCTTCTGCTAGACGGGTATTTCTTGTGAAAGTCTGGCGAGGGGGGCAATAGATTTGAGCTCAGCCGAGCACTTGCTATAAAAATAAGGATAAAGCAGAGACAAACTCGCGACATCTGTCTATGAGAAAGAGGTTGCAGGGTAGAGAAAAGGACATCCCCAACAAGGCTACGAGGTCTATTTTGAACTCTATCAAGGCAGAAATCCTTTGTAGCAGCCCCCGTCTTGATGTGTCAACAGTACTCCATCTATAGACGTGTCTGCCTCTTATATAGATAGAGACTTTCATCAGCAGTGAGCTATCTACTGGATCGATAGAAGGATCCCACCATTTTTCCAGTGGCCTTGGACACGGATGTAATGTATGGGTTCCATTTAAGATCAGAAGTAAAGGTCAACCCCATAAACTTGTCAAAACATGAGGCCTCCTAAAGACGAGAGCCATTCATTTCAATTGATGCCACATTGGCATCAAAGCGTTGATGATTTAAATATAAAAGTTTGGGTTTATATGCATTAAAGTTACAAACAACCTATTTTCCCATTGTACCACTTGGTCATGATCAGAGGAGAGAGAATCAGAGAGAATTGGTCGCTTACGGCTTTAGATGTGCTACAATTGATAGTAGTGTCATTAGCATACAATCCTACGAATGATGTAAGGACGCGATGTAGAAGATCATTACTGTACATCAGGAGTTTGGCCCAGGATAGACCCCTGAGTGACTCCAGTATTATTACTGAGAACTACTGCTTTCTGCCCATAAACCACTACTCTTATGGACCTATCAGAGAGAAATGATTTAATAATTGAGAAGAAATTTCCAGCTATACGGTAGCTGGAGATCTTGTGAAGTAAACCTTTATATTATTCTCTATCAAAGACCATTGATATCTCAAGAGCAATTGCCCCAAAAAGATAGTCTACTTCGAGAGAGTCGTTAATTCTCTGAGATATAACTGTAAGCACATCTGCTGTAGATCTAGCAGAACGGAAACCATATTGCGTTTCACTAAGAAGGTTATTTTTGCTGATACGGTTGATTATTTCTCTATTTAACACAGATTCCAGCAACTTACTCCCGGCGCACAGGAAACTTATTGTCCTGTACTGAGAGGAAGATGAGCGATCACATGAATTCTTAAATACGGGGCATACTGATGAGATTTTCCAGGGTGACGGGGAGCAATTCTCCTTAAGACCACGGTTAAATAGTTTCGTAAGGATGTGCGCTAGTTCTGGTTGAAGTCTTTTGAGTACTATAATTAAAATAGCATCAGGACCGGTTGCTTTAATGGAATCAAGGTTTTCGATTAGCTTGGCAACATCACGTACATATATCTGAATATAACATATCATGCTTTCTGATATAGGAAGGACATACTGTAGGTTGGCGGTCTTGGTCTCAAGGGGTGGAGTTAGCTGCAAAGTTCTTGGCAAAGCGTTTGGCTTTGTCTGATGCTGGCGAGATGACCTCAGATCCATTTATCTGATTTGGAATAGAACACCCGCTTCCGGTCAGGAATCTGTTTGATATTTGGCAAAATTGGTAGGAACGAAGCCGCTGGACTTGCTGGACTGAGCATAACATCATTTTGCGTTCTTTATTATTTTTACAGTGGTTGCTGGCAGTACTGAAAGCGGCTTTAGTTTCTGTACATCTATTACGTTGGAAGCAATAGAAAAAGTGACTTCTGTACGCAATTGTAGCAGCACATTCTGGAGAGAACCACGGGGAGCTGTTAGGTATTTGCTGGATTTTTTCGAGAGTATGAAACGGTCTATAGCTACAATTAACCTTTCCGTCAGGTCTGATACTATAGAGGATACATCCGTTATAAACGTGGAACGCAGATGTAGATCTGATATAAATGTACGGAAGCTATCCGAATCAGCCGCATAAATGGAAATTATGATATCAAGATTCCCAATCTTGCTAATATATTAAATGATTTATCTTATTATTATATTTATGAAGACGTATTAAAAATTTTTATGTGAAACTGGAATTGGACAGACTATTTCCCTAAATGAGTTCGTAATTAAAGGATACTCTAACCTAACTTCCAAAACTGACCCCCAAGATCGCCATGGGCATGGAATATGTGCCTATATAAAAGATGGCTTTCCATGTGGTAGGGACATCTCCAGAGAAGATCCTAACTTGCCCTATATGTGCTTCCGAGTAGCACTAGCTCACACTACGGCATTTATATTTACTCTCTATCGCCCCCATAATAGCGGAGTTACTATCTTAAAAAGCATATCTGAGAAAATTGACCAAGTTCTATTAGCATATCCTTCAGCTAACATTTACGTATGTGGAGACTTCAATGTTCACAACGTGGAATGGTTGACCCACTCAAACAAGACCGATGATGAGGGGAGATTCTGTCATGATTTCTCCATTGCATATGGCCTCACTCAGATTGTTCACGAACCCACCCGTGTGCTCGACAATGACGGCCAGTATGCAAGTCTCCTAGACCTCTTTCTCACAACTTGCCCTTAACTATGTTCAGTTTCCGTTCTGTCTCCTCTTGGATCTTCTGACCACTCAGTGGTATCAATTAAGATAAAAATGAAATGTAATAAGTCCTCTGACGTACCTCTCCATCGTACAGTTATCGATACACTATGGCTGACTGGGATAGTTTCCGTACATTTATATCGGATCTTCCTCTGCGTTCCATGTTTAAAAAGGATGTGTCTTCTATAGTATCAGACCTGACAGAATGGTTAATTGTAGGTATAGACAATTTCATACCCTCGAAAAAGTTCCAGCAAAAACCTAACAGCCAGCCATGGTTTTCTCCAGAATGTGCTGCTGCTATTGCGCACAGAAATCACTTTTTCCACTGCTTCCAACGTAATAGATGTATGGAAACTAAAGCCGCTTTCAGGACTGCCAGCAACCATTGTAAGAAAGTAATAAAGAACGCAAGAGAGTTGTATGCTAAGTCCGTCAAGTCCAAAGTAGCTGAGCAGCGGCTTGGTTCCCACCAGTTTTGGCAAATTGCAAACAGAATCTTGAACAGAAGTGTGTGCTCCATCCCAACTATCATCAATGGACCTGAGGTAATCTCGTCAGCATCAGACAAAGCCAAACTCTTTGCCAAGAACTTTGCAGCTAATTCGACCCTTTGCGACCAAGGCTGCCAACCCCCAATATTTCCTCCTGTATCAGAAAATACACTATGTGATATACAAATATCTGTGCATGATGTTGCCAAGCTAATCAAAAACCTTGATTCCAGTAAAGCAACCGGCCCTGACGATATTCCAATTATAGTACTCAAAAAACTTCAACCAGAACTAGCACCCATACTTACAAAACTGTTTAAACGTTGTCTTAAGGAGAATTGCTTCCCATCACCCTGGAAAATTTCATCAGTATGCCCTGTATTTAAGAATTCAGGTGAGCGTTCATCCCCCTCTCAATACAGGCCAATAAGTCTCCTGTGCGTCATGAGTAAGTTGCTGGAATCTGTGTTAAATAGAGAAGTAATCAACCATCTCAGCATAAATAACCTTCTTAGTGACACACAATATGGTTTCCGTTCTGCTAGATCTACAGCAGATGTGCTTACAGTTATATCTCATAGGATTAGCGAATCTCTCGACAGAGGCAATCTTTCTAGGGCAATTGCTCTTGACATATCAAAGGCATTTGATAGGTATGGCATAAAGGTTTACTTCACAAGATCTCCAGCTATGGTATTGCTGGAAATATCTTCTCAATTATTAAATTATTTCTCTCTGATAGGTTCATAAGAGTAGTAGTTGATGGGCAAAAATCAGAAGCTCACAGTATAAATGCTGGAGTCCCTCAGGGGTCGATCCTGGGCCCAACTCTTTTCCTGATCTACATTAATGATCTTCAAATCACATCCTTACATCATTCGTAGACATTTTTTGCTGATGACACTACCATCTATGGTAGCACATCTAAGACAGTAAACGACCAAGTTCTCTCCGATTCTCTCTCCTCTGATCTTGATCACGCTGTACAATGGGGAAAGGAGTGGCTGGTTACTTTTAATGCATCTAAAACCAAGCTTCTATCTTTACATCATCAACGTTCTGATCCCCATCTGGCATCAGTTGAAATGAATGGCTCTCGTCTTGGGGAGGCCCCAAGTTTTGACAGGCTTCTGGGCTTGACGTTTACTCCTGATCTTAAATGGAATACGTACATCAAATCTGTTGCCAAGGCCGCTGGAAAAATGGTCGGATCCTTCTATAGATCCAGTAGATATCTCACTGCTGATGCTATTCTCTATCTATATAAGAGCCAGATACGTCCAAGGATGGAGTACTGTTGCCACATATGGGCAGGAGCTGCTAGAAAAGACTTGTCCTGCCTTGATAGAGTTCAAAATAGACTTCGGGGCTTGGTGGGAGATGTCCTTTTCTCTTCGCTGCAACCTCTGTCTCACAGAAGAGATGTTGCGAGTTTGTCTCTGCTTTATCGTTATTTTCATGGAAAGTGTTCGACTGAGCTTCAATCTATGGTCCCCCCTCGCCAAACTTTCACAAGAAACACTAGACTAGCTGAAAACATTATCAATAATTTTCCCCACTCTTTATCTGTACCTAAACCTAAACATAGATTCCATGATCAAAGTTTCTTCCTTAGAACTGCACGCCTGGGGAATTGTATTCCGTTTTCCTGCTTTCCAGCTTTCTATAATATGGTTGTCTTCAAGTCCAACGTGAACAAGTTTCTGATGAGCCGTTCCACTTAGGTTAACAAATTTACCGAACTTCCATACTATCGATTACTATATTGTCCTTTTGACTACTCTACACTCATTAACCCTTATCCTTGAGTGGCCTATCGGTCTTGATACGTGGTGACGTCTATGTAAAAAAAAAATATATATATATAAAGCTATTTTTTTCTTAATTTTCTATGTAAGTCATAAAAGCCGATATATATATATATATATATATATATATATATATATATATATATATATGTATGTGCGTTAATGTGCATGTGTATAAGTGTATATATATGTATATATATATATGTATATATATATATATATATATATATATATATATATATATATAGTAACGTATCTATAATATAAATCCCACCTGTTGTAATATATATGTATGTATGTATGTATGTATGTATGTATGTATGTATGCATAAAACTTTTGACAGACGCGGCAGAACGGGAAGACATTGGGATCATTTTTTACCTCGAACGTTCATTCGACATTTATCGAAAAATTGGCCGAAAAGCATTAATTGCTTTACCCTCCACAAGATATTTTTCTACAAGTAGGAATTGCTTTTTTCGCTTATATTTTCGGAAGTCATCGATTCTTCTCGATTGATTAACCTCAACTTTGACGTTCGTCAGTTCCGGTTTTGCAATGGACGCAACAGAAGATACATCAGGTGTTTCTCATGTCCTTTTCCTCCTTTGCGGTTTGGGTTCGAACCTGGATGGCTTCTACTTTTTTTTTTGGGGGGGGGGGTTCAAGACACACCAAGGAAAGCCTTTTATCTAAAATGCAAAACGAGCGCGAGCGTTTATGTATACCCACGGCAGGCTTTCTGAATGGAACTTGCCGCTTCGGTAAGATTCTCTGATAAGTTTTCTCATACTTCATATATTGTTATATGTCAGATTCGCAAAACGGATTCGTCTCTTTTTGGAGGGGAGGTGATCGAGTTTTTATATCCGAGCCTTTGTTTGTCTTTTTCGTATAAATAAAGCGAAAATATTCGAACGCTGGCGCCAACTCCTGCCTTTTGCCGTTCTGTAATTGGTCTTTAGTCAATGTAAAGGAAACCCTTTATCCTGAGACAATTACTATTTATTTGGATACTGCCAAAGTGCCCCCTATTTTGGGGGGGAGTTGGTTTTCCCCAACATTAAAAACGACCTGGTGTCTAATTTGCTTTCGTGGGGAAACAAATAAATAAACAGGGAGAAAGCAGGAAATTTAACTAGCCCCCGGCTAGATTTAAAAGCAAGTTTCATGCTGCGTGTGCGTAACGATTCCCATGAGTCTTAATTACCAACTTGTTGTTTTTTGCAATCCGGTGTGGCTTAATTTTTAGTGAGGAGGACTAATTCCCTTACGTTCTCGAGTTCGATCCCACCTCTCTCCCCATAATATTTTATGTATTTTGTCTCTGCGTCAATATCCTCCATCAGGGGAAAATGTTTATTACTAACGTATTTAATTCACTATCCTCTATTTTCACGTTCTTTTCCTGCTTCGTGGTACGGCTTCGAGTCTACCTGCCTACTATCATGTATTTTTATGTCTTTTTATTTATTTTATTTTTGCTTAATACACACCTCTAACACTCGGGCCCTGTCGGTGGGGAATTAGAACACGTTGGCTGCCCCCCTGCCGAGGGTAAAATCCCCCGAATGGGCTCCTGTATATGGTCTTAAACTATATCCAGTGGTGAGGCCCCAGCTTATGGGATTTTGGGGAGTGTGGAGCAACCCTTTAATTACCATTGCTCCCAGTTCCACTTTGACACGGAGTGGTAGTACCTGTTAGGGTCCCAACTATGGATTAAATAGAAACCGACTTGAAAACAACAAATATATTCTATTATTTTTTTTTCTTTAAAATCTTTGGATTCGGCATTAAATGGTTAATATGCCATAAAACAATACAAAACTCTAACACGCGAGCTACGCCGCGGAACCCCGCGGAACCCTGCTCGTGTGTATATGACTTACAATAAAAAAGTTTTATTAGATTAAACTCATAAATTATATATATATATATATACATATATATATATATATATATATATATATATATATATATATATATATATATATATATACTAGCAGAATTACCCGTCGTTGACTGGGTTAAAAAAAACCCACAGGAAATTGAATGTGATTGATGGAATAGGATATGTTAGGAAAAGAAGCGGGTTGTAAAGACATATGTTTTGATACTCAAAAATTTTAGCCTAGGCAAAATATGATGAAAGTAAAGATGATTTTCGCGAAAATATATTTTTCTATATAAACTTTGGTTCCATTTGTAGCCAAGAGTGACCAACAAAATGATGTTTCCTTACAAAGAGAAAATGTTATATATAGAATAATATACATATACAAGAAATAAATTTTACCATAGTCAATAAAAGTTACTTTTATGGAAAGAAAGTTCATTGGTTTGTATATTTAAGTAGTTTGTAAAAAAAGTGTTTGTTTTTTTATTAAAGAATCGGTTTAAATAAAAAAGTTATTATACCAAATTTCTTCAAACTGAAACAAAATTATCAAAGTATACTTACACTAATAGATATGAAAAGTCGTTGTTAAGGTGTGTGCCATATTTCCATTGAGAACAGGCGCGAACGCATACCCCACCATTTTATCATATCATCCCTATTTAAGTTGCAACATACTTATCGAAGTATTCTTATGTACATCTATATCAAAAACCCTTGTCAACGTTTTCGTTTTTCATTTTTTATTTCATACTTTGGGGGCAAGGCGCGAACGCAGACCTCGAATTTTTTATGAACCACCGTTCTGCCAGATAAAACATACCCATCCTTGATCCTCGATACATCTTCTTTCCTCAAATGTAATTAGTTTTCTTTTAATAGTCAAACATATAGGACCCTATTCGTGGCCACCCCCCCACACACAAACACACACACACACCAACAGACGTTCAGCTTTATATATATATATATATATATATATATATATATATATATATATATATATATATATATATATATATACTGAAGGCTTCCAACAAGGCTAGAACGCAAAAAATTCATTGAATAATATATGTTCCATTTATCTTACCATATCACCATGCTCTTGTAACTCATTTAATATTGCTAAAAAAAGTGAAAACATATATTTAATCTCATGTGAATGCATGTGCCTATATATATATATATATATATATATATATATATATATATATATATATATATATATATATATATATGTGTGTGTGTGCGTGTGTGTGTGTGTGCGCGGATGTGTGTGTGTATTAATAGTCAATAAAAGTGTCTCGCTTTCACACATTTCTAGGGTGATCATAAATTAACGCGGAATTTGTGTGTATGTGTTTGGCCTTGCGGCCGCGTGGGTGTGCGTTTCATAACTAATTTTATATGTTTGTAAATTTCTATGAAGCGCATGTACAAAAAAAAAAACCTGATAGCATGAAATCTGTTATGGGTTAAATGAAATCCGTATATTTTTTTTCAGATTAAGGATAAGAGGATTAATATGTTTTAAAGCATATCGTGAATATTATAACACCGTTGATTTTCGAGTATTTTGTATAATAGCCGTTTCCATTTGCACAATAAAATCCAAGGATCCTTGTATTTTACTTGTGCAAATGTAAATTCAATTAACTTTCTTGGAGTTAAAATTTTGTGATTTTACCGTCTTTGAATTATTTTTCTTTCACTGACTGTTCATTCACGTGTAATCACTGCCATCGCACACCGAAATCACTTTTTCCATAGCTACCAACGTAATAGATGCACTGAAACTAAAGCTGCTTTAAGAACCGTCAGCAACCACTGTAAATGAGTAATAAAAAATGGAAGAGAACTATATGCGCAATCCGTTAAGTCCAAAGTATCTGAGTAGCGGCTTGGTTCCCATCAGTTCTGGCAAATAGCAAATAAGATCTTGAACAGAAGTGTGCGTTCTATCCCAACCATTATCAATGGATCAGAGGTCATCTCGTAAGCATCCGACAAGGCCAACCTATTTGCAAAAAACTTTGCGGCAAATTCTATCCTGTGTGCCGAAGGCGATCAACTCCCCATATTCCCTCCTGTAACAGACACCACGCAATGCAACATACAAATATCTGTGCGTAAGGTCGCCAAGCTAACCAAGAACCTTGACTCCAGTAAAGCAACTGGTCCCGACGGTATTCCAATTATAGTGTTGAAAACATTACAACCAGAACTTGCCTCCATACTTTCCAAACTGTTTAAACGTTGCCTTAATGGGAAGTGCTTCCCAACACCCTGGAAAACCTCATCAGTATGCTCTGTATTTAATAATTAAGGTTATAAGTCATCCCCCTCTCAGTACAGACCAATAAGTCTCCTGTGTGTCATGAGTAATTTGTTGGAATCCACAATAAATAGAGAAGTAGTCAACCACCTTAGCAGAAATAACCTTCTTAGCGACACGCAATATGGTTTCCGCTCTGCTAGTTCTACAGCAGATGTGTTAACGGCTATATCTCATAGGATTAGCCAATCTTTCGACAAAGGCTTAATTTTTAGTGCAATTGCTCTAGACATATCAACGGCCTTCGATAAGGTTTGGTATGAAGGCCTACTACACAAGATTTCCAGCTACGGTATACCTGGAAATGTTTTTCCTATCATTAAGTCATTTCTCTCAGATAGGTTCATAAGAGTAGTTGTTGATGGGCAGAAATCAGAGGCCCACAGTATTACTTCTGGAGTCAGTCAGGGGTCCATGCTCGGCCCAACTCTCTTCCTGATCTACATCTATGTATCTCCCAAAGCACATATTAAAATCTTTCGTTGACATCTATGCTGATGGCACGACTATCTATGTCAACAAATCATAGGCCGTAAATGATGAGGTTCTCTCTGATTCTCTCTCCTCTAATCTTGAGCGCGTGGTAAAGTGGGGAATGAGGTGGCTGGTTACCTTTTATGCATCTAAGACACAGCTCCTATATCTACATCATAAACTATCTGATCCCCATCTGGCATAAATATAAATGGGTGACCCTCGTCTAAGAGAGGCCCCAGGCTTTGATAAGCTCCTGGGTTTGACCTTTAAACCTGCTCTTAAATGGAACATGTACATCAAGTATGTGGCCTAGGTCGCTGGAAAGATGGAGGGATCCTTCTACTGCTCAAGAAGATATCTAACTAATGATACAATTCTCTATCTATATAAGAGCCAAGTACTCCAAAGATGGAGTACTGCTGCCACAGGAGCTGCAAAAAACAGCCTATCCTGCCTGGACAGAGTACAAAATAGACTTCGTGGCTTAATGGGGGATGCCCTTTTCTCTACCCTGCAACCTCACTCCCACAGAAGAGACGTAGCGAGCCTGTCATTGTTCTGTCGTTTTTTCCCTGGCAAGTGCTCGTCTGAGCTCTATTCTCTGGTCCCCCTCGCATATCTTTCTCAAAAAACACCCGATTAGCTGAAACCACCGTCAATAATTTTCCCCACTACCTATTTGTGCCTGAATCAAAACGTAGATACCATGAATAAAGCTTCTTTCTTAGAACTGCACGCCTGTGGAACTCTGTTCCGCTTGCCTGTTTCCTTCCCGACTTCAACCTGGATGTCTTCAAGTCCAACACAAACAACTTCCTGATGAACTGCCCCCCCTAAGTAATGACACCTTATCAATTCTCCAATACTATTACTACACTTTCCCCTTGATTACTGTAAACACAATAACCCTTATCCCTGAGTGACCATTGGGCGTTGATAAGTGGTGAACTCCATGTAAAAACAAATGTTGTATTAACTGTTTCCTCTTATGTATATATATATATATATATATATATATATATATATATATATATATATATATATATATATATATATATATATAAATCATGTAATTGGAAGATGGTTCAAAATAATCCAAAATGCCGAACTCCATGAAATAATTCACAAATATGTATAAATGAGAGAAAGGGGAAAATTCCAATAATATTATTAGAAAGAAAAATAAGCTATACTTTTCACACGACTGCCGAGATATAATAAGAAAGATCAGGGAAGAAGAAGAGGAAGAAAAACTTAAATGGTGACAGAATTAAATATAAGATAGAAAACCAAATATCAAAATAACCCAGTTTAAAAAGATGTTAAAAGGCGCGAAGAAAATATAGGGCAAAAATATATAAGGCAAAATACAGTTCAACTGAAATGTACAGGTTATTGCTTAAGAAAATTTCTGCAAGAGTTGTTAAAAGACACTTAATGGAAAAGAAAATAAATAATTTAATAAATTAATCAAAAAATAGATAACAAATAAATAAATAATAAAATATAAAAATAAAAAAATAAAAAAAATTCTTAAGGAGAGAGGATGGCCGGTATCTGCAAAATCAAGATAAAGCAAGTAAGTATGTACGTAAATGCATATAGTAAAATATAAGGAAATATACATGCAGGATATATATATATATATATATATATATATATATATATATATAAATATATATATATATATATATATATATATATATATATATATATATATATATATGATACTTTCGGTTTTTAAATTTTATGATTAAAAAGGTTCATTTTTAACTATAGAATTTTCATTATGGCAAAGAATTAAATGCAGTTCAATAAATATGTGTCCTTAACACGTGTGTTTTCCATGTGTATTCCTTTTTTCACAGCATTAAATCAAAGTATTAGCATATATTATTATTATTGGTTTGCACCTTATTTGCTAAAGGCCGTAAGCATAGAAAAATTTAAGTCTTTAAAGTTTTCAATTATTTTAACTACATAGAAATTAGATATTTCGTCAGAAAAAAAGATTATTGACTTCATATTTAAAATCCATACTAAATCCGGAAATTGGAATTTCCGGTAGTAAGCTGGCGAAAACATCCAACGCGTATTGTAATCCTTCCAAGACACTAGGAACCAATCACATCTTAATATATTTTCTGTGTTTCAACCCTGCTTTCATAAGATATGTGGCAAAACTTTGATTATATCAATGCCGTAAATATTGTTTTATATATAAGTTTCCAAATTTAATTCAAGTTTTTAACCTTATTTGAGAATTATCTAATTTGTGAATAATACAAAAATATCTTGAAACAAATAAATAAAAAAAAGAAAAATTAATTTATCATATAATAACAGTCATAAATAAAATCAGATGCAGCGTTGGGTATTATTTATATTTATAAGCAGAACAAAGTTAAATGATTTAAACACACAGAACATTAAAAATCACTCAAATGTAAATGTCTACATCCTCATTCTAAGTTAAATTCTGTCTTAAGAGGACAGATATGTAGTGGTTGTTAGGAGAACATATTGACTAAAAAAGAGAAAAAGAAAGAGAAAGCCAAAAACTTGTTAAACCGGCATATGAAAGCCTAGACATGTCTAGACATGCAAGATTCCACATAGAGTAATATGATTTTGTCTTAGTAGAATTTTTAATTAATGCGAACCATTATTTTATCTACTAATGTGGCATATTCAGTATACAGGTAAAATGAACTATTCGTTATTATTATGTTTTGTTATTTATTTGTTTATTTTTTTTGTGTTTTGTCATTGTTTCCTTCATAAATATTTAATTCACATTTTCATTTTGGTGCTACAAATATTCTTTCGTTTTAAATACCAAATAGCATCCGTAGACCTCTACAATATGTTCATCCCTCTTCACTCAATACTCTAATCCGACATAGTTAAGTCGTTCATATACCACGTATTTTATAATTTGAATCCCTCCCGTCGTTCGCGTTCTTGAAATCTACAAGCATAGGTTTATCGTTCTCATTTATCTTAAAATACCTGTCCACACTCTCATGGAGGTCGGATCAAATCAAAACTTATCTGACCGGGACTACAGTTAAATTAAGAAAACATACATCCGCCTTCGTGCTTTGTACAATATACACATATATACAATACAATGCACACACACACACACACACACACACACACACACACACACACACACATATATATATATATATATATATATATATATATATATATATATATATATATATATACTAAAAGTACGGGGAAAGTCTAATCAATTGGATAGAGAGAGCCTGCGTTCATTATATTTGTTTTAGCGTTGGGTGGTGTTTGTTTTAGAAGCGAGCACCACGGTCAATTGATGCGTGAGATAAGGAATTCCGAGAAAACTTGGAATCCGGTTACGGGCACTTAATAACGTGAGGTATTTGGATTTATATATTCAAGCGAAGTTAACAGAAATAGAAGACGTTAACATCCATCAAATTCTGAACGTGTTTTTCTACAGTATCTAAATAAACAGAAATACGCATAAATGAATGCTGGGAAGAATACAATATAGCTCCATTAAAACACACATACACACGTCCATATGTACATGTGGGTATGTTTATGTGTGTGATCGTATGGTTTTAGACATATATATATATATATATATATATATATATATATATATATATATATATATATATATATATATATATATATATATATAAATAGGTGTGTGTTTCCTTTAATGATTTTCATTTTCATTTCGACTCATCAGTTCGTTGAAACAGCGAAAAGTAAACAAAAAATAAAGTTACATCAGCTTTACAGCTTTGGTCACGAGCGTCATTATAGTAGCAAAATCATATTGTAATTAAATGAATTTATAAATATTTTTAACCATGATGCCGGAACTACCCAAAGAATAATGACTTTATTATACTCTATATGTGTTGAAACACAAAAATCACACATTCAATAAGCTAGATTTTTTCATAATTTATATATAAAGATTTTTTTATAAAAAAAAACTTTTGTTAAGAAAAATATATATCCCTTACGATTAGCATACACAAACTGAGTAACATTTCTAGTAAATTATAACACACGCACACACACACACACACACCCACACACACAAGCATATATATATATATATACATATATATACATATATGTAGTATTTAATGGTAATTCATTATTGAAGATAAGATAATGAATAATCGTGGGTTATGTTTAGGGTTAGGGTTTAAAAACGAAAAAATCCAACCTTGATATCCTATGTCACAGTGGATACAGACGTGAAATCTCTATGGTTCGAGATGACAATTGTTTTAAGATAGCGGTTTAAATCCTATTCAAAGCCGGCCAGATTATTACTTGGCCAAAATTTGCTGATACGACAACAACTATAGATGGCAGTAATTGCTGAGAATGAAGTTGGCAAATCTTGAGTTCCTATCCCGTCGCGGTTACAACCTTACGAATGTCAGAGGGTCAGTTGGCCGAAACGTCATAAAAAACAACTAAGAAAGATGGGGATAATAGTTCGCAACATATATATATATATATATATATATATATATATATATATATATATATATATATGAATTTATTGTGCCGGTAAACTAAAATTCGAATTGAAAACCGTCAACAGTCATCCGAATAATTTAATAATTTTATAATTAAAAATAAAGTGAAATGTACATTTTTCCTTCAGACGTGTGTCCCATCAAGTGTCCTGTCTACTTAATAATTTATTAGATTGGGAACCCCGGTATGTTTTTGGTAGACAAATAATTAAATCTGTATTAAATTCTACTCGTTTGTGGCTAAAGGTGTGGCCTTTCGTATAAAGTCGGATTGCCCCTTAGTTGTTAATGATAGTTTATCCTACACCACAAAAATAATGTAATTTACGAGTTCAATTGTTAGTGTACCGCTGACTATGTGACTCGAACCTCCTTAAATTTGCAGACTTGAATGAATCCAGATATTCTGGCAAAAATAAGGTTGGCAAGCCTTGACGCGCTCACCTCCTCTTCCACTATCGTTCACTCGTCCATGAATATCCATCGTGTTCCAATGTGTATAAACTGGAGTGTTTTAGAATTTTACTCCGGACTGACTCTCAGAACCATTTGCATATTTTTGAGGCAGTTCCCATACTTTCACGTACGCCTTCTCTCTGTTGACAGAAAGGATTCGTCAAGTCACACGACGTTATTGGTGAAATATTTGCACTCTCCCTTTTACCCCCACTATATTTTACATATTTGTAAATATCTTATTTTCCTCGTATTCACACTCATCTCTTTTTTTCTCTCTGGATTAAATTTTAAAGTTTTGTACCATCAAAAAGCTATTTAATTTCTTTCGGAATCGGTATAACAATGGCAGAATAGAAGGAATTAATAAGTTTGCTTGTTTTCAGAGTAAAATACGATCTATAAACTTATCTATTTTATTTCTTCGTTCATGCGTCGGGGAAAACTTCCCTTGATTTTATTTTAGCAAAAAATATCTCTTTAACATTACACCAAATCTTAAAATCGAACGGGCTTTCATGTAAAATTAAATAAACAATATAGGCAGAGACTTTTGGATTGCTTGCTGTTTTCTAAGTATTTGTCAAACTGGGAAGAATTCTATGGACAAGGAATTTCTTATAATTAAATAAGCAACCGGGCGTGCTTGTTTTCCACAGATTCGGGCGTGACTCTGGAGCTGAATTCTAGAATATTTTTAATTACTCCAATTATGCCATTTATAAAGTCGGGTTGACTTTTTGTGTTCCTCTGCCTTGTATTGATACAGAAGAAACATTAGCAGTTTTGAGGTTTTATTTTCTCAACTTAAGCACCACGATCCTCTTTCGCCTGGACATGTTACAATTGTAAAGACCAATCCGAAGGATCTGGCTCTTAGTGACTTTATTTCAGCTATTAATTCGGGTGCAAGCATGTCAAACCTATCAAGTCATTGCCATCCAATACATATATTTATATCTGCAAACAGAACAAGAGTACTGGTTTCGCATCCCGAATCATGAGAACTATATCCATAAAATGTCGATTATTTTAAACTCCCAGTACCCACTAACCGGCGTAGCACGGTGAAAGCGTGCCCCCTCTCAGACAAAAATTAAAGTATGTTGTTATTGCTGGTGTTGTTGTTGCTGCTTGATCCCCAACCTCCTAATGTTACGAACGGCTTTCGCAATAGACACGCCCAACACCTCAGGGTAAGAACGACTATCCGAATGCCCAGAAAAGGTGTAGAGAGGTGGTGTAGTAAGGATATTCAGAAACCCAAGTAAAGTAGTCCCAACTGAGATTTTAAATCCGATAGATCAGAGAACGGAAACCTCCAGATAATCGCTAGATTTTTAATTTTTGTCGTCTGAAAGTTTCAAAAACCGTTTATACAAAACAAAAACAAAAAAACTCCAAAAAAAAATGACATATTTTAATTGTGTACTTTACATAAAAATAATATGAACATATTATATTCAATATAAAAAGTGCTCCATATTTTCTCACTAAATATTCTGGAGTTATATTTAAAGGGTTAGCTTTCCAGATTGCTTTCCCATTTTATCAGCTTATTTTACCTGATTTTCGGAGAGGGTGTATTTTGTTTTGCAAAATCATAATAGATAATAGTGATTAGAACAAACATTAAATTGAAAAATATAAAAAATGAAACATCACAATAATGGCGTACATAATTAGTGAGGTTTGCTGAATAGCTTCTCCATAAATATAGGATATTTGCAAAATATATTTTTACAAAAGTTCGCAGAACATAGGCACCAGATTTAAGCATTCGTGAGGGGGGGTCGAGGAGCGTAGTTTATAATGACAGATATGTATACAGGGGCAAATAGCACAAGATGAATGTATTTGAGCATATATATCAAGGGAAAACCATTACATATATATATAAAGAAAAAAACATTACATATATATAAAGAAAAAAACTATTACATATATATAAAGAAAAAGTCATTACATATATATCAAGGGGACACATTACTTTGTCAATTTTAAAAAAGTAAATTATAACTATATTTTAAAGAAGAGTACCCTGAAAATGTGTTTTGCTTTTTAGCCAATTACGTTTGAATATTATGAATAAAATATTTTAGAATTCATAGTAGGGGGATCATTTTTTTCATATAAATTTAATAAAATGCTCCTTCATTTCTAGGGCATCCTAACATTTTAGGAAAGGGTACTAATCTTTAATATAAGACTAATTGTAAGTCTAATTTGTAATGTAATACAACCACATGAAATTTCCTAAACAAGTAAAATGGATAGAATCAATACCCCATAGAAAAATGCTAAATAATCTCAAACCATTATAAAGCGTTAAACTTAAGTGGGTTACTTTACATCAAATGAGACAGCACTGTTAATGTCCACCATTCACAATCGGGTCTGTTTTTTTGTGCTCCAAATATTTTGAAAATGAACAAAAAATGATTTAAATATTCGCCAATTGCATAGTATCCTTTTATTATCGGCTTGTTTGTTTTATTTTTACTTTTCCGAATATAGTTAACATTAAAGTATAATATCTGTGTTGATACTATACATTTCATTTTCTGTTGTATGTCAATGGCGAAAGGAGAAATCTTTTAAGATAAAAGATTACCAAAAATGATTTTTCCTCAATCAAGAGTGGCTGTTGTTTTTTTTTTTTGGGGGGGGGTAATCGAACTTTGCCATCGTAAGAAATATGGGTTTTTTTTTCACAGTTGGAAAACTTTATGCCGTGTATGTTTGCTCCAAAATAAATGCAGTAAACTTAGCTTTAGTGCTAACATATGTTACATCTTAAAAATGTGGTTCACACTGACAATAAAAAGGTATAATACACATTATCATTGGTAGCAAACATAAATATAATTATGGATGCTGGCTTTTGGGGAGGCAAGTTGGAACAACACAGTGATTTGTTTAAATGTAGAATACTTAGCCAGTCGAGAAATTGTAAACAATAACAAAAATAACAAATATCTGAAACCAAATGCATTAAAATTCAAATATCTATTATATGTGATGTAACTGTGTTTAAGTTCTTTTTAGTTCATTGTTTTTATTAGTGTTGGTCTTTATAACAATTAACTGGTTGCTTATCGCTTAACCAATTCGGACTTTAATCTTTAAAAAGATATATATATATATATATATATATATATATATATATATATATATTGTCTGACTACCACTAAACGTTGGAGTGCAATCGAACTTAGGGTTAATGGTAGTTTGTTTCCAATTCGAGGAATTAGCCCTTCCTAATTTAACTAAGCGCCCAGTTGTTTATTTTTAATCAGTGTGTAAAAACACTTTGAACAAGATATTTTTTAATTGTGGAAAAAACGTCGTTTTAGCACATTAAAGTACTGTATAAAATGTTTATCATAAATTTGATTATTTGAGAAATTATATATGAAGGTAGATATATATCATATAAATTGTTTTATATTATAATAATTCAGTTGATATTAATATGTTTCGGGCCATTTATAGACGTTATTTTTACATACATATGTAGGTGGTAATGGATATCTCATTACAACTAATTAATAATTAGTGAATAATTAAATAAATAAAATGAAGTCGTAAAAGTTACATGAGGTTAATTACCTGTATAACCAATTCTAATTAACAGAATCATTAAATTAGAGGTACTCTTTTAATACTCCGTGCAAATATTGTATAAATAGTTCTACCCTGGTATACTTAATGAAAAAACATTTTATGTAAACACACTAGCGTATTAACTTTAAATTTAGATTGGAAATACATATTAAGATATCTGGTGTGCTTAATGTTAAGTTATATTGTCATCATTCTCTGCCTCGTTGCTAATTATTGACAATTAAACGCAGTCATTCTATAGCCACGTCCATATATTCAATCATTAATTATAATTGTTAGCCATAGCTTTTTAGGAGTGTTTAATTTTTTTTATGGATTTAAAAGTATCATTTATATTCATTGAATATGAACGGATATGCATTTTAGTAGGAAGTCACATTGTTTCAGTAGTCTAAGATGTTCTATATACAGGCTGGTCGCTAGAAAAATGGGGAATTTGAAAGTCAGCTTGTATGATGAATAAAATGCGTGATTGCTATTTTTGATTGGTTCTTTTTGTTGGCGAATGAGTGTGCAATATGTATATTGATTTCATTACATCTTGCTTATCTATTTAATATATCATCGACTGGAGCAGCAGGAAACAGCGTTCCGATTTTCAGGAGTGAAAATCCGACTCGGAGACCGACAAAATGTCTGGGCGGGTTACCTAATTTTTTTCAACTATTACAAAACATCAGTTTGGTAATGTTCTTGTAACTTTGAAATGAGAAGGTCCTGAAGCAGCTCGTACTCGCCCAAAAGAAACGGGCCTAAAAAAACGAATTTCGGACGAAGAATGTGTCACGGTGAAGGATATAGCTGTTTCACCTGTGCGACGCAGTGCAGTAGAAAGACGTCATTTGAGTCAACGAGAAGTCGCTCAATATCTTAATATGAGGAAAACATGAGTGTTATAAATTCTCAAAGAAAGTGAACTGAAATGCTACCGTCGAATAAAATGTAACATTTCCGAGTGACATCGAGAAATGCGTGAAAACAAGTCGCTTGCTCTGATTGCTCGTTTGGAACCAGAGTTTTCTTGGAGAAGAGTATTGTTTTCGGACAAGGCAAGATTTACTTTCCGACCGCCTTTTAACAGACAAAAATGATCGCATTTATCGAGAAGTGCATGTAAAAAATGTCATACCTGAGGAAGATCTGTTTGTGGAATATGAAAATATGTAGCCATTTTGTTTATGCTGCTGTTTCATGGTATGGCAAAACGAAGCTTCGATTAAAAAAAAATATATACTATCAGAGTCCTGAAGCAGGAAGAAAAACAGTAAACCAGCAAGTTTATTGTGAGGAGATGTGTCCACAGATGTTTAGCGATATACGAAATGTAATCGACAACCAAATATGGGCATATCATCAGGAGGGTGCCAAGGCTCATAGACTAACGGCTTCAATGCAGTTTCTGCGGCAATCAACTCCGGATTTCATTGCACCAGAAGATTTGCCCTTAAACAGTCCAGGCGTACATGTCATCGATTACTGTGCTTGGAATTTTTATTAAAAGAGATGCAGAACTGCCAACGTGACATACACTCTATTGATGAGTGGAAAACGTGCTTGGCAAGAGTTGGGAATTATATCCTACAAGTTACGCTTCAAAACGCCATACATTTCTAGGTTAAGAGCCTGCAGTGAAATGCACAGACGACATTTGGAGTATCTATGAGTTAAAGATAACATTTGTTTTTGAAAAATTTTGTAAAATAATATTATTTTTAAAAATATATCGTTGTTTTAAAAATTCCTCGCTTTTCTAGCGACCACCATGTACTTGATCGTTTCCACTGGTTTTGGGGATCGGGGAATCTTGTATTGTAATTCCATTGCTCAAAATGATATCCCTTTTAACGTTTTATTTTGTATTAATCTTGTTACACTCAGCATAATTGGTAATAAAAATGTTAATGAGATAAATAACATTTTATATTATATATATATGATCAAAATATATGTTCTAAACAAATATCATTGATGGCCGTGATTAAATAATACTTCATTTTTATTTCTATTTTTAATACAAACAGTGTTATAATATATTAGACATTAAGGAAACAATAGTTGTTAGGTTTGAGAATTAATAGATATATTTATTACCTATAAGCAGTCAGTAACCGAGAATACAACGGTGTGGCTTCTGCAATGGCGAAGTATGTTCAACTTCCGACCATGTCTGATGTGTTAATTAGCTGCCATTCTCAACATGGAACACTTCCGGTTTTCAAACAGACATATAACGGTCTGTTTCCTATCACACACACGCAAATTAAAAGATGTGCAAGCATATACCTGGTCTATTATAAAGAAAAATGTGTGCGTACATTTGAATATTCACACATTAATAACTACTTTTTATTAATCGTTAAACATATATATTTCTATATCATAAGAGAGACATAAAACATCGATACATACATAATACATTTATGACCCCGAAAAGTAAATCCTCTATCTTGTAAATAAAACACGTAAAGAGCTAAGATGACGGGAATAGTACCATTAAATCAAACAACCAGTCGTGACACATTGTTTTTATTTCTACGCAGTCACTAATATTTTTATTAAACTTTTGCCAGGAATCAAATGACGCATATCTGCTGTTTTGTATATCCCTGACTGTGATTGCTTTCTTAGTTTTACACTGTCAATATCTCCAACAGCGAAATGAAACTTTCGAGTCATATATTCAGGAGGTCAATCATAATAACAGTGAAATGGGCAATCCCTTCAAATCAATTCGTGAAAAATGAAAATGGAAACAATTTCTGTAAAAAACCTGCCATATATAACATTGGCCGTTTCTAATTAATTATATTTTATTTTATTTCATGGGAAGTTTACTTTTGTATCCGTTTCCATAGATTTTCTGTGATGTTTTTTGTGTCCCTTAATAACGTTTATCCAGCCCTTAAGTTTACGGTAGACAAGGAAACGAATTCTACTCTTCCGTTTTTGGATGTTTTTGTGTTCAAGACATCCTCGTGTTTTCTTACTTCTGTTTATCGTAAACCCACTTTTACGGGTCTCTATACGCGTTGGGACTCTTTTTGCCATACGCACCAAATATATGATTTAATTAAAACTTTAGCACATAGGGCCTTGATGATTTGTTCTGAAGTTAATTTGGATGACGAACTCAAATTTATCACAAGACCCTTTGTAATTATGGTTATCCCTTGGCTATTGTTTAAACTGCTATCAATAAGAAAGTTTCCAATTTTCATAAACTCAAATAAATTATAAATAATAGATGTCCTGTATACCTACGTCTACATTGGCTAGGTAAAATCAGTGACCGATTTGCTAAGCAAATTTCTTTGTCTGTGCAACGGTGTTATTTTGCATCGAACCCGTGTGTTGTTTTTTCAACTAGGCCTATTTTTCCGTCTATTCGCAAAGATGTTCTCTCCCCCCCACCACCACCACCATAATAATTCTATTATTTATTAATTTAAATGTAGTTACAGTGCGCAATATGTTGGGCGAACATCGCAAAGATTAGATTTTCGTTTGAAACAGCATGTGCATTCAAAAATTCGTTATGCAAATTTTTCAGCCTCGGATGTTCTGAGTAACACATATGGTTCTGCGATTTGCGACCATCTTATAAATAACCATGCGTGTGCCACGAAATTCAGTGCTGGCATGTTTACGATCCTTAGTAAGTCGCACTCTCGCTATCATTTAACATTTTAGAGACTGTTTTTATTAAGTCTTTCAGACCTACTCTTTGCAAGCAAAAAGAAAATCTTCTAGGACTTAATTTAGTCTCTATGTAGTTTTCCCCGTGTTTATTTCTGTTTTTTTTCCTATCCCCGCCATGCTGATTTAATCATATTTTCCTCGATTTAGCTTTGATAAGTGAGGAACGAAACCTGGTTAACTTACATTTATTTTCATTTTGTATTTTTTAAATTCATTATGTTTTTTTGTGTGTATTTAGCCGTTATATATATATATATATATATATATATATATATATATATATATATATATATATATATATATATATATCAAGCTATTCAAATACTAGAAGTCCAAAGTAAATGAAAAAAAAAATATAATGAAAGATATGAGATAATTTACTATTACATATTGATAATTCTTAATTATAAAATAAACACTTGTTAGTAATATATTATTAATACTTTTTTGATATTTCCTAATATTTGTATCAAGAATAACTTAAAAAAGAAAATAAAACAAAACTAAAAAAGCAAAAAAGAAAACAACTCCATTTTATTTTCAAATTGGATCGATTAGATAAACAAATTGTTTTTTTTTTCATATCTAAAAGTTAAACTCGAGTAAGTTATACGTAGTATATGTTTTGTAATGCATGGCATAGACCGACAAAATCAACAAGAAGTAAAAAAGAAAAGCCCCAACGTTACTCTCTTTTCAAAAGTGTTTGAATGAAGAAACATATTGATTTTCAGTTTAAAAAATGAGGAGAAGATGGATAATTATTAAGATAAAAGGGTAAAATTAAGAAAAACTGATCAGTCATGTATTTCTATTTAGAGGTTCAGTGTTTTAGTTTACTAACTCATACTTTTCTCATAATTTAAGAAGATGAGCAAATGCACATGATGTTTTCTCTCAGAAGTTGCGTAATTAAAACGTTGTTTTTTCTTTCTTTTTTTTTTCTTTTTGATTTTAGCTTTTGTATTCCTAGAGCGATGTTTCTGACAAAAAGGTATGACTAACTTCTTGGTTGATAACATCTTGTGGCTTTAAACTTTGTCTGGAATGATTTTTATTAGAAAGATAATCTCTCTAATTTTCAAATATCCCTTCTGTGCCAGCGTTACACACACTGTGGAATACATTTGTCATGACTAATATTTTCTGGACCGAGGACATTCCATTCGCTATATCTTCTATTATCGGATATTATTGCTCATTATTGGGTTTGTATCTGTAAGCACGCAATGTTATGATTATTTTTTTTTTTTTGATTCGAACCATCGCCGCGGTAAGATATAACATAATAAACGTCCAGTTCCCCAGCCCTCTTTTCTTCTAGTCCCTTAGTACCCGGAAGAATTACTCTATTTTTTCTTGTTTATCTATCCAAACATAAACAGTAATAGCCGTGAAGAGCACATCTTGTCTTCTGGCGAATCTTTTATGTCATTCCTATCAAGGATTTGACAAATGAATGCGGAGAGTGAGAGAGATGAAGCAGAGATATAAACAGATACACATAATGTGGACAAAAGGAAGATAGAAAACTTGGGAAAGGGCTATTAGATGTGTTTTTCACGGTGCGGGATTGAAAGCGAGAGTGTTTCAGGCGACGCGCGAAGCAATACAAGCAGGATGGGAAAACGGACAGAACAAATAGACGAAACTAAAATGAATAGATTAAATCGAGGCAAATTCGGTATTAGATAAGCGAGCTAGTTCCTTTGTAATTAAGTAAACAGCGCATATTCGTTTTTCACTCGTTTTATTGTCTACAGTCGGCCAAGTTGACTTATATACATTTCCTTATATTGACAAAGAGGAAAACAGAAAATATTTTACCAGCAATATATATATATATATATATATATATATATATATATATATATATATATATATATATACATGTGTGTATGCGCGTGTGTGTGTGTCGTGCGTACTGTATTATTATTATCAGTATTGTTTTGTTCTTTTTATTCTTCTTTTTTATTTTTATTGCCTCACAATATATATATATATGTATGTGTGCGTGTTTGAGTGTGTGCGTGGGTACTACATTATTATTATTATTATTATTATTATTATTATTATTATTATTATTATTATTATTATTAATAATAATAATAATAATAATAATAATAATAATAATAATAATAATAATTTTTGTTCCTTTTTATTATTCTTGTTATTTTTATCATCATCTCCTTCCGATTGGCTAGCCTTAATTAAAAAGTACGTCACTTCCGGTTTAAGGTGGTCGTCACAGCAAAAACGTCAGACTTTTTCCCCCGTTCTTTTCCTCCTTCGCGATACGGGTTCGAGCCTGCATTTCTCATACCACTTTTTTGGGGGCTCAACATACACATCCAAACACCCGGGCAACGCCGGCTTGAAGTGCTAGTAAAGAATAATACAAGAAAAAGGATTATTGTAAGCTTTTTGATATACATTGACATTGTAACGGGGCCTTTAGGAAATCCATCATTTATTAAGCATGAAATGCAGCGGTGTTATAGTTTATGTGATATATTAAGGCAATCCTTTGGTAATCGTTTCTCTATTATCTGTTTTAGGTTAATATGCTATTCGGAAACTAGCGCATTATTAAAAAGAATCCTAACCAGAATATTATAAATTGTCTGGCAAACAATAAAACTGTTGTTACCTAAACAATATTTAGATAGCCCGTCTGCATTTTCCATAGTTTATAAGGTATCCGAAACATAATATTCTAGTTCTAAACTAATAATTTCCTTTTGCCTTGAATAAAAATATTTCATAAACACCCAACATGAGAGCGCGAGTACCTGTAAATAAAATAAAATAAATTGTTTAAATTCTATTTCAACTGTATAAATGTACATAAGACACTTATCAGCTTCTACACAACTATTTCACAGTTAAAGTAAACATCCCATGCATTTAATAGTGACGGTGAAATTTGTCGATCTCTTGATACTGTCTATACGCCTGAATTCCTAGATACTTAGATCAATAGAAAAAAAACGTGTTTATCTGTACGTGTGGTTTTGTAAAAGACTTTGAGCGAAATAAAACTTCCTGGGTTCGCGTGACTATTTACAAATAAATAAAACATATCAAAGCGAATAAAAAGAAGAAAAAAAAAAACAGGCGATTTACACTTTCTGATGAGCGACCGACTTTCTGTGTAGAATTTATATTTTGTACATAATATAATATTAAGAAAAAAACTTTCATTTATTTACTGATTCATGCAGATGTGCCACCTTGAAAAATATGATTTTCACTGAGATCCGCCATTTCCTGCGTTTGTTTACATATATGCAACCTTAAGATTATACAAAGTGTAAACAAAACAGATATTTTTGTACCCTTTCGAATCAAAGTCTGTAATCATTTTAAAATGCTACGATATAATTTCTCATTTAAAGTACATATTAGTGTATTTTAATTCTGAACGAAAACAGTAATTAGACTCAATTGAAGTAATGTCCAGCTATTTGTATAACAGTAAATTATTGTTCAAATTAATGATAGTTTTCGGAGAACTGTAAGAATAAATAACAGTGAATAGTAAGGAGGGTAAATAACCTTTTTGCATTATGGTTCTAGGTAAGTATAAATAAGTTTTATTATTCCGATTCTCTTACATTTTTTTTACATGAAAGTTACTATTTATATAGGTCCGGAAGTCACTCGGGCATAAGTGTTATTGCGTGTACAGTAATCAATGGGATAATATCCTAGTAATCGTTAGGAATGGAGATTTGATAAATTTTCTTACTTAAGGGGGCGGTGTATGAGAAATGTGTTTACGTTGTACTTAAAGACAATCAAATTGAAGTCAGGTGTAAAATAGACAAAGGGAAGAGAATTTCGCAGGGGGGGGGCTTATGAGCAAGAAACTGAGTTCATGGAATCTACGTTTTGATTTAGGAACAGATAAAGAGTGGGGAAAACTATTGAAAGTGTTTTCAGCTCCACGGGTATTTTTCGTGAAAGAATGGATAGGGGGCAGAGATTGGAGCTCAGACGAGCACTTGCCATGGAAATAATGGTAAAAAAAAGAGAGACACTTTTGTGGGAAATAGGTTGCAGGGAAGAGTAAAGGGTATCTCTTACTAAGCTACGGATCTATTTTGTACGCTGTCAAGGCAGGATAGGTAATTTTATGGTGTGTGTTATTCGAACCACATTTTCGTCAATGCACCTTGACACTTTATGCAGATGTATCATGTCGAAACCCTGAAACTTCCTTCTGAAACATACAATCTGCACTGTTTTTGTAAAGATACGCCTAAATCGTGTCGGGGGTCCAATAGGAAGAAACATTGTGAGAATAAAATTAAAGATGCAGATTGTAGATCCAAACAGAAAATCTATACCACATGTTTTGTGTCATTTAGATTGTTTGTCGTTATTCTCACACCTTCATCGTTATTATCACAAGGTGTTGGTATATACACATTTTTACCAATTCAGGTTTATATTCACACTTTATGTTATTGATAAATGTTGTTAGTTTTTATTTCTCAACGAGCTATAGCCGTTAGAAATTAAATAGGTAAAACGTCCTTTTTTGTCTGTGCGCATCTGGGTTCGTATCAGATGATAACATGATTTTAATTTTTGAGATGAGGATCGGAAAAGAAACATCACCTTATAATATCTAATGTTGATATACACCTAAAAACGATCGGCAGTTTTATTGGTCAGGTCGATCTGATAAGAACAACAAATATGAGAACAATAGTCCAAACAAACTAAATAATATAAAGGATTAGCAATCCATATCTCTAAAATTCAAAAGCCTAATACAAACTTATCTTACATTTATGTTAATAATATGCTTTACGCTACGTATTGTTTTTAATTAAGAGCTAGCAGGGAAACCAGACTTTGTTCGGGATTGAATCAGAATCAAAAAATGTTTTACTCCTCCATACATTTATTTCTGTTTTATGTAATGCATTTCTTTATTCACGCGAAATGCATACTGCTTACTAATTTTTTCCCTAATTTATTATTTGCCAAAACATTTATAGTAGTTCTGTATTAACTTCATTGAAAATTGATGCGCCAACTTCATTATGACGCATCAGTTTAATATATACCTCTTAACATGCATGCACATTTACATCAGAAATAATTTGTAAACAGCAAAAATTAAGTATGGAACATAATAAGGTGTAAAAATAACTACGTCTACGTAAAACAAAACGCGTAAAATCGCATTGCTTTTCGGAAATATTTATGCAACTATTTATGAGCATATGTTTTGATAGTTTTATATTTGAAATAATTATGCACTTAATGTTAAACGATTACTGCTAAGGTCCATTACCTAACAGTTCTAAATACACAAATAACTAATACATTGTTTACAATAATTTATTTAGGTTTACTCTATATTAAGTAATAATTTAATTTAGTGAACTTATCTTAGTTTTATCATCCTGTAAACGGGAACCAGTTTTTTTGTGGTAAAAGTTTAGTTGATAAATTTCGAATATAACTGGCATAGTAACAACTAATAGCGTACGTGTAGTACGTTATAAGAGACCTGTTATCGAACACAAGTTCATGATAATCTTATTGCTAAAATAGCTATCGAAAAGTAAATATAAATACTAATTCTTCGTTTGTAGAAATATTTGAAAGAATATCATGTCCTGTTAGAAAGTATCCAGCACAGAGACAGTACTCGCCTGAAGCGTTGCACGTGTGCAATTTTTCTATGATAACTTTGATCACGACTTGGACTCGTTTCACACATCTGATGAGGTAAAGTTATATAGGTCAGATGAACATCGTTGTACATCAAAGGTATTGCCGAAAGATATGCTGTAACGTGATATATAATTTAATCATTATTAGTTTGAAGTTCGCGAAATTAAAACTGACTAGCCAAGCACACGGCCGCTAAAAACGCTAGAATCAGGATAGTATTATGGATAAAGTAACATTCTTTATTCGAATACATGTCATTAGACCAGAGAATAAATGATAAAAACTACATATGCACGTTTAACAACCTACCAATAAAAATCTATTTAATACGTACATACATACAAACACTCCCATATGTATATATATATATATATATATATACATATACATACATATATATATATATGTGTGTGTGTGTGTGTGTGTGTGCGTTGATATGTTGGGTTTTATCATTTAATACAGTTAATGAAGTTTCACCTAATAAGTTCAATCCAACAGCTAGCACACATGCAAATATTTGTTATTTAAAACTGTCGTCTCAAATAGACAGCTAGCCAGATTTGCTTCCCAACCCAAAGTGAACCCAAATTGACACTATCATCGTGGACAGAGGTTCTTTGAGATTTGCACTACTTTTGGCCCTATGATGGAATAAGTTATTTCAAATTCACCAGTCTTCTGAATACACATTTTCTTCATTTGCTGCTCTGAAAACTTTCTATGACCACAGAAATATGTCGCGACAGTTCGGATTGTCGTTTATCTTTTACTTGCAACAAAGTTGAAAACCCGGCGAGAAAAATGCCAATTAAAAAGGTGATTAGTAACTCTTGAGTTATCCTTACGAGATGACAAGACCATTGTATTTCTACCTTAATCTTAAATGTTCCCATACCAGAGATATCTGACCTATTGAATAACTCACTATATCGAACAGGTTCCTGCAATTAACACTGCATACAGAACGAATAAATTTCACATGGCAAGACTGGACATGATTGATATGTTTACTAAAAATCATCAACGATATGCCATAATACCTAACGTTAGATAGAATAGGCGATGTGTAGAGTGCTAAGCGATTCCAGAGTTCGTGCTGAAAACTGCGCAGTATTCTATAGCTTTATTGATGTTTGCAACACTAAACATTTTTAAACTTGTCGAGGGGACAACCCAGTACACTTTGTTCAAATGACTTTCTGAGATCAGCAACAGTAACAAACAGGCTCTTATTCTGATCCTCTGCTTTCTGTTATACTTATTGTAAATTGAATGTCAATGTTTATCAGCCAGAGCGGAGCGCACTGGGTTTCTTGGCTCATTAATTGGCTCAGGCAGTCTGTTCCCGATAATATGGGTTTGCAGCCTACCAGGAAAAGCGAGGAAATTGTTTCTCTTTGCTTCCTAGACACACATTTATATTTTAGTACATAAATAGGAAAATAATTGAAGCCCATTCGAGCTTCTGAAGCACAGTACCAAATCCTCATATTGAATAAAACATACTTCTTTACCTAATAAACATTTGGCTTTTACGTATATTGTTTTTTTCAGTTATCTAATCATCTTTTATAGCCTTACCATTTAAGTATTGTTTATATAGTTTGCATGGTAGGGTTGTCAGCAAGAGCATTGACTGTAAGCTCCGGATTATCCGGAACATTTTTTTTTATTTCACTCAGAGGAGATGGTATATGATCAAAACTGATTGCGAGCCCTTATTTAATGTATTCTTTGGTTATTATTAGGTTGCTGCAAAAATGAGGTCGTTTTTGGCGTATACGTATTTTATAAAACGCGACATTATTTTCACTCCAATCTAATAAATACTCGGACACTACTACACAGCACACTGAAACTTACTATTACATGAAACACTATTTTACTTAATTATTCTTCAAGCGGATTACCTTAAATCTAAATTTAAAATGTATAATTATCTACTTTAGTGACTTGAGATTATCTCATCTCCCATTATACCGTAATTACCACATTTTTAAAAACTAAGAATTCTTAGATATGCAATTCCGGCCAAGCCCACATCTCTGATATCTATAAGTAATATTATCCACTCAATTCTATATTATACCCAACAAAATCTTGAATTTATTTCCTAGTGGAAGAGATTTGATATAAGGTATACTAGACGCATCTGTTTACCCAACTGACTGGACGCGTATTGGCTCTCTCCGCTCTCCCCATGATAGTCGTCGTCGCGGAAGATTGTTATCATTTTTAATCACTTCTGACATTGAGACAAATGCAAGCCACCATTCAAAACATAACAAACGTTTTTGGTAAGTTCATTTATTAATTGTCTTTTTTCTTTGCTTTTTTCCTCTTCTCAATCTATTGCTATGTCTTATAAATTGTAACTTAATATATATATATATATATATATATATATATATATATATATATATATATATATATATACATATGTAACAAACAATATTTTACCTGGAATCCTCTGATGATATTGGCGGATAATCTTTATCTCGTCTATTGAAACAACTTTTAGTGAACTAATGAAATACACTCGAGGTTGACATAAAAAAATATATGTATCTACTGAACTACTGAGCACTCTTCACCATTGTTTTCTTATACCAAATATACCGCTTAATATATATATATATATATATATATATATATATATATATATATATATATATATATACATATGTCTAATCTTTCTCGGAACGAATTCTAGTTATGTGCTCGATTATAACGGAAACAAACCCTCAAGTATTAAAGCTACATATTTGTACAGAATGGCAGAAAAACATTTGTATGGTCGGTTGCAAGGGAGTAAAGATAAATAATCTTAGGCTCTTGCCAGCTATTGTTTCTTTTTATTTTACAATATGAATATAAACAGAAAAATGGGTGTGTGTAAGATAGAGAGATTGTGCCTTATAAACTCGATAATTATGAATACTTTTTAAGGCATAATTGAACCATGATACATTATTTTGTACGTGTAATTTTAATTTAATTACGTAAAAATAATTTCATAAAAACAACAGTTGATTCTTAGATATAACTACGGCCGACTGAAATCATTGTTTCTCCTTAGAGCACGAGTATGTCGTAATACTTTGCATTAACATTTTTAACCTAATATAATGGAATACTTGTAGATCATGTTATAAAATCATCAGTAGATTATACTAGTGCAATGCAGACTTAAATGTTTTGCCAACACTTCAGCACCTGACGGTACACTGGTAGAGGGAAATTCCGATCTCTATCAGGAACGCAATCGATTTGCTTAAATATAGGCGAGCTAACCGAATTCCATGGCAATAAATGTATGTGAAACATTCGTTGACTATTATTAAATCTCTTGCAAAGTAGTCTCTTGCTGCTTGTATATATATATATATATATATATATATATATATATATATTTATATATATATGTATATATATATGTATGTATATATGTATATATATATATGTATATATACATGTGTATTTATATGTATGTATATATATAATGTATATATATGTATGTATATATATACATGTTTATATATATGTATATATATATATAATGTGTTTGTGTATATATGCTTTTTACTAATAGTAATCTTGAGAACAAAAATAGAATATAAAAAGAGACGCTAAAATACCGCAATGCGAATAATTGCGATTTTTGATGAATAATTATTATTCAAATGTTCACTTCGTAATACTGTTTGTATAAATCAAATATGAACAGATATGAAATATACATTAGGTCATGTCAATATTTAAAACCCAAATTAAGCATTTTTTATTAACTCGATTAAAAATATAGGCATGTATAAATGGTGAAGGCGTCCAAAATCTTCAATCTTTATTTGGAGAAGTAATTTACGAATAATACCTTTTCATAAATATCTGACATTTTTATATTATAACCTGCATCTCCTCGAACCTAACAGAAACTTATTTACTTTATGTTACAAAGTTCGATGTAAACTCGGGAATACTGGATTTAACTGTTGAATACAGGAAGCTTTTAAAGTTAATGGGTTTTAAAATAGAACGACTTACAAAGTATTCATTTAGATTAGACTTGATATTGGCCGTGTTTGGAGTTGGCTGGGAATCCGTTCTTGGTAATTTTTTTTTGGTTTCTAAAAGAAATATTGTAAATAAAATTTAGGCGTGCTTCTTAGTACATCGAGATATAAAGGGAAACTGTAGAAAAGAGTGTTTTTTTTCTATGAATGTTTACAGTGAAGACTACGTCTGCGGGATCAGTCGATCACTTAAAATTATTATTTTAAATTATATGATGAGGCCAGATCGAAAGAAAAAAAGTAGAGCTTATGATTAAACAGAAAAGACTGAAAAATACAAGTTAGATCAATGTATTTCTTTAATCGTTTCTTTGTATAAAACGCACATACATTTGTATGGAACAAGATAAAAATAAGACTTTAAAATTACTACTTCATATCCTTATTCACAAAAACATAATGCTAATTTGCATGTTTGTTTTCTTTTTTAGCACAACAGATAGTATGTACGCGATGAACACTATACCTCCCGGTTGAAATTATGAAATGTTAATAAATGAATTAAGCACTAAAACAACAAAAGTAATGCACAGAATTCAGTTAGTTTTATAAACAGCGACTATGATATTTGCGACAAAGGCGGTACTTTAATTATATTAAGCTTATCTATCAACCAATCTCTTTGTAATTTTTGGAGTCAACATTGAATCAATCTATAATTATTAGTGTACTTGTAAGGTGGCGGATGAAGGCACGGTATGAAGCAATCTTAATCTATCCCAGACACGAAACATAAAAAATATGTTTCCACCTACGGCGGTCAGATTAGGTATTATCCTGTTTACGCTGAAGGTTATTAGTAATTGTGATGTGTGTACATATACTAGCACGTATAAAGTTGTAAATATATATATATATATATATATATATATATATATATATATATACTTAGTAGTCATAATAATGATAATGAAGATGTCGCGTCAGTATCTGTATAATAAACATTATAAAGAATTTATCAATGATGTGACATATTGTTAAATGTATTTATTTACTTTAATACTTGGCGAGTAGTTTCTTATTAAGTGCAACTCATAGTCCAGTAAACAGTAGATTTACTGGTATTCGGACAAAGGAAGACAATGCTGTTTTTATGTTAAACCATAAATCAAAGCGACAACAAGGTATTAAGCAAGTATACTATATCAAATGCGTATAAATACCTATAATTCAATTTATGTTATTTATTTATGTCATAACCCAAGAAAATGCCTACATGGTGTTACATTTCGAGTGAAGCTATATTAAATTGATATGGTGTATTTCCTCTGAGGCATGCAATTAGTCGTAGAACATTCCGTGATAGTATTGGAAAACAAGTCTGGGGCGTTAGGAGCAGACCATATTTATATGCAGTGAAGAACTTATGCAGTTAGTGACAATTTTTAATACATTAATTGAGAATTAGTACTTAATTGTAGCACCGACACACTACGCTAGGCACTAGTCGCTATAAATCATCAAAACGCGGATTTCATGAACAAAGCTTCTTTCTTAGAACTGCACGCCTGTGGAACTCTGTTCCGTCTGCCTGCTTCCCTCCGGACTACAACTTGGATGTCTTCAAGTCTAATGTTAACAAATTCCTAATGAACCGCCCCCTTAAGTAAACACTTCATCAAATCTCCTCCCTAACGTAATGTACTTGCAATAACCCTTATCCCTGAGTGGCTTCCGGGCCTTGATAAGTGGTGATCTCTGTGTAAAAAAAAATTTGGTCGCGTCTGTGTGTTTTATTATAAAGGGTCATCCTCTCGAGATATATGATTTACAATGGACATGGTTTGATTACATAAGAGGACATGTTAAAAAGTTGAATTTGAAAACGGCAACATCCGATACGAAAGTTTTCAACGAAAATAAGCGAAAGCGCCACATATAATTTTAGAGGTAAGACCTGTAAACAATATATAGTCTGCCCTGTGAGGAAACTCTCTAAATACATGCAATAGTTAAAAATAAAATCCGTGAGAAATTTAAAAATTCTAAATCGAAAGTAATATTTTTTCCACTATTGATATTCTTGTCCCATTTGTGAGTAAACACTATATCTTATGAATGCCAATATACAAGGTTTGATATTAGTTTCTCCTATTGCTTTTCTGTGAAGACCTCGGCCGCTTACGGGTGTGAAAACGGGAAGTCTGTTTACGCATGCAGTGAAATTTATGTTTCTTGAACGAAGGAATTTGAATTTGAAGAAACACTTCCTCAGTCTATGTTGTTAACCATTGATTTATATCACGTCTAGCCGACGAAGTTATAAAAGCAACATTTACACTATCACATCCTGAACATTAAATACATTCTTGCATCGAATATATATATATATATATATATATATATATATATAAACACATATATATATATATATATATATATATATATATATACATATATATATATATATGTGTGAGGGGTGTAATCAAGAGAAAAAGTAAATTTCAAAACCAAATATAAATATAGTTATTTATATCTTAATCCTAACCAAATGAAAAAAGCTCGATACATTCACTGGCGATAGTAGAGGTTTATTATGATTTATGTCCATATATATATATATATATATATATATATATATATATATATATACTTTTATGTATTTTATGTAAGACATGGAATACATTAGAAATATTTCTAAGTAATATTTGTCGTACATAGAAAATAAATATCTTTGATCTGAAATTCAAACATTTTACGTAATAAATTATTAAATTATTTGAACGACTAAAATATGCTCTATCTTATATATTGAGCAATTCTTATTTATGTGGATTAATACTTATAAAATATTACTGCCAGTAATCTATATATATATAAGGCAACATGTGTGTGGTCATTTCGTGTATGTCTTCAAAAGGCTTCTTTCGCACGCGCTCCCGGGGTTGTTACTATCGCTTAAAACTGTGTGTATGGGTGCTATATAATAATATCGAGGAATTAGGAAAGCGCGTATCGTATAGATTTATTTACGTCGATTTTTACAAAAGTATTGCTATTTTGGCTTCTCGCGTGTTGATTGTTTTTTTTTAGTATAAATAAAATGAAAATAAACTCAAACGGACGTGTTCCCGAAGAAGGCTGCATCGCGCGGCATTTGACAGAAGATGGATACATGTGGCAAGTCTGTGTGCACGAAGAGGAGCCAAATTTGAATACGTGTTCCCCGCCTAGGTGTGGAACGCGCAGTTCTGTAAAGTAAAATTAAACACGTAGCCTCTCAGCTAGCTGAGTGTGTGTTCCATCCCTTCCCGATTAGGAAGCCTCCAAGATCCCCATCCCCTCTTACCTGCAATTTTTGTTTTCACCCCTTCCTCTAAATTTTACCCATCTTGGAGAGAAAGAAATACAAACTAACCCCCACATATTACCCACAAAATGTTTTTTTCTCCATTCACCCCCATCTATAGGGCATCCCCACCTAGAGACTGACCTGCAGAAACGAAGTTCCATTTACAAATCTAGTGGAACGGGCAGTCTATCAACTAGACGGGGTTGGGAGGGTCCTACTAATCACCTTTTGTTTTTTCCTCCCCCGCCCTCGACACAAATGAATTATTGTACCATTTTCTTGTTATATTTTTTTGTTTTTACACGTCAATAAAAATGTGTTTAAAACTGGGAGTTAAGTAGGACGTCCCCCAATATGAAAGGGTGAATGCAGTATTATGGTGAAAGAAGATACTAGCTGGGAGAACCTTTTGATTTTGTTTAGATCTGGAGTGACAAGGATGACCAACGACCCCCACAATCCCCACTTTTGAGTTGGCCATGTGCCTAAGTTTTTTGTTCATCGTTGATTTTGACTGTATTTTTAACATGAATAAAAGATTAAATATCTCAAAGTGTAGTATCTGTTCCGACGGATGCTGCAAGCTATGACTAGCAAAGATCATATGCGGGGGTAATCCCACGTATCTGAACTTGGCCAATGTAGGGATCACCCTACAGACCACAGTTACTATCCAGCTCCCATTTCCAACCTTTCTGGAGCTGGTCCCCCCTTTCCATCCCCCTCCATCTCGTTCCACATTAAAAAAACGGCATTGTGCCTTATTTGCTCAATGGGGAAGCAAATAAATCCACCGGCCCTCTGTGGCCACGAGGAACAAGATCAAAGTGTAGTATCTGTTCCGAGGATGCTGAAAGCTATGACTAGCAAAGATCATATTACTATCCAGCTCCCATTTCTCAGTGGGGAAGCAAATAAATCCAGCGGCATTGCGCGCGAGACAAACTCAGACGCTTACGCTGCGTGACTTCTATTTGACCTTCTTAATTAGGTCAAATGGAAGCAGCAAAGTTAACTTTTATTACGCGTGCGTGTTTTTATAGTAAGATAAACCAGATAGATATGTCGCGGTGGCCCAATGGTAACATCGCACGGTTTTTTTTCTCCACGCATTAATTTCCAACTCAAGGATACGGGTTCGATTCTCATACTCACCTACCAAAACATTTTATTATTATTATTTTATTTTATTTTATTATTATTTAACCCCCCTGGAGTATTCATTTACCTCAAGACACCCGGGCATCGCCGGGTAACCCCGCCCCGCTAGTATCCTGTAAATCTTATAATCACAGGATTCCATACCAGCTGAGTATTTGATAATTTTAATCTGAAGTATATATATATATATATATATATATATATATATATATATATATATATATATATATATATATATATATATACGACATCTTTGTCATTTGGCCACACGGTGAAAAGACATTGATGAACTTCTTCCAACATATAAACAACTGCCATAATAGTATAAAATTCACAATTGAACATTCAACCACGCATATCACATTTTTACACGTTCAGATTAATATTTCAAATAATCATATCACCACATCTCTACACACAAAACCGTCCGATGGACACAATTACCTACATTTCGAAAGTTGCCACCCAATCACAACGAAAAAGTCGATCGTATACAGTCAATGCCTGCGCATTAAAAGGATATGCACAGACCCATCCGATTAAGACACACGGGTAGGACTCTTAATCAACCACTTCCTTCGCAAAAACTACTTATTCAAAATATTAAAAGAAGCCATCAACAGAGCATCACACATTAACAGACACAACCTACTTACATACAAAAACAACAAAACATCCACACGAATACCTATGGTATTTCACTTCAATAATAACACCAAACATTTATACAACCCCATGAAACAGATCTTCAAACAATTACAACAGGGCCCCACACTCAACACAATATACAACAAACCACCCATTTGTGCCAAACGACAACCCCCCAACTTACGTTCCTTACTCACATCCACTCGGATTAACCGCACCCAAACATCTCAAGGAAACAAACCTTGCAATAGACCCAGGTGTCTAATATGTACACATATTAACACCAACAGCACATTCACTCCTCCAGGCAATAACGTCCATCTCAAACTTCCCCCTCTAAATTGCAACAGCTCAAATATTATATATCTGTTATACTGCACAAAATGCACAAAAGGCAACTACGTGGGGGAAACAGGCCTGGAGTTCCACCTACGTCTTAATAACCACAAACACACCATCAGAGATAAATCTACACAGCATCCAGTAGCTATCCACTTTAATTTACCTAACCACACAATAGACAATATCAGATATATCCTCATAGCATCCAATTTTATTACACAACACCAGAGAAGAAAATATGAAAAAAAATTAATTCTAAAACTCAACACGCATACTACAGGCCTTAACAAAAACCTAGCACTTCTCAGTGACTACAATTTTCATAACTACAGAGATATTCTATAAACATTTCCTTAGGACTAAAATGCACGGTGAGATGCGGAAACTCTTTCCGAAATCTTTACATTTTCCCTAATGTTTTCTTTCTTTATCATCTCATACACATGGCATGTGTATGTGTGTGCGTATTATGTACGCATATTTGTATGTATTTGTGCGAGTGCATGTGTACGCGTACCTGATAGTGTATATACACGTCAGTATGTGTATATACATGTATATGTATGTGTATGTATGTACATATATATATATATATATATATATGCATATATATGTATGTGTATGTACATTTGGATATATGTGTGTGTGTGCGCGCATATATATGTGTATGTTTTCAAAACACATTTTCTTTAAGAGTTAATTTTCTTCATATTACCGTATATGTATGTGTGTATATAAGTGTATGTATTCTCGCACACCTATACTTCTTTTCCCGTCACTCTCTTCTCCTCTTCCTCTCTCTCTCCCTACATTCGCTTATGTAGACTTATATATATATATATATATGTACAGCTGTCTCTACGTGTAAATGTATGCGCAAGCAGTTATGTATGTACATGTATGCCTGTTCGTATATGTGTATATTTATATATGCATGCATTTATGTATGCATATGTGCATAAATATATATATATATATGTATATATTTGTACAAGTGAGTATTTGTTTGTATACGTATGTATATGTAAATATTAATATACATATTAATAAAAAGTAGCGTTTCGTTTTTGTCTTAAAACGGCTGAATTTAGAAACGACGTTTTTTTTTTGTTTTGCATTTTTTTCTTTCGAGGCTTCAAAACAGTTAATTTAAGCCTCTGGTCGTCCTTCAAATTAAACACTCTAGGGTGTCTAGATCAAGCATTCAACTCCGAACCTTTGACAATATCGGATCATAGATCAAGCATTCAACTCCGAAGCTTTGACCATATTGCATCATTACAGAAAGAGATGTTTTCACATTTTCTCTTCTTAAAATATCCAAAATCTGCTTGTAAGTCATTTTGGAATGCATTATTCCTGCAATTCGTTTTTTTTATATCCTCGCCAAGATGCAGTCTTACAATTTTTAGGATTACATTTTCTTATAATATGCCATACTAATAATGAACCTAAAATATAAATTTCAGTTTAAATTAACAAAAATTCATGCATAAATATTGAAAAATCGATTTCATCCTTCTTTCACTATTTGCCCATATTTTTGCCCATGATATATATATATATATATATATATATATATATATATATATATATGTGTGTGTGTGTGTGTGTGTGTGTGTGTGTGTGTACTACCACGCAAAAGTATTCGATGTATTACATTTTTCTTAATAACTTTAATTAGGGTTCAAGATTTTAACAGAAATTTGGTCAGTATATTCCTATTACTATTCTAACAAATATTTCGAGTAGTAATTACAAAATTAAAGTTTAGAGAGAGGCAGAAGAGAAAGTTGTTCCATCCTCTTTCCCAAATTTGACTACTGTTCACGTTTGAACTTTCATCGTCGAGTTGATCCTCGAGTTGCCTATTTGCCTTGATAAGTGATAATATAGAGAGAAGAGAAATAGGGGTAGAGAGAGAGAGAGAAGATAAAGAGTGTGAGAGAGAGGCAGAAAAATATAAATACACTGATGCAAAATTATTGGATTTATTGATTTAATATTACGTTGCATAGACGTTATTGCATTCAACAGCTTCCAATCACTTTCTATATTTGCACAC
>NC_136484.1:176806709-176879209 GCF_053919585.1 Euprymna scolopes | reverse complement strand
TTGGATTTGTTTTAAAATAAATATGATAATTATTAAAAACCCATTTAAATAATATGGCGGTCTTTAACTAATCTGTAATTTTGAAGATACAATTTATCAATTGTTAGTTTCGGCATCTTCCGTGCTCAATGAAATATTTCGGCATTTTCTGTAAAAGTTTCTTTTTATAATTCCATTGCAAAACATAGAGTGAATGGAGGCACATTTTTAGATACGGCCATTTATCTGTTTAAGATTTATCCGTTGGTAAGTCACCCCTACTTTTGGTAAAAACAGTTTTGTTTTGTGTCATGATTTAGTTTTATATACCATTTTCATCATCGAGCTCGTCGATTGAATGTATCCATTTGAAGAATATTCTTTTTTGCTTTTCCAATTCTCAGTGGGAATCGCGGTCACGGGATAAATATTTGCTATTTGCTGTTTGTTTTAGGATTCAAACAAGATATGAACTAAACAAAAGATTAAACGGTGTTTTAAATAATAACCGCAAAGCAAAAGCGCATATTAAACCTTAGCAAAGCAAAATGAAACGAATGACAAAGGTTTCAGTTGCAAATATTCATTCACAATGGCCGCTTTGTAAACAGCCGACAGGCGAAACATGAACACTGATCGCTCTTCTGTAAAGAAGGTTAGGAAAGAGAAACAAATGAATTGTGTAAAACGGTTCTATTTATATTTGTCTGCAAAAGAAAATTACTGTAGAAATAAAGACAGAAACGATTTCAAACGTGAAAACGAAAAATCTTACAAAGAGAATACACAATTAAGTGAGAAAATGAGTGTATTTTATTCTCAATGTCTTAATAAGAATAGTAAAAAAGAAAAATATATCAATCGACGTTAAATTAGATGAATTAAGAAGATACAAAAAAGACAACACCTTGCGGAAATGATGGAGGAAATTATTGGAAACAATAAAAGTTACTATAACGGAAACAATTTGAACTTCCTATCTAGAAGCTTCACGTGATAAAGTAAGTTTTGTGTAAATAGTTTTAGTGTCGAAATAGATAATATATATTCACTCAATAATAGAAGTAAGGAGAATAATAATAATAATAATAATAATAATAATAATAATAATAATAATAATAATAATAATAATAATAATAATAACAACAACAACAACAGCACCGTAAAATTACTGTTGCGTAAAAATCAATGACTAAAATGGTATAATAACTGTGGGAGGCATACAATAACCGGTAGGATGAATACCTTAATCGTTTTAACATTTATTGTAACTATAGACCCAAACAGACTATCTGAGTGTCACAAGTACAGAAAAAAACGGAGAATAATGGCAAGGCTTCGAATTTTTACAGTGATTGATCATTTGTAACGTCGCAGAAATTAGCAGGCAAACCAGAGAAATAAATAAAAACACGAGTAAGTTTTTTTCTGTTTTAGTAAAAGCATGTATTACGTTTATTTTCCGAGCGATGGTTCCTTGTTTTTTTACTGTTAATTTCTCTTCAAATTACATTAACAAAACACTGCCGTTTCGACACCAGCTTAAAAGCTTTTCGCCATAATCATTGGGGCACACGTCTATCTCGCCTGATTATACACTTTTCTTTTCTTTGACTCATTACACCGGCCGAAATTAGCTATTTCTAACTTCGGCTTTACACGTCCATCTTTTTCGATGCGCACTTTGTTTTTCTTCCACTGGTGCTATTTCTATTTCTTTTTCTTGTGACTCCAGCCCAGGCACCTATGGTGATTTGCCGCAACAACTAATAACTTCGCTAGCCATCTTTCCCACATCTGTTGTTGATGTTTTTATGCCCATTCATACCCGCTCTATTATACATTGATGATGGGTTTCTATTTACGATTTCAGTTCAACCTAATGTCTGTTTTAATTGATTTTTGAGAAATCCAGCGTGTACACACACAATTCGTTAATACGGATAGTAATTTAAACAACCTCTCTCTGTAGCAAGACGTATTTTACTTACTGCGGTCAGAACACTGAGGTAAATTGCGCAGAACGAACGTTACAAGCATCAATCAATTGATTTATAACCCTATGTTTTAGACGTCATGTTTGTTACACTCAGAACGAGAAAATAATTAGTGCCATTAGGTAGTGATGCTACACACTGCGAGCTGTTTCCAAAGCCTAAGGGAGTGACCGTACATAAGTGGTTAACGACACAAACTGATTTGGGTTTCATGAGTTCGAATCAAATTCCTTTCATCAGAAATCACGTTAAACTGGATGGTGGAAACTTTTACATGATATTCCCCGTAAGTATCTATGCTGTTTTTCTAGAAATAACAAGATATCGAGTTTACCAATGGCAACAATAAAATCGTCGGAGTCGTATGATATAATAATGACCTGGGACACAGTAGTGATTTACCCGCAATTATATCGCTTGATGTCGCGATGTTACTATAAGTGGCAATATAAGAAATCAGAGTTAAAGAAAGCATAGCAACGTCATGCGACAAAGGCCATCAACTCCGCGAATTTCCCTCTATAACAGACAACACGCTATGCAACATACACATATCTGTGCGCGAGGTCGCCAAGCTAATAAAGAACCTTGATTCCAGTAAGGCAACTGGCCCTGACGGCATTCTAGTTATAGTGCTGAAAAAGCTCCAACAAGAACTTGCCTCCATATTTACAAAACTGGTTCAGCGTTGCCTTAAGGAGAAGTGCTTTCCAACGCCCTGGAAGACCTCATCAGTATGCACTGTATTTAAGAATTCAGGTGAAAAGGCATATCCCTCTCAGTAAAGAGTAATATGTCTCCTGTGTGTCATGAGTAAGTTGTTGGAATCCATATTAAATAAAGAAGTAGGCAACCACCTCAACAGAAACAACTTTCTTAGTGACATGCAATATGTTTTCCGTCTGCAAGATCTACAGCAGATGTGCAAACGGTTATATCTAATAGGATTAGTGAATCTCTTGAGAAAGGCTTCCTTTCCAGGGAAATTGCTCTAGACATATGGAAGGCCTTCGATAAGATATAGCATAAGGACCTACTTCATAAGATTTCCAGCTACGGTATAACTGGACATGTTTTCTCAATCATAAAATGCTTTCTTTCTGATTTGTTCATAAGAGTAGTAGTTGATGGGCAGAAATCAGAGGCCCACAGTATTCATGCTGGAGTCCCCCAGGGGTTCAGCCTGGGTCCAACTCTCTTCATGATCTATATCAATGATCTCCCAAAACACATACTTAAATCATTCGTTGACACCTATGCTGATGACACGAATCTATGGCAGCACACCAAAGGCCATAAATTACAAAGTTCTCTCAGATTCTTTCCCCTCTGAACTTGAGCGCGTGATACAGTGGGGGCAGAGGTGGCTGGTCACTTTTAATGAATCTAAAACAAAGCTTCTATATTTACATCATCAACGCTCTGATCCCAATCTCGCATCAATTGAAATGGATGACTCTCGTCTTGGGGAGGCTCCATGTTTTGACAAGCTTTTAAGTGTGACCTATACTCCTGATATGAAATGGAACACGTACATCAGGTCTGTTTCCAAGAACGCGGGGAAAATTCTGGGGTCCTTCTACCGCTCTAGAAGATATATCACTACTGATGCAATTCTTTATCTGTATAAAAGCCAAGTACGTCCAAGGATTGAACACTGCTACGACATCTGGGTAGGAGCTGCTAAAAACCGCCTATCCTGCCCAGACAGAATAAAAAATAGACTTCGTTGTATAGTAGAGGATGCCCTTTTCTCTTCCTTGAAGCCTCTCTCCCACAGAAGAGACGTGGAGATCCTGTCTTTGTTTTATCGCTATTTCCATGGCAAGTGCTCGCCTGAGCACCAATCTCTCGTCCCCCCTCGCTTATCCTTCACGAGAAACACACGTCTGGCTGAAACTACTGTCAATAATTTTCCCCACTCGCCTTAATCCAGACATAGATTCCATGAGCAGAGCTTCTTTCTCGGAAGTGCACGACTATGGAACTCTCTTCTGTTTTCCTGTTTCCCACCTGACTACAACTTGGATTGCTTCAAATCCAACATAAATAATTCTTGACAAACTGTCCCCTTAAGTAAGACACTCTATCAAATCTGCAATACTAATGATTACTACAATACTATCCCATTGGTTACTGTACACGCAATAACCCTTATCCTTGAGTGCCCCCGACCTTAATAATTGGTGAACCCCATGTAAAAAAATATCACGCAACTATCCCGGTAGCAGTGATGCTGATGTTGCTCGGAAAAATAATGAAAAGAATTCTTTGGAGAAATCGCAAAACATTTACATTGTTAGTATAAATTTACTGTTTAGAAGAATTCCAGGGACACCAGCGCATTCCTTCTAAAAGACGGAAAGAGATGTACGCCAGATACACTAATTACAATCATGCAAAAATTCATATATATTCTAGTTCATGAAATTTATATGCCATATAGAAAATGATTCTTAGAAATACAATCAAAGTGGTCACAAATCACTAAGTGGACGCTTTAACTAAGGGACCTAAAGAAGCTGAACCTTCTGGAAAATTTTACATGCATGATTTTTTTATAGAATTTATATCATACGTACAGCATTTCCTGGGGAAAAAATGTCGTCCATAAGTTCTACGTTGTTGTCTAAATCTTGAATACAGTAACCAATCGAATAGAACACGTATATCCTATATTTTGTATGAGAAATCACTCAATTTGTACGTGAGAATAAATCAGACATAATAGAATCATTGTGTTGTTCGATTTCATCCTCACATTTATAATAACAAATATATTCATTCATTTTGTATATAATAAAATATAAATGAAAAACTATGCTATATTAAGGTGACGCCTGTCACGTCTGTCTTTCAACATTTTCTATATTTCTGCCATTATTTATTTACGGATATATATATATATATACATATATATATATATATATATATATATATTATCTTTATTAACGAATAATTACTACGTGCATGAAAGTAACTCATCGATATACATGCATGTTTCAGAGTTTACTCCTGATCTGTATAGCTAGTCAAAAATAAATGAAATCCAACAATCTTACATTCATAATGATAAAAATTGTGAAAAAAATGGCGTGGTCCCGAGGGTTGCCTGATAAAACACTAGACAACTTATCGAGCGGTTGTAGGTTCGATCCTTGTAAAACAAGCCTAGCTATACTGATGAGGAGTAAACTCTGAAACATGTATATATATATATATATTTATATATTTATAGCTGTCATACTTTTATGCGCGTAGAAATTATTAATTAATCATTAATAAATAATATTTAAATAAAATAAAAAAGTGGAAGAAAAATGTAAACAAAGGGTAAATAACTCCTTTCTTAGAATAAACGCTCATAGAGCGAAAAAAAAAAGAAATTAGTACAAAAACACTAATGAAAAATAAATAAAATTAAACAGTCTTATATTTATAACGAGAAAAATCGTGCAAAAAATGGCATATATATATATATATGTATAACGTGGATTTTATCACGCATATAAATATTTACAAAATGTATTGTTTAAAAGTAAGGATCACAGGATACAATAACTTACTTTTTTATTCCGTTTTGTTTGAAAAATATTTTTTTACAGACGAAAACAATTACCAAAAATGGTCAATACTCTTTGTATAACTGGCAGATTAAAGAAGAAATTGAGAAGTGTTCTGTTCAGTGAAGATCAATGCAATCTCTAAGATGAGGAAATAATATAAATTACTTTGTGCAACGCTGCAACTAAAATATGTGTCTGCATCTCTACATGTAACTTAAATGATGTATTGCCATTTTCTACCATATTCCTTAACTAACTCTGTATATTTCGTAGCCTTAATAAGTGTATATCTATCCAGCTGCCTATTTTTTACATAGAAGTCACCACATATCTAGGTCCGGAGGCCAACTGAGGATAATTGTTAATATGTGGTCAGTAGTCAATGGAAAAATAGCTTAATAACCGTTAGTAGTTTAAATTTGATTAATTGGATAACTTAAAGGGGACGGATCATCAAGAATTTTTTTACGTTGGACTTGAAGACTGCCACATATTAGTCATCTGGAAAACAGGCAAATTGAAGAGAGTTTCCCAGGTGTGCAGTTCAAAGAAAAGCTTTGCAGATCAAACCTACGTTTGGGTGTAGGCACATATAAAGAATGGGTGAAATTAGTGAATATGGTTTCAGCTAGACAAGTGTTTTTTTATGATGGTTTGATGAGGAAGGACTATAGATTAAAGCCCAGACGAGGACTGGCCATGAAAATAAAGAGAAATCCGAAACAGGCCCGCAAGGCCTCTTTTGTAGGAATGAGTTGGCATCCCCCACTAGGCTACAAGGTATATTTATCTATTATAATAGAAAATATATATTCATGAAAGCATACCTGTATAATGTTGAATTATATTTCGCAATTGTTTAATATAAACACCCTCATATTTATATTTTAAAAGTGAATTACACTTTCTTAGAAGCATAGTCTTGAATGTACTACTTTCTTCACAAAAAAGAAACTAATTTGAATATTCTTTAAAAGTTGACTTTTTTATACATTCACTGTTCGGCTTTGTCTATTTTCCTATTCGCCAATTAGTTCCATTTTACTATTACCCAGCGTTGTATTATGAATATTTTCCAAATTCTGCATGGTTTCCTAGCATTTTACCTCCATTTAGAATAAATATATCTTTATTTAGAAGAATTTGTCAAAAGCATGCTGGTCGCTTTCAGTTATCTTGTCTGACACATGAGCACCAAGATGCACTATATATTTTAACATATGGGCCGGCCCCTGAGCAAGTGAGTGCAATGCGTGACGAGCAGTGACAGAAATTTCATCTGGACATGAATGCTATAAAGACATGGGACTTGGGTCGCTAAGACGTATTTATGATGTTTGATTACCGTTGGAATCTGAAGAGCGAATTCTCTGCCACTGAATATTTTAGGAGTTCGAAGAAACGGAAGTTAAGCCGTGAAATTTTAACAATGTTGATGCAACAGGAGATTCTTGCGTGCTACATGCATAGCAATCATTTTCTCTTATCCGTTGGCTTTAGGAGGTAATCAATATATGTTGTTGCATTTCCTTTAAAAATATTTAAGATAATATGTGGTGACAAAATGCAGCTGATAATGCCACAAAAATGTAATCTATTTGTTCAAACAGAACGGATTCCTTGTTAGGATTCTCCAGTGCCAACATACTCTAAATCTGTTAGAGATATCTGGACAACATACAAAAAGGAAAAAAAAACATAATTTGTGCCTTATGTAATAATACTGTAATATTGCGAGAACTTATAAAATAAATATATGAATAATAAATCCGTTATGCAACAAAACCCACCACATATTTCAGATATGTTGACGACACTTTTGCCATGTTTTCATCGCAAATGAAACGTTATCTTTTTCAATAGATTTAATTCTTTGCATGCCGCTCTTAAGTTCACTATAGAAAGTGAGAAGGACAATTCTCTTCCCTTCTTGGATGTTCTTGTTGAACGTCCAAGAGGGGGCTTTCTCACTACCATTTATAGGAAGCCAACTTTTACTGGTTTATATGTGAACTGGTCGTCTTTTGTACCCAAATCACGCAAGGTCGGCTTAATCAATATTCTGTTACATAGAACTCTCATGATATGTTCACCTAATAGATTAGACTCTGAATAGGATAAGATCAGATACATTTTTATCAATAATGGTTATCCATTAGACCTTATTGAAGACTGCATTGACAAGAAGGTTGATGATTTCTAATCCTCTAAAACGTTTTGGGCCTGCGAAGTACCCGGTGTATTTAAAATTACCTTGTATTAGGGAAAAGAGTATTTAATTGTCAATACACACTGTTAGGATTGGTTTGTATGTGCTTCTACTCTGTTTCCTTGCGTTTGGTATACACTACGAGACCTGTTTTTCCTTCATTTCGCAAAGATAGTTTGCCTTACACCCAAATTAGTAATATTGTTTATCAATGTTAATGACAGTGCGATGCTGGTTCTGTTGTGCGAACATATTTGCATTTGCTAACTCGTATAAACCAGCACGTGCCATCTAAAATCAGACAGGGGAGGGCAGGATCTGTTAGTCTTCCTCCTTCCGTAGCATGGAACTCTGCCGTTGGTCAGCATTTAGTTGACAATCCACGCTGTGTTGAAAAATATAAAATAGAGTGGTTCGAGGGGCTTCACAGAGTAGACTCCAAATAAACATTTAAAAATTTTGGAGTCGGCCTCTATTGCGATTCGAAAATCTTGTTTGTGTCGGCAAAAGGAGACAACGAAAACATTATTTCTCTTTTGGGAACATTGGTCCATTTTACCCCCATTTTCCCCTTTTCCCCTCGTTGTGGCAAGGCTTAATTTTAATCCCTTTTAAACGCAATTGCAGATTAAATATTTCTTTTAATCGTGTTTTTCTTATTTCTGGCACATTCCCTCGTAGTGCTCTTTAGTTTCGCCAGTAATATTGTTTTGTATGCTATCGATTTCTCCTGATGAGTTGATAGCCGAAAGAGCTCTCGAGAAAAGCCCTTATGTTTATTCAAATCCTTATATAAATTTTGTACATCCAAACATTTATATATATATATATATATATATATATATATATATATGTATATATGTATGTATGTATATATATCCGTAAAATGGAGTTTAATTGTTATTTGTTAAGATGAATTTAAACAAATAAAAATGAGGAAATGGGAAATTTTCGAAGTTTAAAAAGAGTATAGGGCAACTAAATAAAAGTAAAAGGGGCAATGTTAATTAATGCGAGCCTTTACATAATCATTTAAAATTATCTGTAAATATACAAGCAAAATGTTTTAAAAGTGATTTAAATGGTATTTTTATTGTATGTTTCAATGTTTTTTTCATTAATTTTCATTTATTTTTTTATAAATATTTAATATTTGTCACGCATTAGTATGTATGCAGTTTTAACACAAAAAATATAAATGTAGTTACACATCTTACCCATGACAATTATTAATATTTCTTTAAGTAATGAAAAATCAAATTCCGACGAGTTTAGAGTCACGAAGTTTTGTCGTCTGTAAATATATTCTCAATATTTTGTTATGTTATGAAGTGATGTTTAATATTTATATGCTTAGATCATTTGTGAATAACTATGTTCTGCGGTAAGACTATGCAAGCTTGATTATCACAATTGATTACTACTAAAGTCTTAATTTATTCTTGTTTTAAAAATAGTCTATAGAATAGCTTTTAGGTATAGCGCTTCTTGATCACTATGTCGGAGCGCTAGGAACTCCACCATACACATAGAGACAGAAAGACAATAAGGCGCTTTTAAGATTTCCATGACAAAATAGTCCATTTTATGATAGTCTAAAACAGTATAGGGATATACCTTTTCAATCTTCATCGTTTTCCCAATCTGAATTTTAGAACGCTTCTAATTTTAGAGAACGTGATAACCTTCTAAAATCTCAATGTTGTTCCTTCGTTTTTCTTTATTAATGACGGACATGTTTCGCTCTGTTTAAATCATCTATTGTTGGTTTTTATTATTTTTTGCATAGTTTACATATGTTAAGTCACGTAACAGTCATTAAGTTTACAGAGCTTCCTATAATCTCCCGGCATTTTTTTTATCGTCACTTATTTCAGATTATGTGTTTGTATTTTTAGTTTTAGAATTTTCAATTTGGTTTGAGCGTTTCTTGCATTTTGGCATTTCAACCTTTAATAGTATAATATCCATGTTACTCGATTGATTCATTTTAATAATTCCTTTTCCGTGAGGCAAGAAACTATGAAATCTTGCCAAGATTGATATTTTTAAATTTTATTTTTCATCTGTTCTTAACATCGGTTAAAATGATGTCAAATTTGAGGCGATTTCAATGTTATCGATCCATAAAAATTAATTCAGGAGTTCAATGTCTTTGTTTTGAGAATACAAAGAGAGGCTCAATGAGCATTATTTGAATTGTTGTTTAATAATATACTCATGAAATACTGTATTCCAGCATCGACTGCTCTGTCTCAGGCCGTACAGTGATTTGTTGAGCCTCCCCAAGCAACTTTTATTTTTTTTATTATGAATCCGTGTGGAGAGGTAATATAAATTTAAGAGTATATTGGGTAATTAAATAAGGATTTTAACGTCTATGTGATGAATGTTGGAGTTATATTGCGATGCGATACTATTTGCAATATCATTCTCATTGTGGTCTGATTTTAATCAGTTTACACGTAGAAAATTATTCTATACCGAAAATTTTAAACAATCAGTTAACAACAAATCTAGCATTGCACTGTTTAACATCTGAAGCTGCTTTCTTTTGTCGAATTGGTATTATTTTCTGTTAAATCATTTCTTTCGCTTCCCATTGCTGTTTTCCATTTCCTACAATGTTCTGAATTTAATGCTTCTTTAAAGTCTTTTTTATTGTATTATCCATGGAATAGACAAAGTCGACTTGATAGTCTTTATAATTGTCGACCAAAAAAATGTTGGGTCGTCCTGTACTTTTTTTTGGGTAAAGCTCTGATTAATGTTTTACTTTAACATAAACATTATCGCTGTCATCTCTTGCGCGACGTCATTTTCGTCATTTCTAGAATTGGTTCGGTAGCTGATTTAATTATTGGAACGATAGAGTCAGTAACATAAAAAATCGCACGTCAAATAAAATTAGTAGTAAAAGAATAATATTTTGTGTTCAATGTACGTGTTTTGTTTTCTTCGGAACTTTTAAGAATATCCTCTTGAAAAAAACATTCTATCCCACCCGTTAACTTAATGTAATTAATCAGTTAAAATATACTGACAGTTCTTACTACATTTGTCGCACGACGTTAGGTTTCGATAGTAGAGTTCAACAAGATATCCCTGGAAAAATCAGGAGTAGAACCTAACTACTAACGGACGTTCTTAGAAACACATCCGTGTATTCAATATCTAATCAATAGCTTAAAAAACATGTCATGCGTGAGGGAATTCAGCATTTACTAATTAAACATTTTTAGTCGCGTTCATTGGAACTTTCATCTGAGGATTTTGGTGACCATTCATGTCTTTTGAAGTGACGTTTTCTTTGTAAATATCATGAATGTTTCTAAGGTTATAAAGAGATTGTGTATGTTTGTGTGCGTGTGTGTGTATGTGTATGTCTGTGATTTCTCTTGTATACATTTACACAGATGGACATATACACAGAAATACCGATTCTATCCTTCAAAAGAGTGGGCGGACTTTAGTTCCGATATTACTTTGGTTCTTTGTCATCATGCAGTACTAACGCGATGTCAGATAAAGAAAAAACTTGATGATTAATCGGCCTTTTGAGATACTTAAGCTTGACAATGCCAAACATCTATTTAAAGGTATCGCTCTCGTATATATCACTATCTTGAGTCCTGTTTCTCTGAGGTAGACCCATATATACATATATACATGTATACATTCATACGTCTAAGCACACACACACACGCACATATTGTATGAGGTAAAGAGAGAATTAAAATAGGGATAGAGTTTGACGAGAGATATAGAGAGAGTGAGAGCGACAATGAGAATACACTCGGCGTTACATAAATAAACACGAGCATTCAAAGAAGAGTCCTAAAACATACCCTTAATCTTCAAGTCTCACACGATGATAAACAGATTGCGCCGGTTCTTTTAAACATAAAACGAACATATCCGACGTGTCTAGCTTGTGTTGCTGTCTTTGACTTCCTTCTGGATTCTATTTAATTTTTGTTTATTTGAATTATACACCGAGAAAAGTTTATTTCGGAATAACAAGAATGTGTCTTAATGCAATCCGCATGATATGGCACAGAGACACGCGTTAATATCGTAATTTTCTCGCTCTTACATTTATATAAAAAGCCGAGTTTCTCTATTTGAAAATTATCAAAAGTAACTTTACATATACTCATTCTTAACATGCGGGGGGCTTCATGAAATTCAACTAATTTACATATCTTTAAATTCCGCAAATTTGCGTAGAATTTAAAAGTAACAAGTTCTATCTCACAGAGCTACGAGGGGAGTGCAATAAGGAATGTCCCTGGCGCACTTCCCATAGCAGTAGAACAACGAAAGTTGACACAGTAATTAGTCTTTCTCTACATATGAACCACACAGATTTATGCATTTCTCCCATCGTTTGATGCAGCTCTGGAGACCGTTTTTGTAGAACACCCCAGGTTGGTCCTCCAACCATGGCGTGATTTTAGAAATCAAGGATGTATAATCTGGGAAAAGATTTCCTTTCAAAAACAACTTCATGGTTGGGAAGAGGTGAAAGTCAGAGGGGGCAAGGTCAGGAGAGTAGGGAGGATGGGGAATAATTTCATAACAACACGGCCGTGCTTCTGATCTGGCGACATGCGAGTTGTGGACCGGAGCCTTGTCCTGCAGGAGGAGGGTACCTTTGTTGATCTTGCTCCGGCTTTTGATTTTGATAGCTTCCCTTAATTTCTTCACAAGTGCCGCATAATAGGCTCCTGTAATTGTGGTACCCTTTGCCAGGATATATGTCATCACTATATCGTCCTGATGCCAGAAGACTGTGAACATGTCCTTGCCGGCGGAGGGCTGCACCCTTTGGACTTTGGTCTCTAGATCATAGGGAGACACCCAGGTTTCATCCTATGAAATCAGTCTTTTGAAAAACTTTGACTCATCTTCTTTGCACATCTCCAAATTCAACCTCAAGCACTCGACTCGTTCTCGCTTCTGGAATGGTGTGAGCAACCTGGGAATCCATCTGGCAGGCACCTTATGCATATGCAAATGGTCACGCTCCATTTCACACTGGACTCAGTTCAAACACCTCTAAAACAGAAACCACAACTTGTTAAGAGCAGAAATTTGCCACATAACCCGTAGAGATATAAATCATAGCACATGCAAAATTTCAGCTAGATCAGACAACTGGACGTCGGTCAGGGGCATTACTTATTGCACATCCAACGTATTTCTATCTCTTTCTCTTTCTTTCTCTCTCTGTCTCTCTGTCTCTCTGTCTCTCTCTCTATATATATATATATGTACATATAAAAGTGATCTTGTCGATGGGCGCGGAAAAAAAGTATCTACAAACTCCTCTCTATAGACTTGAATTACGATACATGCATATAAAGTAGTTTGTCCTGTTGCACACTTTCGATTTGGTTTTAGCCGGGAAAAATTCTGTTATGGGACTAAAACTGAACACACACCAGTTTACATTAGCAGCGTAAGTCACTGCTTCAAGACATTTTCATTTCAAGATCAATATTATCACACTGATGCTTTGTAATCGTTAAAAAAGTGATAACACAAGTAGATATTTTGTCTGTCCCCAGATCGGATTTTTATTTAAAAAAAAAATAACCCAATATATATATATATATATATATATATATATATATATATATATATATATATATATATATATATATATATATATATATATATATATATATATATATACACATATTGTTGTGTCACGCAAATGTTCTCCTGGAAATGCCTGCGTTTTTATCTAGACGATTAGTAATTAGCAAGAACCAATAATAAACGATCAGGAACATATTCAATAACCTTAGAAATAAATAACGAGGAATATTATTTTTTTTTAAATATCGTAAACTAAAAGTTTTTTTTTGCTTAAAGCATGTCAAACGATTAAAACAATATTATAACATCATGAAATGTAAACACATATTTTGTAAACACTAAGCAAGGCGATATATGCCTAAAAGGGGAATGATGAAATCTCACCCAAGAAACGTCGACATTCTATTTCTGCTTGATGAAAACCGTTTTTTTTTGTTGAAGACTATATACTAGTTTGCCAGTTGTGTACAAATCCCAATAGCGATAAGAAACTGTTATCATGGTTGAAATGTAACACTGTTTTCTGAGCGAGATCGGAGATGCGCCGTTGTACAACTCATGCTCTCTAGCGATCTCAGTTATGAAACTGGACCATTGCCGGCACTCTCAAAATGCATCGCTGGAGTACCACGGATAACAGAGACGTGCACAGGGTGAGGAAAACAAAGTCTCAGGCAGCTGCTATAGAAGACTATTTAAAAACTGAGTAAAAGTATCACTTATAACATGGTAATTCTAGAAATATTTTTGCCGTAGTATTTCACTATTGAGCTATCTAAATGTAAAACTTTGTGTGACTTATCTATATCTTACTACTACATAAGTAGTTAAATTATATATAAATATACCCACATATATAGATATATATGTGTGTGTGTTTATTACATACATAGATATATATGTTTGTGTTTATTACGTTTCTGAATTTTATAGAGGAAAATTTGTTATTCATATTATTTGAGACGGTCTTTAGAATATTTGGGTGAGTTCAATTATAAAGGGATAATCTCCTGAAGATTGAAGGCGCAATATTTAGTGTGAGTGACTGAAGGATACAATTGTGAATTAATATTAAAATTTATCCAGTCTTGACTGGCAGATAAAAGCCTAATACCTGTGTGAAATAAATAAAGTGTAGCATGGACATTCTAGCATCGAGTGTAAAATTCCCGGGTTCGACCAAATACAGCTGAAGAATAGCATATGATTACATCGACTGTCAAGTTGTAAAAATTTCATTCAATGTAAGAGACTCCCGATTACTCTAAACTATATAAATGTCTATATAATTTAATTGCAGCATAAACACGCATAACATATTTTAAAGCATTTACTTTATGATAGTAGTCTTATGTATGGTATCACTTTTATATACGTTTTATTAAATTAAAAATAGGGTATATAAGATCAAGAAAAAAACATATATATGCCTTAAGACTGAAAATAGTTGTATCATTTCCGTATAGCAATCACTAAAAATTAATTTCCTAATTTTTGCACTTTTTAAAGATGGTTCTTAATCATTATAACGGTAAACCAACTTTTACATTAATGGAAAGATGCATGTGAACATATTTTGAAAATGTGATAATGTTACAAGTTTAAAAACAGTTCTGAAAGCAAAATAAAATGTTTAGATAATCTGGGCGAACTTGTAATAGTTTATTCTGCATTGAATATAAGCAAACATTTGTGTTGAGGAAAAATTAAAATCAATACACTCTATTTTTACCATAGTTTGCACATCTACACTTCACCAGCATTACGAATACTTAATACATAATAACATATATACAACTTTAGATATTTATGCTAGGAAAGACTCATGTTAAATAAATGCGTGCAAACTACTTACAATAGCATTTAGGATTTTACGTTAGGGATACCATTTAAAATTTAGCATTTTTATGTATAGTAAAATTGTCCGCTATATACAAGGACCGTTCCAAAAGGTATTTTATCACTCAAAATTTAAAAGGTAGGGGGCAAGTGTGATACTATAAAAACAGAAACTCCTTTGTAATTCATATATTTCTCTATTGTAACCAACAATTCTAAATGCACGTTTGCCAGAGTCTCATCCCACCAATATCAGCAACAGAGATATTAAATTGCAGCTGTTGAATACATTAGGGCAGGTATTATAATAGTGCCAATTTCAATTACTTTGGATCCATTCGGACCAGAATGAATTGGAGGCATTACTATATGAACAACCTTCATAAAGGTCGCAAAACTGAAACGGAATTAACACGGGAAAGATGAGATAGTTAAAATATTGTGTCCTTTTACATTTAAACAGCTTATCCTAATCGGTTTTCATATGCAAAAAGTACCATTAATTACATATAAAATGTTAGTCAATGCGCAAATTAAGGCAGTACTATACAAAATATCGAAGCGCGGGAAACGTATAAGTTCTGATGCGCCGTAAAATATGCATCTTGCACAAATCATCTTAAGAGAAAAAACTCCGAACACATTAATATATTTATATTTTTCAGGTGATTAAATGTAATATAAATTATTTAAATACTACTATTTCTGAAAGTTATTTTTGGAGATAATCAACAAGCTTGGAATGGATAAAAATTAGTTGATCAATCGATACTTCATTGATAAAAAGAAAATGGGGATATCATTCTAAAAAAATAAGTATGCAAATCATTGCAGAAGCTTTACAAACGTGCAGGTGAGAATTTCAAGTCTGTTATTTTGAGGCACATAGTTCGTTTGTAACGTATTTTGAACCCACGTGACTTATTTTTTCGATCTTTCTTCCGATCCAGGGCAAGTTGGTTGATGGATTCCCAAATGCTGAGAGATATCAAATAATAAAATCTCTCTCATTACCTTCTCTGCTTCTACTGCCTTATAACATACACTAAAAACATAACTTTAATAGGCCAGTGATTGATCGTTTAACATGAAAAACACACATTTTTAGAGGTTTACCTTTGATTTTATCAAATACAGAGAGGATATTTTATTGTTGCGATCAGGCAATGTCGCGTAAATATAACGCATTACGTAATTTTGAAACACCTCAATGAGATTGGCTAGTTATTTAGTTCATATCATACAAGTAAGCCCATATAAAACTTCTGGAAGGACATAAATTAACTTCTACGTTAACAATTATCAGCACGTTTTTTTTTTTTTAATTTTGAAATGGTGATGTGTTTTTGGAAAGTCGCCTCAGGCCGATTCCGTGTGTCAATGTTGTCTCCTGATCACGGGGAAAAAGGCAGTTTATACCCTAATACGTGAATAGTGTTACCTGTTAGGTGCGTTTACACTGAATAGTTGAGTTTCATGTTTAAATGTGTATCATTTAGTTAATTCGAATTAGTAATTTGAATGTTATTCTCACGACGATTCTCATACATTTGTCGAAATTCAATCTCCTTATAGTAGGAAAAAAATCTTGACAATAAAAGAAACCCCTTAAGATGAAAAAACATTATTTCAAAATGTTCCCTAATTGGATTGAAGAACATGAGAGTAACATCGAGTGTTGGGAAAAAACTGTCATAATTATCTGTAAAACACATGTTATGTGTTTATTATATATGAAATATTAAGTATTTTCCTTTAGATGCTCCGACGAATTACAATCCCATGTACGTCCTCGAGGTAAATACTCCGACAAAGCCGACAAGCAGCAAAATCCCACCCCTACACAGTAGAGATCCCCATATGTAAGAAAGTCTTCTACTCTAATTGTGTTCACCCCTCGGGTTGCTAAACTTTAAAATTCTTCATAGCTTCCTTCTTCCCTCACTGTACTGACATGAAGAAGTGCAAATGTAATGTAAACTGATATCTTGCTGCGCAGCCCCCTACATAGTATCCTAGAAATTTATGTTACTGCTATTAACCCCCTACATCAAAGTGATGCTTTGCCTTGTTTTGTGTAAAAATGCAATAAAATAATAAAAATAATAATATAAAATCCTAGGAAATCTAAAATTTTCAGATGACATATTATATATTTCACTTATTTCACTTTACTTAATGAAGAGTAGAGATAAGAACTAATGAGACAGTATAATGTGAACGTTTCTCTCTTAATGAATGTGGAATCATTAAAAAATTATATTATTAAAACAACACAGACCATATCCATTAATTGAAAATATAATGCGCGAAGGATTCTTTCAGGCGGAATGAAAAGAAAAATGCTGAAAATATAGATAACCTTAACTTGATTCCTATACTATTAGAGCGGCTTACATGAAAGTATAAAATTATATTTAAAAAAAAAACAGACAATTAATACCATAAAAAGTTAGGCAGTGTATGGAGATCAATACTTAATTTAAGTTGGGCCCAGTACTGTATGTTGATTGTTGCCGTTTCCTAAGAAACGGATAAATATAACATATTAACGAGGGAGTGATTTTGGGGCAACTTTCTCATAGCAGTACAAGAGATACCATATTTCTTTACTGAAATTTATAATGTACTAGCATTTCAGCCCGGCGTTGCCCGGGTGTTTGGAGGTGTATGCTGAGCAAAAAAAAAAAAGAGTAATTTTTTTTTTAAATTTGACCCCTATTATGACCCCTTAAAATTTATAGTTTCGGGCTCAAATCACTTTATTAAATTAGATCCAGGTTCAAGGAACCTATATCTAAAATTTCAAGTGTCTAGACCCAAAATTGTCGGAGGAGTTTGGTAGAGTTCTTAAAGGTCAAATCGTTGAAATTTGACCCCTTAAGGGCCAAATTTCTGGCTGACACCCGTCACATCGATTTTCCCACATCTCAGTACCCGGTATTTAAAATTTCGAGTCTATAGACTAAAAATTGACAGAGTTATTGCGTAGGGAAATGTACACAGACAGACAGAAAGACAGACACGTTCACTTTTATAGATATATAGATAATATATTATAACCTAATTTTTATTCATCTATACATGGCAGAACATATAAACATCATTTTTTTATAGTTTCTGAGGTTCTTGAGTAAGATCAATATTCCGTATACGAAGGGCATGCATAAAGTAATGCCCCTGACGACTTTCGTTTATCTGATCTTGCTGAAATTTTGAATGTGCAATTGATTTTTATCTCTACGGGTTATGTGGTAAATTACACCACTGAACTAATTGTGGTTTCTGTTTTACAGGTGTTTTAACTGAGTAAGGTTTGAAATGGAGCCTGTTGAATGTCGAGCAGTGATCCGGATTTTTGTAATTGAAAGGGCACATACACCACAGGAGAATTTTTTTATGAAATGAAAGAAACGTATGGAGACAATACCCCATCATATGACCTTGTAAAACGCTTGCATCGTGAATTCAAACATGGCCGGAAGTCTGTCGAAACAGCTCCAAGACCTGGTCGCCTCACTTTTTCCATTTATGAGATATCTGTCCATCAAGTTGAGGCTGCCATTTTGGAGGATCGACTCATTACTATTCACCAAATAGCCCAACATGTCAAGATTTGTACAGGGTTTGTAGAAACTATCATTCATGATCATTTGCATATGCATAACGTGTTTGCCAGATGGATTCCCAGGTTGCTCACACAATTCCAGAAGCGAGAACCGGTCGAGTGCTTGAGGTTGAATTTGGAGATGTGCAAAGAAGGTTAGTCAACGGTTTTCAAAAGACTGATTACATAGGATGAAACCTGGGTCCATCTCTATGATCCAGAGACCAAATCGCAGTCAATGCAGTAGAAGCACTTTATTACATTGATTCCAAAGAAGGCAAGGGTGCAGCCCTCCGCTGGCAAGGTCATGCTCACATTCTTCTGGGACCAAGAAGGATTTGTGATGACAGATTTTCTAACCAAGAGTACCACAAATACAGGAGCCTATTAGGCGTCACTTGTAAAGAAATTAAGGGAAGCTATCAAAATCAAGAGGCGGGGCAAAATCAGCAAAGGTACCCTCCTCCTGCATGACGACGCTCCGGTCCACAACTTGCATGTCGCCAGATCAGAAGCACGGCCGTGTGGTTATGAAATTATTCCCCACCCTCCCTACTCTCCTGACCTTGCACCCTCTGACTTTCACCTCTTCCCAGCCATGAAGTTGTTTTTGTAAGGAAAGGATTTCCCAGATGGTGCAGCTCTGATTTCTGAAATCCCGTCGTGGTTGGGGGCCCAACCTGGGGTGTTCTGCAAAAACAGTTTCCAGAGCTGCATCCAACGATGGGGGAAATGCACAAGTCATGCTGATTATTATGTAGACAAAGACTAATAACTAAGTTTCGTTGCTCTACTTCTATGGGAAGTGGGCCAGGGACATTAATTATTGCACGACTCTCGTACATGAAAAATATACAATTGTATTGTTCAGAGTTAGTACTTCATCTGATTCTTTGTTTCTAATAAATAATGAAGATTTAACATCTTTTGTTGGTGCAAAAATAAGTATTTTTAATAATATATATATATATATATATACACACACACACACACACACACACACACACATATATATATATATATATATATATATATATATGCGTCAAAAACCGACATTATTATTGCGGCAACATTATATTTAATTGTACTAGCGGGAATTTGCAGTTTTCTGTATGTGCGATATTTCCAGATATTCTGTTGTCCTATAGAATTGATTAAACACAATTGGTTGTGATGTTGAAATATCGAAACTATGTGAAAAATCTGGGTGTTGTGTGTAAATGGTTAATGTTTCTTAAGAGTAGGCCAAAAGTGATAGTGATGATTCTTAGCAGAACGCCAAACGTATCATGTATTACACCAATGCTAATTCTAGTGGGTAACGACTTCTAAAATGATTTGAAATACCTTCTATAATTAAATAACGCATTTGTTTTTGGCTGGCCACAACCAAGAGCATTTCGACTACAAACGTGCTTATTAAATCCTCCTCCAATTTTTGATAACAGCCCTTGATAATTACACTAAGAACAACAGATCTCATATCTTTGTTTTGTGTCGTATATTTTCGTTTACCAACCTTCTTCTCTAATGCTGTTTCTATTGTATTTCTCTCCATTATTTCAGGTTTCGCCCAGATGATTGATTTGGTGTTATCCTGTACTTCAAGAAATAACGAGTTGTTATGAGAATCGTCGTGCGTTTGGTGAACCACATATTCATTTAGACAGAAATTTAGCTGTAGAGAGGCACTGCGCTTTTTCAACTTTGAAACTTGCCTGTCACATTGAGGATAAGCGTTCGTATCAAAAGTTCTCTTTTCCTTACTTCCATTTACTATGTCATATTACTATGATCTTTTTCCAATTAGTTACGTTGTTTCCGTTTGGTTCATTGATATTGTGTCAATCGCTTTTTTGGTATATGTCTTAAGCTATTTTTGCTAGCATATTTTTAGAGTCCATCCATATTTCTACCAAATATTTGTTTTAGATAGAAGATTACATTCTGCATTATATAACTAACATATTATTTTTTATTTATTAATGCATATAAAACCTCACTTATTTTCTGATAAAGAAGTGCAATATTCATTATTTTCATATATTTTCTTGATTCGACAATATTATTCATTTTAAAACAAATGTAACGTTTTGGAATTAATTTATATTTAACATAATTCCATATTTACAGTATAGTCCAGATATGAAACTAATATAAGAAAATGGCATGCTCCATTGCTACGCACTGAATCCAACAATCTTTCATTTATTTACATTTGGTTACCTTACATTAACTCGATACATGAATATGTATTTGCAAGAATTTACACATTATTTATAAAATATTATATAATCCTTTAAATCATTATCACAGTCGCAAAGACCTACAGTGAATGGAGTTGTTTCTTTTCCTCTAAATAGAAAGTGCTCCTACTCTCCCAAAATAATGATTCTCCTTGTTCAGATTGCACCTAATATTATTGGCTGAGGACTACCCCTGTATGCATTCCAGAATGTTCACCCTTATCCAAAGAAAACGTTTCAGAGACTTCAAAACATGGTTTCCCCCGTAAGCAAGAAGCAATGATATTAAATAAAATACTCCGATTACACACATATAAACACATCGATTTTTTTAGAAACATCGCTACCTGAAGATAGCCATTATTTCCTTTTCCTTTTAGAAAAGCAAGATAAACATTCTTTTTTTCTTATTATACAATTGGCGAACATGTTTTCTGTAAACAGAGATTAAAATATTACTAACAACTGATTACGCGACGGCTTTCCTGTTATATGGAAGCCCTTTAGCTGTCTAAACCTTTTACATTATTCTTTCTTTGAAAACACCTACATACATCTTTTCATTTTTTTTTCGATTGCTAGGCGATTACTACAGTCAAAACTCGGTTTTCATACTTGTAATTTAGAACGATCGATCGGTAACATTTAAAAAAAATATTTAAAAAATATATTGCCACGTATTTTTTTTATGTAACCAAGCTAATACAATTAATAATACACAATGTATTCTGTATGCGACACGAAAATCAACGATAACTTCATTAGATTTAAGCATTCGAATAAGAAGAGGCGGGACTTTTTTCTTTTTAATTAAGAAGTATATGGTATAGTATGGTTATTAAAATGTTAAAATTAGTCTTATACCTAAAAATATATAACGAATGAAACTCGTTAGTAAAACAATGGTGGTACATTCCTGTATAACTATTGTCGCATTTTCATTTATTTTTATGTTTATAACAGTATGTCGGTGATATTTATATTATAATCTTTATTCCAGGATAATATCATATTCAAGTCATCAAATTTAATATTCTCTAACATGGGAAACGTCCCAGTAGTAAATCTCACTGTGCTTTTGTTAAACATAAGTCGATTATTACCATTTTTCTTTCTCAAAGTCTATTATAAAGACATTTATTATCACACGCTCATCACTCCTAGCCGCGTTTCCATTTCTACCGACCGCACGCTGGCAACAGCAAGCCCATTCTCGTTTTCATTTTAAAACTCTATTTCATTTAGCGCCGACATTGATTCTCCCCGACTACGTGATATTCTTTTTATTTGTCTTCAGACGGAGCGCAAGCTCACTTCTCAATTTACACACGCCTGTAAAAAATGCTCCTGCTGCTAATACTTGCTAACTATTTTTAGACTGCTGCAGATATTTTCTTACGAGCTCATGTGCACTGTTACATGAGGAGTATATGGCAGGGTGCTCATCATTATTTTGTTCCTGGCGCAATTCGCGCACATGTATTTTCCGGGGTGGAGGGTATTTATCAAATCAAGGAAAGCAGTGCCTAATCTTATAAGCGAAAACAAGTAGTTTGTCAATATTTAGATATGAGTATTAAATATTATATATATTGGAAACTATAATCATTAGCGAATATAAAAAATTTGGAATATTTCAAATTTAAGAAATCGCTTGTACACAGCAAAGCACATTGATAAAAGAGAGAATTTCCTCATGACTATGTAGAGTTAATTTCACATTAATACTATGGTGACTGCCATACTTATATGAATGTGTAATGTTGACCGGCAACGCACTGCATAGATAACGCATGAATACAAGCATTATCAACAAATAACTATTATTTTACAAACGGTAATGAAAGATTATCCGCAGTGCTAAACTGCAGTGTAAATTGTGTAGTATATAGTCTTTTCAAGAAAGAATATTGTAAATATTTATGCACAATCGCAAAACGTACTTTTTTCATAAATATTTTTATTAATCTCGAAATCGGTTATAGGGTGATTTTAAAGATCCCAAAATCAATTAATAGGATTAATTTGTTATAGGTAATTAATAGGATCTCATGTAGCAGGCAGTGCTATGCAGAAAACATGACACTAACCATTTTACTGTATTGATTGAGAAGAACTGATAACTGGTTCATTTGTAAATCCCTAAAACCACTCGCTTGTAATAAGGAAAGAGAATACATCCGTGTTGATTGAATAAGAATCGATTGATTTTAACTTAATATCATTTTTAAGTACATGTAATATGTTACACAACGAAAATTAAAGCATACAAACTGAGTTATAGAGGTTCCACTTGTGTACTTATTTTTCAAACTGTTCATATTTTTATTAGATTCCATATATATATATATATGTTTGTTCCTCAAAAACGACTGAAATCAGACGATGAATTCAATTATAATTTTGGGATATTGTGTTAAATAATCTCGGATAACTATGCGATTTACATTAATCTGCAATTATTACAAGTTAACTTTAAATTAAATATAATTGTTAAATAATCATATACGATGCACTCTCGAAATTAAATAGCTAAAAACTGTTGCTGTAACGTAAGATGCCTAATTGAATATATCTTGAATCATTTCTCATATAAACTATTTCCTTTATGTTTTTGTTTCTTTTTTATTCATTGTTCCGGTAAGGTGTTGGTTTTGTTTCGTTTTCAATTCTAGTTCCTGCCACTTCATTGTATGAATTTTGTTTAGTATTTCAATTGTCCTTCCGTTTTCAATCTTAAAGCTTCTGCGATGTCTTTCTATTATGTTCGAAACCCTAATTCCATCCCATTGTTCTCTTAATAAATCTGTCTCTCTCACATTAACTCTCTTTCTCTCTCTATTTCTTTATCTATACACCAGTCTACCACTCTTTTCCCTCGTTGCCGCATTACTTTTCTTCCCTGTCTTCGAATTCTTCTTTACTCTAACTTGCAAGTCTTCTTAATTGTATCTCACAAATTTTTCTATTAATAAACCACATCCTCCTATTTCCTTTCTCTTTCTTTGGTCTCTCAATTGAACTACTTCGGTCATTCTGACAATTCGCCTTTCGCGTAAGCTCGACAATTCATATCTCTAAATCTTACACCACCCACTGTCTTCTATATTCACTTCCTCAAATACCGTCCTACTCGGGCGACCGTCTCAAACCAGACGCCTATCAGACTGGCTGATAACCAGATGGCTTTAGACTCCTCTTAACCGACCGATGTCCACTATCAACTATGACATTTGCACACTCTATTAATAAGGAGATAATTACACCTGATCTTCGAAACTGGACATTGACCATTTTGCGAAAATCTGGCTTAATAGAATGAATCTCCCAGTTCACGTTTGCGGGAATTTCCACACAAATGGTCTAGTGATAGGGGCCATATTGAAAGAGAAAATTAAAAAAGAAGTTTAGATTAGGAATGGAGAAAGATAAGTGATCTTGCAGAGCTATAGCTTCAGAACAATGTCAGAGAACTGGTAACAGTCCAGCGTTCGTTACATTGCACCTCTCTTTCATTGTATGAGATTGTATCTTGGAATATTTCATTTGCCGACGATTTCAACAAGCTCATTATTCTTGGTGAGAATTCTCTTATAGATAAGCATTATTTCAGCCACAAGATTGATTCAGCTTTTGTAGGTGAACAAATTATGCGGATCAACATTTTAACTTTTCTTTGGCGCTGAGGATAATGGATAATTAAATTGATGCTGACATGAATTAATTATTGATTTCTATATTTGTTCTATTCTCGCAAATATTCGAAAATCTCATAAAACATCTTGATTTTCTTTCGTTATTAATGCTCTGATATAAAGTTCGACTATCTTGAATACAACAATAGACTACACTATATACTGTATATGTACGAATACGTTAATTGTAACAACACTAACACTATCAGTTGATTGAGCCAGTAAAAAAAATTTGCTAACGAAACAATAAGTTTTTAAACTTTTCAGTTTTTAGTCACATGTTAATATTTAGGGCATCATCTATGTTTCGATGGAATTATTAAAGCATGTAAAGAAAAGGCCATAATAAAATTGTTGCGTGGGATATGAATTTGCAAGATAATGAGTGGTCTTCAAAAGCAGCTCATGTTCGAAAAACATGCATGCCACTATATTAGACATAAATTACCAGCCTATCAATAATAAAGTTTGAATTTAGTAAAAGAACAAATTAAATTGTAATAAACGCATAAAAAAACAGGACTTTTAAACGTGAATAAGTGATATATAACATGGAAATTCATTAAATATTCGCTAGATCATCTTAGTGAAGAGCGTAGTAGTTCAGTAGTGATGTGGGCACTATTACTTTGGATGTTTAGTAATCGATTCTTACATCGGGAATAAAAGAACACACTGGCAAAAAAGACTAATAGAGTAATTAGTACACTATGACCTTGAATAAACGTAACGTCCAGCTAATAGATTTTTGTTGTAGATTCCGCGTAAAATTGATCTTATTGTCGATTATTTTCCAATATTGATGATGAAAATAGAAGGGTGAAAAAATTAGAAATTGAAAGATATTCGGCGTAAATCGAGACGCTCTGGTGGTATTGTAGTTATTTTGTTAAAACTGCAAAATTATTTATTCAAGCTAGCAGGGACTTGCCAGGTGTAATATACACTTAAATATTATATTTTAATTCTTGCAGATTTCGTATTATAGAACTAGTAGTCTATCTATTTTTATATATTATTAGTTGCGATTTAAAAAAAATTAAAAAATATATATATATCAGTTGCATTCTTCAGTTTGAATCAAAACGGAATCCCAAACTTATGAATATATATATATATATATATATATATATATATATATATATATATATATATATATATATATATATATATATATAAAGAATTGGAGATCCATAGAAACGTGATTTTAACCTGAATTGAATAAAATACGCATCAATCCTCTTAAAACCAAAGCGCAACGTAATATTAATAAAATAAACACATATTTTACTTGTTTGAAATTTATCACAAATATATTTCAGAGGTAGACTCCATCTTCAGTGTGTAGTTATGTTTCTTTTTTCCTTTTCTTCTTCCTTGCCATGTTGTAAATTTGGAGAAAGAAGTTTGCACAGAACCGCGCGTTGCATCTGGCGGTTTTATTTAGAAGTATATTTGTAATAAATTTTAAACAAGTAAAATATTAGTTTATTTTCCTAATATTACGTTGTGATTTGGTTTCAACTGCACTTGATGCGTATTTGATTTTATTCAAGTTAAAACAATGTATCTATTGAACCCTCATTCTTGAGGTTATTTTCGCGTTACCTACGCACAGATCAAAGATAATATTTCAACGACTAATGTCGCGGAAATAAAAGAAACATATGAAACAAATATAACGAAATCCTGAAAGGAAAATGATTGGGAGGCATTTTATTGAAAGCAGATGAATGTGATACATTGTTGTAACATATATGTTTATGGGGGCCCAATATAAGACTGAAATTAAACAAAGAACAAGCGGATTTATTGGAAAATCATGAATTACAATCGAAACACGCGAGCATGAAAAGTAATATAGTTTAGCTTAAACATGTGAAAGTAAAGGTCTAATTGTTAAAACTGGAAAAGAAAACGACAAGATATTCTAGTAAAAATATAATAACTTTATAACTTAAAATATTGCAGTGTTAAGATTTTTTTTCACAATTCAATCGATAACATTATATAATTAATTCTTAATGTTTACAAAATTTTAAAGTTTAAATTAATTTTATTTCTTATACTAGAATATCTTGTCATTTTTTTCAGTTTTACTAACTATTCCTTCACATTTCCATGTGAAAGCTTACCCATATTACTTTTCATACTCGCATTTTTCTATTGTAATATCAGATGATTATTTTCATTTAACAATTACGATCAATTCTACTTATTATTAATGTCTACATTGTTCATTATTGTGTAGAATATACGGTGCAAATGCTATAGTACACGAACATGTTATATATATATGTGTGTGTGTGTGTGTGTGTGTGTTTGTGTAGATGTATACATAAATAAATCTTGTCTGAGTGTGCGAAATGTCTTTACATACTACTCTCTAAATAGTTGATATAAAGACTTAAAACTTGATATATAGAATATTTACACCGGTGGGACGCCGTTGATTTTTTCCCCCGGAAAAATATCTGAGCAGGTATCAAAATTAAAAAAATAAATAAGTTAACCTTGCAGCGTAAATGTACGTTTTATCTGGTAGTACTTACATTTTTACCTATTTTTAATTCATGTTGCAACAGGAAAGACAGTAATCAAGACTTAACCTGGGGCGCTGAATGTTGGCGTTTTGATTTTAGGTGAGGGCATAGACTGGACTTTTAACTTTTGAAATCAGTTTATATATATATGTGTGTGTGTGTATATATATATACACATATTGTTAAAATATTATACGCAATACAACATACGCTCTGTAATAGTGCGAAATATTCATGAATTTAAATGCAATATTTTAACATATTTTATGACCATGCAATGTCTAGTGGCCTGCTAGCATATAAGAGAAACTTTTAAAAAAATATCCCGGTGTTATTATATAGATAAGATGTATTAGTAGACAATATGTTCCACACAAATATGCATTGATAAATAGGCATGCACTTGTACACCCATGTCTTTTTACTCGTATTGTATATTTTAAAAATGTTGTATGGGGAAATGTTTTAGTTACAAAACAATTTATAAATGGTGCAAGAAGATTCAGAACTTCGTTCTTCAGTTAATAATTATCGTAAAATACAAAAGTATAATAACTCTATGCACATATAAACTTAAAATTATTTTTTTAGAAAACAGTATTTATTGCGAAATAAAAATGTTTTAAATAAAATATATCATACAATAGAGATCTTTTATTTTCTTGTATTTTCGATAATCGAGAATAGAGTATTGATTAATTAGAGGAGTACGCAAGATAGCGTACGTTTTCAAAACTACGGCATATAATAAACAAATGTTCAAAAGTTAGACACAAAGGAAATATTATAGGCGAATTAGATAAAATGTACGTGCCAACAAATAAACAACTTTTGGGAGTTTGTGAAATAAACTCAAATATTTATGGACTCGGTTGTTTATTTTGTTTCGTTGGTTTTTAAATATAATAATATATCTGATTAATTGTATGGGTTTATAAACTCAAATACAAATTTTCTTTCGGAGAATGAGTACATGTTTTGAAGATATCATGTATATATATATATATATATATATATATATATATATATATATATATATATATATATATATATATATATATATACGCCTACAAATGTTGGGGGTTGTATTGGTATTAATATTCCACACCCTTTTTTCTATTAGTATTAATTTACATCCCCACTAAAGCAAAATTTTACACGATATCGTTTATAATGTGGGAGAAACCAGTTCACCACCCTCCAAAAAGTAAAGGGGCCATTCTGGTAGGGACCAAAAATAATAACTGTCTCAATATACAGGGTTTCTCCTCTTTTGACCGAGGACGATTACTTTAAGAGTAGCATCAGAACAGATACTATACCCTGCTCCTCGGCCGAAAGCCAAGAACTACAGAGAAGAAGCAAGTAATTTAAAAGGAAATCCAACTTTCTTATATATACTGTGATTTAATTACATTAATCTGCAAAATATGTAGCTTGTGTTCATAGTCTCTTAAACATCCATTTTAATTAATTCCTTATTAGCATTTTGGTTTTCTTATAGGATAGTCACCTTTGATTTACTATCAGGTGTGGTTATATTTATGGAGACATTTAATATGATTTCTACTTGCGCAATATTTGCGTAAAAATTAGACTAAACACAATCATCGTTATATATATATATATATATATATATATATATATATATATATATATATATATATGCCGAATCGCATGTTGTATCCGCGTGTATTCCTTAGAAAGTACATATATGAATAAAAAAAGAATGCGAAAAGTATAAAGGCTTACAACTTTTCTTTATTCGTTTTTGATTGGTGACGTGCAGGAATACAAAATAATAATATTATGAAAAAAAATTAAAAAAACTTTTTTCATAAGTACATAATTTCGGCTGATCCTTCAGTCTTCATCGGTGTAGTGAAAGTATGAGGATGCACGAGGAACAGGGGAATGGAAAAGGAAGGAAGGTAGAGGAGGAGGAGAAGAAGGAGGAGGAGAAGGAGGTATAGCCAATGAGAAGGTGCCACGTCAGTCTTAAATATATAAACATATAAGTACGCACATACACACATGCACACAGTGCATATATACATACAAACGAAAAATTAAAAATTAAACAGTAAATAAAAATGAGAAACGCGTCTTTAACTGTCTAATCCTTTGAATTCTAACGATATTATTTATTCTAAGAGAGAATAAGAATTCAGAGGATATAAGACGTTATGAGGAGAAACGCTATGATGCTCATTTATAATTTAACGGCTATTTCTCGTTCGAAAATGAACGAAAACGTCGTTTCTAAATTCAACCGTTTTAAGACAAAAACGAAACGCTACTTTTTATTAATATGTATATTAATATGTACATATACATACGTATACAAACAAATACTCACATGTACAAATATATACATATATATATATGCACATATGCATACATAAATGCATGCATATATACATATATACATATACTAATAGACATACATGTACATGCATAAATGCTTGCGCATACATTTACACGTAGAGACAGCTGTACATATATACATACAAGTTTACATAAGCGAATGTAGGGAGAGAGAGAGAGAGGAAGAGGAGAAGAGAGTGACGGGAAAAGAAGCATAGGTGTGCGAGAAATACATACACTTATATACACATATACATATACGGTAATATGAAGAAAATTAACTCTTAAAGAAAATGTGTTTTGAAAACATACACACATATATGCGCACACATACACATTTATCGAAATGTACATACACCCATATATATATATATATATATATATATACCCACATACATGTATATACATATACTGACATTTATATACACTATCAGGTACGCGTACACATACACTCGCACAAATACATACAAATATGCGTACATAATACGCACACACATACACATGCCATGTGTATGAGATGATTAAGAAAGAAAACATTAGGGAAAATGTAAAGATTTCGGAAAGAGTTCCCCCATCTCACCGTGCATTTTAGTCCTAAGGAAAGGAAATGTTTATAGAATATCTTTGTAGTTATGAAAATTGTAGTCACTGAGTAGTCCTAGGTTTTTGTTAAGGCCTGTAGTGTGCGTGTTGAGTTTTAGAATTAATTTTTTTTCATATTTTCTTCTCTGGTGTTGTGTAATAAAATTGGATGCTATGAGGATATATCTGATATTGTCTATTGTGTGGTTAGGTAAATTATAGTGGATAGCTACTGGATGCTGTGTAGATTTATCTCTGATGGTGTGTTTGTGGTTATTAAGACGTCGACGGAACTCCAGGTCTGTTTCCCCCACGTAGTTGCCTTTTGTGCATTTTGTGCGGTATAACAGATATATTACATTTGAGCTATTGCAATTTAGAGGGGGAAGTTTGAGATGGACGTTGGTGCCTGGAGGAGTGAATGTGCTGTTGGTGTTATATGTGTACATATTAGACACCTGGGTCTATTACAAGGTTTGTTTCCTTGAGATGTTTGGGTGCGGTTAATCCGAGTGGATGTGAGTAATGAACGTAAGTTGGGTAGTTGTCGTTTGGCACAAATGGGTGGTGTGTGGTATGTATATATATGCATATATAGAGTTTATATGCATATATATATATATATGTATATATATATATAATTATAAAAATCATATGACCTTGTAACGATGTGTGTAACCCATTTTCCGGTATACAACGTCCGATTACGTATGCGCGCATGACACGCGCACAGAAATATAAACGTTATTATTTCAAAATTTTATTAAACATGGGAAGAGTGAGGTTTTAAATAACTTAAACGTAATACAGAAATGAACGATGTAAAAAAAAGCAGACAGTATAAACAATTGTTTATTTGCATAATTTAAACGCTAAAAATCCCAATAGAACAATTTGGACGCTGAAATATTAATGTTATTATTTCGAAATTGTTATTTAGCATGGGAAGAGTGCGGTTTAAAATACACAAAAAAAAAGAACAATTGTGACGCTAAAATATTAACGTTATTATTTCAAAATTATTTTTTAACATGGGAAGAGTGGGGGTTAAAATAACTTAAACGTAATACAAAAATTAACGATGTAAAAAAAAGCAGATATATCAAAAATTGAATTTAACTATAATAAGTATTATGGTATCTGTTTCAGTGCACATTTACCTATAAATATGGCAGGCCATTTATAATTTAGTAACTGTATTTTTATTTCCAAAATAATCAAGTATAATAAACAGAACGACTCATAGAAATATATTTATATTATTTTTCCTTTTAATATACATTCATATAAATGTTTCTCTTCTGTCAAAAAAGCACCTATTTTGTTTACGTCACAAGTGTCACCATCATGCATGAATTCCATAGCTAATATAACATACTGGCCCAACGGGTCACAGGTAGTTTAGTATACACACACACACACATATATATATATATATATATATATTAATTTATATATATATATATATATATATATATATATATATGTGTGTGTGTGTGTGTTTGTGTGGGGGGGGTTAAAAGATTTTAAATGCCAAACCATTATACAGATATATTTTATGTTTCAACGATCTCTACTTTGAATGTGGGATAATTTGCAGACGAACGAAAAAATACGAATGAATTAGGGTAATTGTAAGGGACAAAAGTATACAGAATAGATTCTTGGGAAGTTCTTCATTTGATATTATATTGTGTATCTGTGTTTCCGTGCTTTATTTGATTCTTCTTGCATATAATAGACATTTTAAAGTGCATGCATCATTACATAGATTATGAATATTTACTACAAAACCATACATTTTTTTATATATTATTTGTAGCCAGCGAATTAATAGATGTGTACTAATATTATTGAACGACCAAAAACAGTGTCGATATTACACTAAAATAGTGATATTTTTATTACATTTTCATTTACGTCATGAGTAGTACAACAATGTTTTGATAGTCAATCCTATTCTAACATTTCGTTTACGCGGCCTATTTACTTTTGTTTAGTCGGCAGGTTACAAATGCATTCATAATTAAACCGAAACTAGGTTAAAGCACCTCAGTATATCAGTAAACCTGAATTCCGAAATTACCATTCATATGACCCCTTTTAGGTATTTGTCAATTGGAATAAAGCAATGTTGACTTACACATAGCTATCGACATTTGAACTTGTCATTTTACATAATAGATTTCCCACCAAAGAATCGCCTCTCGCTCTATATCGGAACCATCGATTTCGAATATACTAAAATTACGCAAAGTCGTTTGAAGACGGAATTGAGAAGAATTAATGAGTATACATGCACAGGACATTCACAGGAGATGTAGACATGCGAGATTGCGCTAAAATAGAACATCGCATCTCGTATATGTACACAGCTATACATATTTATCTGCCCTTCTTTATATCGTCCAGTTCGATCGATTCTTTGTAGAGGAAATAATCTGCCTCTCGAAGGAATTTCTTTCATTTAGACTTCGTTGCCTACTCAATCATTTTAAGATTTACATCCGACATCTATATCACATTGATCTATTAATAAATGTTTAGTTTATGCATATGTTTACATGCCCGTGTGTAGCAATGTCGAGATATGACCCTGTGGTAAATATAGAATTTACAAAGCTTAATTATCAGTAGAAAGCGTGAGTAAAAAATCCAAAGAACTACTTGTTTCAATAATAACCAAAAGAGAGACGAAGCGACAAATAAATAGTACCATTTACACGGCGAAATTCACACATATTTAATTTCGTTAATTCATTTCATATCAATAGTTGTACGTCAATAAGTATATACTTAACAGCTCTTCATAAGTAGGCAATGTCATATAATTGGATCAACATTTACAAAGCTTCATTCACAAAGTGAAAACATTTTGCGAGCAGGACGTGCACATGAATAATAGTTAACTGTGGTTCACTTCAGAAAAATCGACATAATCGTATGTAATTACAGTACAGTAGAACCCTGGGATATGGCATTAAAATTGGAAAGACCATACAGTACATGATATAATACATCATCATCACCATGCAGTCCGTCAGAATTGACGAGGAGTAGTCGGGGTCACAGTGTTTTATCCTTTGGTGTTGACATAGTCCTTTTTCTGTATGAAACATCCGGTCAGAGGCACTGCAATGTGGGTGCCAGAGTTGTGTCGTCTATAGTGTCTCAGCTCTAAGGCTTCTCCAATATTTCTCCCTATTTCTTTCCTTTGTGTAGACTGTTCCGCCAATCACTCTTTTCTTTGGCTTGTTCTTCCCAACTTTCGACATTGATGCCCATTGCCTTCAGGTGCCGCTTTGTTACATCTTTGTAGCGAAACTTCTGACCTCCTACCTTGCGGCTTCCATTTACCAGTTCCCCGTAGAAGAGCATCTTTGAAATTCGGTTTTCTTCCATTCTAGTAATGTGGCCGGTCCATCGTAGTTGCATAGTAGCAAGGGTAGCTTCCACACTATTTCGGTTTGCTCTCCTGAGAATTTCCGTGTTTGGAATAAAGTCACTCCGTTTGATATTCATGATCCTTCTCAGGTGTCTCTGTTGGACGGCTTCCAATCTCCTTACGTGTTCTCTATACAGAGTGTAGGTCTCTGCTGAGTACAGCAGGGCTGACAGGACGGTGGTTTTGTAGACTCTCCACTTCGTCTCTAGCCCGATACCATCCCTTGTCCAGAGCCTCTTTTCTAGCTTGCAAAAAGAGGCACATGCGCTTTGAATTCAGCAGCTTATTTCTTTGTCAGCACGGTTATCAGTGCTTAGAGTGCTTCTAAGGTATTTGAAGTTTTCAACAACTTTTAGCAACTTGCCGTTGATTGTTATTATAGGCTCTTGCGGGGCGTTCTTATCTGGTGAAGGCTGATACATCACTTCAGTTTTCCCTAAGTTGATGTGTAGTCCTATCTTCCTAGCTGTTTGAGAGAAAGTATCAACTATCCTTTGCATCTGAGCTTGATTGTGAGCTAGCAGAGCAGTGTCGTCCGCGAACAGTAGTTATGTTATCAGCTCCTTCCTTGTTTTGGTCTTGGTCTTCAGTCTTGCAAGGTTGAACAGTTTCCCATCAAAGCTTGTGTGGATGAAGACACGTTCTTCTATGCTTTGGTGGATCAGCATCAGGACAGCTGTCAGAAATAGGGTGAACAGTGTTGGGGGCAGTATGTACCCTTGTTTGGTGCCTTGGTTTACTTCAAGAGTTTACTTTCTAAATTCTCTACTACAACTCTCCCTTTTGCTTCTTCGTGAAATTGTTTGATAATTTCCACAAAGTGATCGGGGCATCCAACCACTTTAAGGAACTTCAACAACATTTTTTTTCATGTGTATATAATCAAATACCATTATAAATATCGCCGTAAGGCGAGGAAAATACCGTAACCAGGGGACACAAAAACATTGTATTCCACATGGTAATCTGAAAAACAAAAACTTATTCTAGGCTCACCGTATCTCGGGGTTCTACTGTATTTATTAACCTAAATTCACAAATTACATACTATTTGTGAGTAGAATGTTAATAAATATTATAATTGCTAAACTCACACTACAGAATAATAAGATATAGTGTACAGTTAGTAAATTTGCCTTCCGTGCACTATCTGCATGGACACATTTTATGAATCGGTAGGGTCGTCTTAGGCGAGTGAGAAAACAAACATCTCTACTTGTAATTGTAAAGATACTGAGTAGCAGCCTGATATCCTTGAAATGCCCGGAACCATATTTTCCTTTCACATATAGACAAGAGCGTGTGTTTATGTTTTTTATTTGTCCGCGTTAGTTCGACGTTAGATATCTTTTCATGCGCCAAAGTCTAATTTTCTAAAAGAGACACTACATTTTCTAACGAATAAAAACAACTCTCAGTCTAGAATTGTTTATTTTTCATTAAGCGAAAATAATAAATATTTAGTATAGCATGAAAACAGATACTACACTCAAATCTTGTTCAAAAATATAACGTAAATTGATGCCTGTCTTCGTTTGTTATTATGTCAAAATTAATTAGGTCTCTCTTTAAATTTTTACTTCGAAAAGCATTTCCGTCGACGGACACAATTTATTTTTTTAAATTTTCAATTAGATGCAACCACATATCACTGCGTATGACATCTATGTTTAATAATTAAATTCATAGACGCGCCGAGATATTTGGAGATTGCGGGTCTGTTTATTCCCTTTGTTTATTCCACAAATTGTATATAAATCTCTTTAAAAACTTATTAAATATAAAATAAATAAATATTGCAATGGAACAGACATAAGAATAAATAGGAAAAAAGAGACAATGTAAGGGAATAGAGGAAAGTATGTGGATGAATCATAAAATGCATGGATTCAAAGTTGGACAACAATCAAGGAAACTCGCTTGAGAAAAAAGTATAAGATGGTGGAGGAGGAGAAAACGTAGAATAGAAACAAGGGAAGGCCAGATCAACTATGTGGGCGTTTTTAACCATTGTGCGGCTTTAGGAAATGGGTTGTAAGCAGTTGCTAGGAATGATTATTACGGCAAACAGTAGAGACAAGACCTATACATTCCACATATAACATATATATTGTGTCTGTATGTTTTTAATAATTTGTAAATGTCATTAAAGTCCAATATAGTTATAGCAACACTAGTATTTTTATTTAAATTACTATAAAACGTACATTTATGAGCATTGTTATTTAAAACAGACTAGTAAACATGGCACGGTTATCTTTACAAGAATGTTGACCCGCACTAAAACGTAGTACCCATTTTGTTTAAAGTGAAAGCTAATTATTTCCACATTATTGTGAATGTATGTTGCCACAAGAGTCGATCTCCAAACACTTTTAGGATGTGTTGAAAACAGAGATCTTAATATAGAATCTTGTCATCCTTACGCAAAACAGATTGCACACTTTGATCCAATCCCCAAGGCTCAAAATGTATATTAGTTTGAGTGTAACAAACGGAATGCCTTCTAGATAATATTCTCTGGTGTCTGCGATCTCTTACTTGGCGGGTTGTCAGAGGCGCTGCCATGATTATAATTCCAGTCGGAAGTAAATCATGATCAAATGTAACAAAACGAAGACACGCTGTCTTCACAACCCACCCAGCAAGTTTCTCTTGCTTCAGACGGGGACACCCCTCTCGATTAATAGAAAGCAGATTAAAATACGAGAAAAAAATTATGCACAATGAGGCATGGACTAAAAAAAAAATAGTAAAACTAATTATACATAGGGATACACAGGGTTCCTTAATACATTTATGCACCAAGTTGAGAGGACCAATGTCAGTTGTCTGGTCTTATATTAAAAAATGTGATCTCTTCTTATCGATTTTCCATACTAATCGGAAGTATTCCGATAAAAGACCTATCTAACAACACTCTTGAGAACATTTTTAAATCGACGTAGCCGGTTCAGGATCTAGAAACCGACAAAGTGCCTTCAATAAAATAGAAAGAGTTACAAACTTTGTTGCAAACATGCAAATATACATTGTTCTTTATAGAAATAAAATTTTCATATTTTAATCAAATGAATACTTTTAAGTTTGTGTGCTAAGGATGGAATGGTAAAAGAATTACCGTAAAATATTACATACAAGCGGTACCTGTGGAAATTCCACAGCGAACTCTTTCATCTATAGTATATTAGCAGTTCAGCCGGCTTTGTTTATATATATATTAAAGTCTGACTTATATCCAGGTAACCTACATAAAACATATCCAAGTGTTTGTTTTTTTTTAAATCGACAGGGAAATTTGGTAGATGCTGCAAAAGTCAACCTTTTTTAACTTTAATAGTAAAATTATCGCACGGAAACTGATTTAGAAGCTTGCTGCATGTCTTAATAACCGTTATGTAAAATTTCAAATCTTATACCCACAATTCCCTGGATAGTGTTTGCTACAGACCTAATAGGAAAAATCTCTTGAGATTTGACCCATTGGCAGCCAAATTTTCGGTCAAAAACTGCCCTAAGTCTGACTACACTTGATGACAAATTTAAAATGTTTAGACTTAAAATTGTCCAAGGGTGTTAAATTATTAATTAATATTTATCATTATGGTCTCGATTTCGACACCTTAATATTTATCATTATGGTCTCGATTTCGACACCTTAATATTTATCATTATGGTCTCGATTTCGACACCTTAATATTTATCATTATGGTCTCGATTTCGACACCTTAATATTTATCATTATGGTCTCGATTTCGACACCTTAATATTTATCATTATGGTCTCGATTTCGACACCTTAATATTTATCATTATGGTCTCGATTTCGACACCTTAATATTTATCATTATGGTCTCGATTTCGACACCTTAATATTTATCATTATGGTCTCGATTTCGACACCTTAATATTTATCATTATGGTCTCGATTTCGACACCTTAATATTTATCATTATGGTCTCGATTTCGACACCTTAATATTTATCATTATGGTCTCGATTTCGACACCTTAATATTTATCATTATGGTCTCGATTTCGACACCTTACTATTTATCATTATGGTGTCGATTCTTGTTATAAAGTTTGATCCCTGTTTGAGTAATCTACATCTAAAATTTTAAGTGCTTCGACCCAAAATTGACGGAGGAGTTGTGTAGAGTTTTCAAAAGTTCAGATCGTTGAACTTTTACCCCTTTCAGCCAAATTTCTTACCAAAAACCGATTGGAAAGATTTTCCCAACTCTCAATACCCCTTATGTCAAATCCCGAGTCCGTAGACTGAAATTTTACAGAATAGTTAGTAGGCAAATGCACATACACATACAGACACCCAGAGGATATCATATTTATAGATGTATAGTTTTCAGTACGTAAATGACTGAAGGAGAAAAAAACTTCGAACATGCAAAATAGGAATTTGCAAGTTTAATATGACTTATTTTTTATAACGTTAATTTGATGTTTGTCACAGAGTCGACCGTAATATTTTATGTCATATGATCCATTGGAAAATTGGTAATGCTGTTATGATTTTGTAAATATTAATAAGCATCGACAACTGTACACATTGTGTATTTTATTGTAATGAACTATTGGTATATTACGTTAAAGAAGCTCGTTTTCTTACGTCTGTTTGAACAGTTTACACTTATAAAATGGTCACACCGTTCGACAAACAAAGACGGTATCGATTTATTAAAGATTTATAGGGGTACCCCCCACCCCGAATTTTAAAATGCATTATTATCAGATTTGTTTATTTTATTTGTTCAGCGAAACAAGCCCAAATGTTTAACTAATAAATATTGTATATTATTGATATGATGAATTTCTTATTGAAAATGATTTTCGTGACAGGGTTAGAGTTCGGGTTAGGGTTATGGTTAGGAATGCGAATATTGTTGAAGACATAAAATAGACTTTTTTTTTAAATTTGAAATAAAGTCGACCCACATGTATGTTTCTCTTTGAATAACTATTTTCATTATAAAAAAGTTTGGATTGGAAAATAAAAATAATTGTTTATTAGTTTCAAGAACTTCTCTTAGAACTTTTCTTAGAATTAAATGTTTATTATTATTTACACTAACTTCTACAGAATAACGTTGTACAGTATATCCAAAGGGTCTAATTAATTAGTATTATAGGTGTATACTTCTTATCTATAATAGATGTGCCTAGTTTTATTTTGTGTCCCAATTAATCGACATTACATATTAAAGTAAAAATGGGAACATAGTGAAATTCGAACATCTAAGCTGCCAGATCAGATTGCATGTATCAGAGAATATGAAAATTATGATAATATTTTAAATTTCATTAGTATTACATTCTATATCAATTGATGTTCCTTGCTAACAATATCCTTACTTTTTAAACAGTTGAGTAGTGATACTGCCGCGTAATGGCATGCACAAGGTAGATGACTTTTACTAATTATAAATTTTGTGGTCACGGCTAACAATCGGATATATTTTTTTTTTAGCTCGATTAATTTTAACACTTGATTATACACTTTTTTACATAGGTATCACCACTCATCAAGTCCAAGAGCCCACTTGAGGATTTATTACGTGACCCACTCAAGCATTTCTTACGTGAACCACTCCAATAAATGATTTTGCGTTGGAATATAATACAAAAATATTGTAGCAAATAATTATAATATTGTAAAATCTATCGTAAAAACGTACCCCTGCACATACGCAAATTGGAAATCATCAGCGAATTTTTTAATGTAAAATACAGATAAAACTAGTAGAAGTGTAATTTTATTAAACAATTTCATAAAAACAAAATATTACCTAATAAATTCTAAAAAGTTTTGCATTCAGTCTTTAAAACCATAGTTTCGTTTTGTGATGCTTATTCTAAAATTATTATTTAAATATTTATTTTTTACTTGAAAATTATTACTTAAATATTTTTTTTTCCTTGGAAGAAATTAAAGACGCAATGCCGTTGTGACAGTCGAATATTAATGTTACAGAAATGTATATTTTTAGACATATTATCTGAAGTTTTTAATCTATCCCCCCCCCTATTTATGAATGTATAATAAATGACTTTTATGCCCCGAGCTTGCATTTGCTTTATTATTATAGCTCCGGTTTTAGATATATACTTTTTTATACTTGGTGTAATCAATGTGTTTTATTTCAGGATGTGAAGGTCATGTTCGCTACCGTTTTATACAAAAACGTATTGATTCTGTAAGAGCTTATATTTGTCTGAACGTTATCTTCCGAAAACAATGTGCTTGACAATTTTATGTTATTACTCGTCAGCATCTTGAGAATATCAACTGAAAACATTTTATACTTAATCCAAAAACATTTTATACTTTAAAATTAGCATGCAGTTCACAACATTAATATAATCGCAAATTAGGAGAACCTTTTTGATCACATATAATTGGACAGAAAAGAAATCGATTGATTACATCTGCTATCAGTTAAGCGAATATAATTAATAATGGCGAAGACGTTTCTCCCTATCTAGTTACATAGTAATTAATTTATATCTCGAATATATTTTCTAAAACCATTATATTAACGTATTTATGAAAAATATTGTTTTTATTAATCTTGTTTTTTTATTAAACAGATTTAAATAATTATTAGAAAATGAAGCGGCCTTAATTTCTTAACCAGTCAAGATCAATTAATATAGAAATACCTAAGTATACAAAAACAGACACAATTCGTGTAGTACACATATTTTTGATAAGTCAGAATAATTATTCTTACATACTGCGCATGGCAAAAAGGGAATGAGAGAGTAAATGTTTTGACGTAGTTTTTATTTAAATAACTACCAACACTCAAGTAATTGTCAAAGCCATACGAAATTTTAACCGATTGTAACTTGAAGAATAAACTTAAAACCTTTCTACGTTTTTTCATAATCGATATTCATGTATCTTTAACCTACACACCATCTTCTTCTTTATTTGTGGTTACAAAGATGCTTACAATAATTAAGCGAAACTGAACTGAGGAGGGTAATGATTGTAGATAAAACAAACATACAAACCCACTTTTGCACGTAGCAGATTTAAAGGTTAATACTCCGAATTTTGATTCCGATTATTTTTTGATTTTTTGTTTAAAGAGTGAAATTGATTGAATACCTTAATAGTAATTATTATCTTTCTGATTAGAATATATATATATATATATATAATCATTATTTTTACGTATATATATTCATTATTTTTACGTAAATTTCTACGTTCAAATCATAAAAATAAATAAACAAAATTATTTTAATGAGCTCAGAAATCAACACCAAAAAAATAAAAACTCGAAAATAATGGTGCATTTTGCTAAAAATACGATAATTTTTTTCGACAATTCACCATTACGTGATATTGTCCCAGTTATGGCAGACAATAACGCCTATAAACATTTTTTGCATTAAAAAGAGTTGTTGTCTACACCTTTTCTTAAATTACACAAAATTCTAATGAAAATCATTTTCACAAATTATGCGATAAAAAATTGGGGAAACCAATTTTATATAATTTATGGAAAACACGCTTTTATATGGTTTATGAAACAAGTATATGCTTTACGGTTTATAAAATTAACAATGAGTGTAATCATGAAATTAAAAATATAATCAACTGATGAAAATAAAAAAAATGTTATTGATGTGAACAAAAATATACGAAAAAGGAGTTTGTGCTTATTTTTATTTACATGTATTTACTAGAAAAAATTTACAGCATGATAGAAATTAGTATAAAAGAAAATATAAATCGAATATAACATAATATAGAATGTATTTCACAATAACCGGCGTTTATAATCATAATTTAATTGAATTTAAAAAGGTATTTTCTAGCTAAGTTACATTAATAATATTTTTAGGGTAGTAATGACCACAAATGTCGAAGGAGGTAATGCTATTCATTGGTGTCGATTTAGACCACAAATATCACTAGTTTTTGTGCTCAGATGATAATGCTGCACTTACCCTATTCTTTCCGCGTTCAATGAATGAGAAATCACTAAGGGCTTACATTTTATATTTTCGTTCTCATCCAGAGTGTCCGATTCTGGGAAACTTCATTTCCTCACGTAAAAAAAAAACGTTCTAACTCTGCTCTCATCGGTAGGCATGTAGATAAAAACATCACTGGTTTGTGAACGATCTGGTGATGCTGTTCCTTACGTCTGACTTAGTTTAAAGTTTGACTTGCATCTACTGCATTCAGTCATCAAGAAACAGGTGGAACAAATCGCAAAACAGGGTCTAGATGACCAAAACTGATAGTCGATGCAGGAGCTGTCTCTAAATTCCCAAAATGGTCAGCTATATGACACTGGTCAGCCTTTTCGTTGCTTTACCTCGGGATTATATAGGCAAGATATATATATATATATATATATATATATATATATATATATATATATATATATATATATATGTGTGTGTGTATGTGTGTGTCTGTGTGTGTTAGTGTGTATATATATATGTATATGTTTATATATATATGTACATATGTATCAATTATAAAAAAATAAAATGTTTTAAAGTTGATTCTCTATTTAATCATCGACACAAAAATTTAAAATACGTTTAAGTTTACAGAATAAAATAAACTTCGTTTGTTCTGTAAAGGTGTCCGTAGTTTTTTTTTTCATACTATCATTAACTTTAATTTTTTTGTAAATTTCGCATCGCGAGTGAAATAAAAAATGGAATTATTTGACATTCAGATTCTTCTGTCATAATATGTGTGCATATACTTGTAGTAAGTCATACCTAATATTAATTAGACAAAAACTAATTGATTTAAAAACCTGTTACAAAAATATTTTTATATGTTTCCAAACGAGAAAAGATAGCGGCGATGTGTGTGTGTGTGTGTGTGTAAGTAAAATGTAAAATATTATATACAATAGTAGAAATAGGTTCATATTATTCTGCTTTTTATATGATAAAATTCAAGTTTTTATATTTCTAGAAAATAATTGCTAAAGAATAATAGATTTTAATTCTTTATAAAAAACAACAACTTGATTGTTGTTCCATTTGTTGTGGGTATAAGTTATCAGTTTTATGGATAAATTAATAATGAAAAAATATAATAATCTTTCATTACATAAAATAACTTTGCAATTGCATTAAATTAATAGCAAAACGATTATGGAATATTCGTTTTTTCTTATTTCTTTGTTTCTGCTATTTTTATTAATTTTTTTAGTTAAACACATATAGAGAGAAAGTGCGTGCGTGTGTATAAGATATAAAGATAACCTCCAAATGAAGTATATATTGTTAGCAGTGAATTCAACAAACTGTATAATATACATTTCTTCTCTAATTCAATATATTTAAGATTTTTTTTTTAACAAGATATGACTGTTCTTTACACAGCGTTTCGAGTGATGAAACATACAATTTCCTCATATGTATGCTAACGTGATCAGTAATTTTTCGGTCGAATTTGCATAGCATTTAGAACGTAAACTTTTCTTTAACCCACGATAATGTTCATCCTCTTTTTCCGTCAGCCATAAAATTATGTCATTTACATTTTTGAAGGAGGTTAGATAAAAATTAATACTTGAATCTGGTAGAAGTATGTGTCTGCGTGTGTGTACGAACTGAGTTTAAAGATGCCACAGCAAACTTCACAGTCTTAATTACTAAGCAACTGCACACTAATCATTAAAATTATTATTTTTTTATATAAGGTACCTCTTTTTAGGAAGTTAGATTAAAAAAATCCTCTTAAAATTAAAAATAAACTTCATGCACAGGTATTTCCACAGCATTACACAACGATGTATGTGCGACTAGTTTATAATATAAAAGTACAGAACAACTATACTAGTCCATTACTTATTTACAGAGGGACCTTTCAAAAAATTACACGCAGTTTATAGTTCTAAATTCTAGACAGCGACAATCCGTTCAGACATATACAAAATATATATCACATCAGCAGCAGCTGATCTGAGCACCAATAAAAAAAACAATGGCAGCCAAAGATGTTAATCTATAGACTGCGATCCTTCATTCGGAGAGGGGTGTTCACAAAGAGAGGCTCCAAAAAGGGAAAGTGACATCTTGAACGTAATAAAGCAAGTGACACGATAATTCCGACGAGAAAGAAGCGAGGAATGCTGTCTGTTTTTCAAATGGAATTCCAATAATTTTGTTTTATTAAGACAAACATTTTTTATTCTGATTTGGATAACATAGTTTGGATTTCTTTCTTTCTTTCTTTATTCTTTGTTTCAATTACCGAACTATTTATTAATTTATTTTAATCTCGACAGGAAAGGACATCTAGGACAAAAAATATGGATGGATAAAATCAATTAAAATCAACGTAAAAATGTCGAGAAGTACAAAAAATTAATAAATGAATAATATGGAAAAAACGACTACGAATAATGATATGAATTATTCTTATAATTTATTTATTTACTAGCGTGTATTCTTGTTTGTGTCTTAATCTGATCGTTCTTTTTCTATGCGTTGTTATATGCGCTTGTGTACTTGGCATTTGTGTGACGCTCATTGGAATTGGAATTCCAAGAAAGTTTTGAATCAGCGCCGAACTTTAACGACATTGGATCACGTTTAAATTCTCTAAGGAAACTCAGATGCGAGAGAGGGCAAGTGAAAATAAAACATCTTTATTATTATTATTATTATTATTATTATTATTATTAATATTAATGTTGATGTTCTTATTGTTATTTAATATTATTGTTGTCATTGTATTATTATCATTTAATATGAGTAATATTTATTTTTATTACTGCTCTAACTGTTTATGGATGATTTGAAGAAATTCGGTTGAAACGAAAAGGAAATGAAGAGACTGGTAGAGCTCGTAGGGACACCATTGGAGACATCGGGATGGAGTTTGGGATTAGTAAATATGCGGGTTCTGGTGATACAAAGGGAGTAAAGGTTAATTCGAATGGAATTCTGCTGCTAAATGAGGAAATTATGAAATTAATAGAAAATACAGGGTATAAGGAGTTGGGACTGCTGTGGGGGTAGGTTTCATAAACAAAGAGATGAAATAGAAAGTTAGGAAGGAGTATCGTAGAAGAGTGAAACTAATTGCAAATTAGAAATTGTTTGGAGGAAACCTTATGAAAGCAGTAAATGGCTGGGCAATCAGTGTTTTGAGATACAGTGTGGAGAAATTTAGAATAGTCTGACAAGGAGTTGCATGGATATCAAAACAAGTAAAAGTTTTAGCAATGTTTGGTATATTCCACATTCGAAGTAGCATAGTGAGGTGGTATCAAAGAGAAAAGATGTTAGGAGAGGATTGAAAAGTGTATAAGATTGTGTTAGAACTGAGGATATGTCGTTGAAGGAGAATGGGGTTAAAGGTTAGAAGTAGGTGCTCAAGGTTTTAGCCAATGAAGTGAAGATATGTGAGATCAAGGCTAAGTATGTGAAAAAAATAGACAGAGAAAGGGAAGACTAACTAGCTAGGAGGAAAATGCACGCAAAGTTCTTCCAGGAGATACCAGAAGTGGCTGATGAAGATAATGGCAATGGCGTAGAGCTGCGTATCTGTCTAAGATTACTGAATCTTTTTATTAGTGCAACACAAGAGCAGGGATTAGGAACACGACTGTTAAAAAAAAGTGGTTCTTGGAGAGGAAATTACTGCAGAATGCCGGATTTGTTGTAAGGTATCAGAGGGTGTAGCGAACTGGCCCTAAGAACGTACCGCTAAAGACACTATCACATGGGGCACTGGATATATTGGGTAGAATGTAATAAGGTTGGGGTTAAGTCTGTTGGAAATGGTTTGCAAGGTGTTTGATGAAGTGAGAACAAGAAAGGATGACGAGGTAGATGTATGGTGGGAAAAAGTGCCATAACGACAAAGCAATTGGAACATAATCGTCCAGATTTGGTCGTCAATGACAAAGTCTCAAACAACTGGCAAATTGTAGATTCTCAGTACCCTGGGACAGGAATATGAGAGAGGAGAACGAGAAGACTTATGCTTCATTGGCCTGGGAGATAAGGATCATACACTGGGTTAAAACATAAATAATCCCGGTCGTAGTTGGTCCGCTAGAAGTAGTATCAAGTCGTCTGGAAGGACAATTAAAAAAACTACGAATTCCCGATGTTTTAGGTGGCCTTTAGACCTACGCTATTGTAGGTAACACCAACATCCTTAGGAAACCTCTTGATCTTTGAATTTCATGGTTTGGAGCCAGGAGTTAGGGAAATATTCTTGAAATTAATTCCATATCTCTTCGGGGAAACCTTGAGATAACGAAATCAGAATTATTATTATTATTATTATTATTATTATTATTATTATTATTATTATTATTATTATTATTATTAGTGTCGCTTTACTAGGGAGTTTTACGTAGATCACTATAATTGGCAATCAACAGGATGTGGCCTGAAATTTCTGTTACAAAACACCTCTATCCGGATGCTTAATTTTCGGCATCACTTTTCAATAACACTGGTCAACACTATTTTTGGCAGGCAAAGTAAGACTGGTTTCTGGGGTTTTCAAGGGCGCTGAATCCGAATCTGACATTAGTTTTTTTCAAATTGGTTCTAGTTTTTGAGATATCACAGGGGGGTCGTTTGTCTGAAATCACCCATTCGCGACCATAGCTAAACGTACAAAAAACGGCTAAATAGTGCATAAATGTCAGATATTGATTTTTATGATAATCTTAAACCACAGAGACAGTGTAAAATCTCAATCAAACAAGTTAAGTTAGATATAACATCATTTCATTTATCCTATAACTGAACACTTTTCATAGATTTCGAGGATATACAAAAAAATTGCTAAAAATTTGCTGAATTTTAATTCTCCAAGTGAAAAAAAACATTTACATAATCAGTTATATATCATAAATTAATGCAAAGCATTATATACTAGATTCTTAGTTACAATGGACACACAAAACAATATTTTATTCACAAAACTAAAATTGACGTTTATACGATTTTCGCTTGTGATCAACTTTTGGACAGTCTCTCAAAAGGTTCCAGCAGTAGTCTGCCATCATGTGCTCATCCCATTTGCCTTGATACCTCTCTTCCATTGTTTTGATGTATTGATGGAATCTCTCTCCCTGCTCCTCACTCTAATCACTAAGATTACCAGGAAATCTGTCGAGGTGGCTAAACAAGAAATGAACTTTAATGCTCATATTCGCCCCTAGTTTTCCGTATTCAGTAAGCATCTTACGGACCAATTGCTTGTAATTGTCAGCTTTGTGATTTCCCAAAAAGTTTGTCACTACATCTGTGAAGGACACCCAAGCATTTAACTCAACCGTGTTCATATGATTAGTGAAGTCAGAATCCCTCATGAGCGTTCGAATCTGAGGTCCATCGAAGATGCCACCTTTAGCTTTTTCGATGGAAAGACCTGGAAATTGCTTGCATATGTACTTGAAGCAATCCCCATCCTTGTTCAACGCCTTAACAAACTGCTTCATGAGCCCTAGTTTTATGTGCAATGGAGGGAAGATGATTCTATCCCTGGGTACCAAAGGCTCATTGATGACGTTGGCTGTGCCGACTTCGAGACATTCTCGTTCTGGCCAGTTCTCCCTTCTCCAGTGCTGGATTCTTGCTCTGCTATCCCACAAACAAAGAAAGCAGGGATACTTTGTGTACCCACTTTGCTGACCAAGCAGAAAATTCACCATTTTCAAGTCCACACAAATCACCCATTTATGAGTGTTGTAATTCAGCTTTTCAAGAACAAATTTGATAGCATCATACTCTTCTTTCATCTTGGTAGAATGGCCAATTGGTACAGGAGCAAACTTATTGCCATCGTGCAAAAGTACAATTTTTAGACTTGCTTTCGAGCTATCTATGAAGAGACGCCAATCTGCTGCGTCATATGATGAGATCCCCATGTAGTTAAGAAGTGCAGAAACGTCATTACAAAAGACCAGGTCGTCTTCTTTAGAAAAGAAACGAAGCCAGCTGCCTTCCCTTGTCCTATAGTATGTTACTTTTGTGCCAGAATCAAGAATGTTTTTCTCTTGGAGTCGTTATGCAAGAACTTCAGACTGCTCCTTCGACAAACAAAGGTCTCGCACTAGGTCATTAAGTTCAGATTGATTGAAAAGCTGAGGGCCATTTGAGGGTTCTTCATAGTCACTACATCTATCATCACTTCATATTGAAAGATCAGCTGGAATCTCTTCGGTTTCATCGATTTCAGGCAAACTGGTGAAAACAGGCACAGGTAGATCCTCAGAGTTCGCAACAAGACGGATAGCAGAATCCAGGCTCGGATACTGCCAATTTGCTTTCTTGTGCTTGTTAAACCCCATCATGTCATTGAGACAGAAGCAGCAGTCATCAAAATGATTGTTGGGCTTTCTCCACACCATTGGTACAGCAAACTTCAACTTCAACTTACCGTTGGTCCAACCGCGGAGACTTTCTACACAGGTTTTGCACACCATATGTGGGGCCCAAGACTTGTCTTGGTCACCAAGTATCATATCGAAGTATGCTTTGTACGCCCTCTTGACAAAGTCTGTAATATTCCTCTTTTGTTGTGCCATCATATACTGTCCACAGATGTAACAAAAGACATCCGGTTCATATCTGCAACATCTTCTAGAAGAACTCATTTTCTCTCTAGAACTCATTTTCAACTGTGGAATGAAAAAGAAAATTCTTAATTACTGTTTAATTTATACTGCAACTATATTTATGGAACATGTTATTAAGTAATTACAGTATATAATTACATAAAAATTCTCCCTATATAAATAATTATATAAAAATTCTCCCTGAAATACTTCAATATATACATAATCATTATAATGATTCAATAATATCAGAAAATTATTATTTACTGCCTCTATATTGAAGTATTTCAGGGAGAATTTTAGCAGTTTAGGCTTATTTGGGGCTATCAGTATATTCTAAACTAGAGCCAATCTGGCAAAACCAATGTTATATTCGTAATCAGCGACCTTCAAAACCCCAGAAAACACTCCTAGATGGTCTGCCAAAGAAAAAAAATAAAAATTTGTTGACCAGTGTAATCAGCGAAAATATTTTGCGTTACCAAAACAGTCGCTTACCATTTCTTTTGGAAAGCAAATACCAGTGGTGTTCTCTGAAATTATAGTGGAACAACATCTCGTCTTAATATTCATCAAAACTTCAGTAGAGCGCTTAGTCTGCGCTTAACATTTTCCGAGATTTGGATGGTTTTGATCAAGTGGTTGTTGTTGTTATTATTATTATTATTATTAGTGTTGTTGTTGCTGTTGTTATTATAATCATCATTATTATTATTATAATCATTATTATTATGATTAGTATTATTACTATGAGGCAACCTGCCTTTTGTACACTCAGATCTTTCTTCTGAATACTATGGTTTGTATTATTAGCATGATTCATATTTTGGTGTAGGTAGCTATACACGGTGTCCAAGATTAATTTACATCTGATCCTGTCCGACGAATTGTGCTCTTCTCATTTTCACATCATCATCATCATCATCATCATCATCATCATCATCATCATCATCATCATCATCATCGTCGTCGTCGTCATCATCATCATCATCATCATCATCATCATCGTCGTCGTCGTCGTCGTCATTATTATTATTATTATTATTATTATTATTATTATTATTATTATTAAATCACTAGGAGTTCTTACACTGACCATCATCAGAGATTAGTCACTGATAATAACCGGTGGGTTTCCCTGGCGTCTGGGTGACAACAAGTCCCTTCAGACTTCCAGTAATCCTCAATTCTTTCTAAAACTTTTACAAAAAAATAATACGCCATCGACTGGCAAGCATGTTACCTTTTCTTGGTTGCTGGGAACTCATCTTCCTGACTGTTGGATTGTTAAGGGGTAGTTGGGTGCCCATTATTTACTACTTTGTTTTAGATTTTCAAGAAAACCAGTTCTGAATTTCCGGGCTTAAATTAGTTTTCTGGTGGTTTCAGAGTATTCTCTTCTAGCTGTCGCTATTTGTTCTTACAATTACTTATAGCTATATATATTTTGTCTGTTGATACTGGACTTATATGTCATCTTGTCTGGTACTTTTGTTTTGCAGATACATCATCACCAGTATATTGTTCCAATCTACCATGTAGTGTAGTGAACCTTTGGAACCAATATGGCCTGGATTTTTTCAATTTGTCATTTTCCCTATGGACGTCTTAATCTTTTTCATTAATTTCCGTTCCTTTTACTTCTTAAATTTCCTGAAGTTCATTCTTTATATCCTTTAGCCATTTGGGATTTCTGTTTTGTGTATGAGGGTGTACCCATATCTGCTTCCAGAAGTTTCTGTTGTGTTTGGTTGTTCCGTTTTTATTATTCCTCAATTAACGTTTTGGTAGAATTATATTTCATTAGTTTAAAAGACCTATTTAGTCTGTATTGTTCTGATTTATATTTTCATTGTCTCGGTCTTATTTCTTTTGCTACTATTGTTTATTGTAGTTCTTCCTGTTTCTTATAGATTTGCTTATTCTGCATCGATTTGCCCTTTATTCCGTATATTTCGGTTCTCTTTCATATTATCTTTTAAGTTTAGCTTGTATCCCAAGCATGTGATGTGGCGTTACAGTGTTTACTCCAATCCAGGTGATACAAATCTTGGTTTTGGCCATGTTTTCTTTCCGTTTTTCGTTTAATACATAGCGATTTTCGGTGGGGCATTAGAATACGCCGACTGCCCCCCAGCAGAGGGTAAAAGTCCCTTAATGGGGGTCCTGGATTTTACCTTCAACTATATCCAGTTGTAAGGCCCCTGCTTGTGGGCTTTGGGAGTGTGGACCCACCCTTTAATTACTATTGCTCCCAGGTCCACTCTGACCCGGAGTAGTAGTACCTGTTAGGGTCCCAACTATGGGTTAAATAGAAACCAACGTGAAAACAACAAATATATTCTATTAAAAAAAATATTCTTCAAAATCTTTGGATTCGGTATAAAATAACCCGGAAAGGGTTGATATGCCGTAAAACAAAAACAAACAACCAACAACCATATATCAACTTGTTATATCTATGATAGTATCTGTTGGGGGGAGTATACCCACTTTTTTCTGTTTCTAATTAATTTTTTTCCTCTGTTAATTTCTCAGTGATAATAGATTGGATTTACTCTCATACATAAATCGTTTGATATATTCCAAATCTCTTTCCTCTTCTTAACTCAGTTCTTTGGGTTGCATTTCGTCAGCCGTTTCACTTCCAGCCATGAACATTTTCACTGGTAAGCATTTCTTGATTTGTTGTCACAACTTTCTTTTGTCACAGCTATCTTTTCTTGGATGTCTGTGTGTTCAAAGTCTTACAGCAATCCTCTTTTGAAGATCTGTCTGGCTTGGTATACACTCCTTTGATCCTTTGTAGAATAGTACGTGGATCTACCCTCTAGGTGTTTATTCGCCTGCACAACTTCTCTAGTAGCATTCCATCACCCGCATTTGGTCTTCCGTAGTCTTTCATTTTACAAGGTGATCACCAATTATCAAGGCCCGGAAGCATCTCATGGATAAGAGTTATTGCACGTACAGTACGTTAGTGTGGGGATTTAATAAAAGTGTCTACTAAAGTGGGCGGTACATCAGGAATTTGTTTACGTTGGACTTGAAGACATCCATGTTGTAGTCAGGTGGGAAGCAGGCAGACGGAACAGTTCAACAGGCGTGCAGTTCTAAGAAAGATGCTGTGTTCATTGAATCTACGTTTTGATTTAGGCATATATAAAGAGTAGGGAAAGTTTTTGACATTAGTTTTAGCTAGACGGGTGTTTTTCGTAAAAGATTGGTGAGGGTAGCCAGAGATTGGAGCTCAGACGAGCATCTTCCATGAAAATAACGATAAAACAAAGATAACCTCGCAACGTCTCTTCTGTGGGAGAGAGGTTGCAGGGAAGAGAAAAGGGCATCCCCTACTAAGCTACGAAGTCTATTTTGTACTCAAGGCAGGATAGGCTGTTTTTAGCAGCTCCTACCCAGATATGGAAGCAGTATTCCATCCTCGGGCGTACTTGACTTTTATATAGATAGAAAATTGCATCAGTAGTGATATATTTTCTAGAGCGGTAGAAGGATCCCACCATCTTTCCGGCGACCTTGGCAACAGACTGTATGTACGTGTTCAATTTCAGATCAGGAGTAAAGCTCAAGCCCAGAAGGTTGTCAAAACATTGAGCTTCTCCTAGACGAGAGCCATCCATTTCAATTGATGCCAGATTGTATCAAAGCGTCGATGGTGTAAAGACAGGAGCTTGGTTTAGATGCATTAAAGGTAACCAGTCCCGTCTTCCTTCACTGTACCAGATCATTGTACCAGATCAGAGGAGAGAAAATCAGAAAGAACTTTGTCATTTACAGCCTTTGATGTGTTGCCGTAGATGGTCGTGTCATGAGCATAGATGTCAACGAATTATTTAAGTATGTGTTTATAGAGATCATTGATGTAGATCAGGAAAAGGGTTGGGCTCAGGATTGACCTCTGAGGGACTCCAGCATTAATACTGCAGGCTTCTGATTTTTGTCCATCTTATGAGCCTATCAGAGAGAAATGATTTTATGATAGAGAAAGCATTTCCATTTAAACCGTAGTTTGAAATATGTGGAGTAGGCATTTATGTGATACCTTGTCCAGAACAATTGCCCTAGAAAGGAAGCCTTTGTCAAGAGATTCACTAATCCTATGAGATATAACAATTAGCAAATCTGCGGTAGATCTTGTAGAATGGAAACCATATTGTGTGTCACTAAGAAGTTTACTTCTGCTGAGGTGGTTTACTATTTCTCTATTTAATATGTATTCTAGCAACTTACTCATGACACACATGAGACTTATTGGTCTGTACTGAGAGAGAGAGAGAGAGAAAGAGAGAGGGAGAGAGAGATGACTTATGGCCTGAATTCTTAAATACAGGGCATACTGGTGAGGTGTTCTAGGGTGTTGGAAAGAACTTAAGGCAACGCTTAAACTGGTTCGTAATTATGAGAAACAGCTATAGTTGAAGCTTTTTAAACACTATAATTGGGATGCCGTCAGGACCGGTTGCTTTACTGGAATAAAAGTTATTTATAAGCTTGGGGACCTCATGCACAGATATGTCTATGTAACCTAGCGGGTTCTGTGTTATAGGAGATAATATGGGGAGCTGATGGCCCTCGGTCGCATAGGGTAGAATGAGCTGCAAAGTTCTGGGCTAATAGTTTGACGTTGTCTGATGGTGACGAGATGATCTCATGGCCATTGATAATGGTTGGGATAGAACGCACACTTCTGTTCAGGATCCTATTTGTTATTTGACAAAGCCGGTGGGAACAAATCCGCTGATCAGCTAATTTAACGGACTGAGCATATAGATCTCTTGCATTTTTTATTACTCTTTTACAGTGTTTGCTGGCGTTACTGAAAGCAGTTTTACTCTCAGTGCATCTATTACGTTGGTCGCTATGGAAAAAGTGATTCTTCTGCGCGATGGCAGCAGCACATTCCGGGGAGAACCATAGCTGGCTGTTAGGTCGTTGTTGAAAATTTTAGATTGTATGAATCCGTCTACGCCTACAATCAGGCATTTGGTCAGGTCTGTTACTATAAAGGACACATCCTTTTTAAACATGTAATGCAGAGGTAGATCAAGTATGAATGTACGGAAGCTATCCCATTCAGCCATGCAGTATCGGTATACAGTACGAGGGAGGGCATATCTGGGGACTTAATACATTTCATTTTTATCTTAACTGATACGACGGAGTGGTCGGAGGATCCTAGACGAGAAAGAACGGAACATGAACATAGCTCAGGGGTAGTGAAGAGAAAAAGGTCTAGGAGGCTTTCATACTGACCTATAGTATCGGGCACACGGGTGGGCTCGCGAACAATCTGAGTGAGGTCATAAGCAATGGCAAACTAATGACAGAACTGTCCCTCATCGTCTGTCATATTTGAGTGGGTCACCCATTCCACGTTATCGACGTTGAAGTCACCACAGATGTGAATGTAAGCCGAGGGATGTGCAGGCAGGATGTGGTCTATTTTCTCAGATAAACTCTTAAAGATTGTAACTCCGCTGTTATGGGGCCGATAGAGGGCAAATATAAATGCAATTGTGTCAGCAAGTGCAACCCGGAAGCACATATAAGGTAAATTAGGATCTTCTCTAGAGATATCCTTGCCACATGGGAAGCGAACTTTAATGTAGCCACATATTCGATGGCCATGGCTGTCTTGGGGGTCAGATTGTGTAGTTACGTTAGAGTATACCTTTATTATGAACTCATCTAGGGAAGTGGTCGGCCCTATTCCAGTTCCGCTTAGAAAGAATATGTCCGGTTTCGTTTTCTCCTGTAATTGGGTTCAACCTCTGGAACGTTGGAACGTAGGCCCCTGATGATATTTGTGATCCTTTGGTATATTTGTTGTGTGTGCGCGTTTTTTTGTACTGTGTTTGCGTTGGTGTCGGACTGTAAACTAAAAACGTTTTTCCTGGTTTTTATTTGTGTCCTTGTCTCCGAAGTGAGATGGAGAGAAACATTTTCAGAATGCCCCATGTTGGCCAACATGATGCCACATGCCTTTTATGCACTCAGATCTTTCTTCTGAACACCATGGTTTGTATTATTAGTATGATTCATATTTTGGTGTAGGTAGCTACACGGTGTCCAAGATTTAGTTTACATCTGATCCTGTCCTACGAATTGTGCTCGTCTAATTTTCATGACACCCACACACACATCATTATCATTATTATTATTATTATTATTATTATTATTATTATTATTATTATTATTCATAGTGGTAAGAGTAGCAGTGGTTGCAGTAGTAGTAGTAGTAGTAGTAGTAGTAGTATATAACTATAGTATACACTTTTTGCATTGATAAATTTCGAACCAGGAAAACGTCGTCCTCCTATATGTTACAGATACATCGCCTATGATATATGTAGACTTTAAAACAGAATAAGAAATATGAGTGTTAGTGCATTGACAAAAATAAACCTCAGATCTATTTTCAATCTTTTAGGTGTATTCTTCTATTTAGATCTGTCTTCCAACGATGATTATTATTATTATTATTATTATTATTATTATTATTATTATTATTATTATTATTATTATTATTATTATTATGTTTTATTAACATTGTTATTCACTCACTATAAGTCTTCACACACGCTATGATAAAGGCATACTTTTTGAGAACAATTGATGATGTTTCCTGGGATCTGAGTGGCATTATGAGTATCATTCAGTTAGAGTTTTCACAAAGGTCATCATTAAGGAATTATTTTTTAGAAAAGCTAGTCCGTTTCCTTGAGTCTGAGTGACTACAAGTCTCCTCTGATTTCTGTTACTAACTGCCTCTTTCGATAACCTTTGCGAATTTGTTTGCGTATCGCATTAACCGTTTACATTTGATCTATTATTATTATTATTATTATTATTATTATTATTATTATTATTATTATTATTATTATTATTACTATTGGTCCGCCGGTTTGTCAAAGAGGGGTCTATGTTTTAAGTAGCGTCTGTGCGTTTGTCCGTTTTTCCAGGCGATTGCCAGATAAGCGTTCATTAGTTTTTACTGAAATTTTGTCCACAATTTTTATTTCATTAAATAGATGTGCACAGTAAAAAATACAATTGCGAAAATTCCTGTTGCATCCCTAGGGGATCAAAAGTTGTCAAAATCCCTCAAAATGGCAAAAAAAGAAACCCACACGTTTTGACCCATAACTTTTACATTTTTCTGAAATTTGGTCAAAATGTTAAGCCCATTCCTCGCATTGTGATTGCCTTCTAAATCTCTACTACATACATACACCCCGCATATATATATATATATATATATATATATATATATATATATATATATATATATATATATATATATATATATATATATTAGTATAAATCCAGTTTGAGTGACCATGGCAAATTCTAGTTATGCGTCCCCAGGTAATTTTAGTGCAAAAACCTCCTTTCTTGGGCTCTTCTTTCATATTTCTCAGGAAAAACTTAATATGTCTGACTATATAGTAGTTTTTAACGGTCAACTCAAATATACATGGGTTAAGGCCTGAAACCTCTACCGTTATCTATTTAAAATGGAATACGACGCCTCTAACGGTTCAAAAGGGGTCAAAATGCACCCCCCAACAAAAATGACACTTTTTGTCCCATACCGTTTGATCCATCAGTTAGATTTTCCTAAACTTGGCCACAATGTGGAAGTCATTTGTCTTAATATAAATTCACTATGGGTGATTCTAGCAACATTCTGGTTCGCATTCTCCCTGGGACTTTCAGGGCTTAAAACAACATGTCTTTTTGAAGCCCTTTTTTATTTTACTCAAAAACTTGATTTGTATTTTTATATAGTGGGGTTCCATGGTGCTGAATTCAAATATAGATGACTTAAGATGTGAAACTGCTCCGGTTGTCCATTTTCACTGAGGTGCAGCGTTTCCAGGAGCTCAAAAAAGGTCGCAACTGCCCGAAATTGTGACACTTTTTACCCCATGAACTTAAGATTTTTCTGAAATTTAGGTAAAATGGTGAGGCAAAGTTGGCCCTTCACCCTTCTCACATTCATCATTTTTTCACTATTTTTTGGCGTCATCCACAGAGGGGGGCCACGCCCGCGCGACTTATTTTATTATTATTATTAATATTAATTTTATTATTATTATTATTAGTAGTAGTAGTAGTAGTATTAATAGTAGTATTTATATTATAATCTTATTAATATTGTTATTAATAATACTTTTTTTATATTGATAACTTCGATCTATTTTGCTGTTATATTTTGGGTAAAATATGAAACTAATATTGTTTTTATATTGACATGAGTAAATGAAAGGGATTAGTGTGGAAATGTCTTAAGTTAGTAAGCGAAGCTTTTTTGTGTGTATAAAAGTATAGCAATGAGTAATTAATATTTAACATGAAATAATTATATATACAAACATATATATATATATATATATATATATATATATATATATATATATAATTGATATGTAGTTTGCTTGAAGCATTGTGTGGGATAGGTATGCAGTAGAGATTTAGAAGGCTATCTCAATGCGAGGAATGAATTATGGGCGTTGTTTGTAAGAGGAGTCGAAAACAAGTGGCAATTTACAAATCAACAAGTACATACGTATATGTCTATAAAAATATATGTATACACAGACATATAGGTATGTACTTATTAATTTGTAAATTGTCATTTGTTTTCGTCTCCTCTCGCCAACAACGACTATAATTCATTCCTCGCATTGTGATTGCCTTCTAAATCTCTACTACATACATACACCCCCATATATATATATATATATATATATATATATATATATATATATATATATATATATATATATATATATATATATATATATATATACGTGTTTGTGCCTGTATTATATGTATATAATGAATGCATTTTATAAAACAGGGACCGTTTTTTAAAATAAAGATTTTATAATAATTTAATTCTCTTAAAATATATACAATATTTTGTTCATATTCATAATTTGGTGCTAAGAGTGTGATTATTTTGATTTAAATTTAAATTATTACATTTTCATGAATAAAAAAAAAATTGCTCTCCGCTCACTTTTTTGAATTTCAAATGGTACATTTCTATTAGAAATAATAATTATTTTTTGTTTTAGTTGAATTTATGAGAAAGTATATTCTACATTTCTATGAACTAAATTGATTATAATATTGAGAATAATGTAATACCATTATGAATTTTTAATATTCTGATACGGTAATTTTACGCCCAACAAATATAGCCCTTATTATCAGAGGCCCAGGGTTTTCGTTAGGGTAACATTCACGCATTCGATATCAGGCCACACCTTACTGTGAGCATTAATCTAAACTATTACTTGTCTGTCTGTGATTATATAAAGACGATTAATATTAATTATAGATACAGGTTTATACAAACTAGAATACACAGAGTTTAAACTGTCATCAAAGATATAACTGAGATCTATACTAATAAAAATTTAGGGTAACTGATTTTTATCCCATTGGATGTGAGGACATGACATTTACTAGAAATTCATCATTATACGATGCGGATTGTTGTAAGGAAATTATTCTTATCGTAAAAGGAATAGGGACAAAATGGATGGTTACATTCAACGATACCAAGAGTAAGCCTGTTTTCTTTCAATAATTACAGGAAACCTTCTCTACACCCAGTAGTAATGGTCTAAAACACATTACCTGAAAGTACTTCTTTTAAACTCCACGGCCTAAAGTTCACATGGAACTTCAGTTTAGACAGATGCATTGAGAGCAATGCCAAGGCTGCTGTCAAGAAGGTGGGCTCTCTCTCTATTTCTCTAACGTGCCAGAAAACTACTTACGTCTGAAAGTATCGTGTACATCTATAAGGCCACTATTAGCCCACGTATGGAGTATGTTGTCACATTTGGGCTGGTGTATCTGCTCCTAGAGTCTCTCTCTGGGGCAGGCCTCAAAAGAAAGTCGCTTACCTGATAGGTCTCGAACAGTCAGATAACCTTCAACCTCTGTCCCATCAACGAAATATTGCACCTCTCTGCTTGTTCTACAAGTATTTTAATTGTGAAATCTCTGACGGACTACAAGCACTTGTACCGCCTCGACAAGCTCGACAAGCTCGACAAGCAGTTATATCCAACCCCTACACAGTAGAGATCCTTAGGTGTAATAAAGCCTTTTACTCCAATAGTTTCCTCCCCAGTACTGCTAGATTTTTGAACTCCCTTTCAAGATTCTGCTCATCATTTATATTGACATGCAGAAGTCGAAGATAAATGTGGACAGGCATCTTGCTGTTTATCTCCCTCCATAATATCCCTGCAAGTTATGCCCCCGATGGTAGCCCTGTGCTTCAAAATACTGCTGTGCCTTGTTTGGAATGAACATTGAATTATAAAAAAATTATATCCCTTTTCTATGAAAGACGAAAGGACGCACATTCGTATTTCTAATATTTAATTTAAAAATCATAATTTATTTCGGTTCATGATGCCATTCATATAATTAAGAGTTATACTTTTTGCTGGCGTGTCACAATTTGATTTTTCTCTCAAGATATCTTTACATTTGGTTTTCTCTTAAGCACTCTAGCATGACAATGGCCAACATTCCTCTCCGCAGGAGGGACCTTTGTGGCCGTCGGGCCAAGATCAAAGTGTAGTATCTCTTCCGGCAGATACTGTAAGCAAATACCCTATGTGGGGGCGACTCCACAGCTAAGACCTTGGTCAATGTAGGGGCAACCCTTCATACCAATTGTCACTATCCAGCTCCTCTACTCTCCGGGGAGTTGGCCCCATTTCTCCTTCACTCCTCACATTAAAATTCGGCCTTGTCCCTAATTTGCTTGGTGGTGGAGCAAATAAATACCTAGTATCTGTTCCGACAGACTCTGCAAGCAAAGACCGTTGCTCTTGTGTCAACTTTCTGGTTCATGTAGGGCCAACCCTATATACCAGTGTGTAAATCACTATCCAGCTCCCATTTCCCAGATCTCGGGAGCTGGCCCCCTTTTTCCTCCCAATCCCCTTCTCTCCCCACATTAAAAAAAACGGGATTGTGCCTAATTTGCTCAGTCGCGAAGCAAATAAATACAACCCTAGCATGACAACAAACGAATAAGCCATATCTATCCAATATGTTTGTTTAACATAAATCTCAATCTATCGCATAAAATAGTCGTTCATAGTCATTCCTACATACTTTGTCTATAAACTTATTTTGGTTCTACACTATATTTAGTGCAATCAACTCTTGGAAGCACCATACATTGGAAGGTGACGGAGAGTTATTGGTTAAAGACTCGTTTTGACAACCTGATTGTATTATGTTGGAACTCAGATAATTCTATTGAACAACTTTCATTTGAAGGTTTATTTCCTGAATGTATGAGTTTAACGAGAACATTATTGATGAAACCAATAGTTTCATAAAACTCCCGCCTGTATCGTGTTTAAACTCGTGGAAAGGCTAAAAATATAATACAATTGTTTCCAATTATTCGAAATTATCATGTAATTTAGTATAATAGACTGACGTAGACATTAACTCATAAAATAAAACAGACTATTTATATTATAATACAAGAATAAAAAAGCATTGGAAATGCAAAAGGATATAGGGATGGTATGCCAAAAAGTATACAAACAAGATAGCTATGAATGGCTAGGCACATGGAAATAGAATTGCATCCAAAGTATAGCCCTATAGCTTTTCTCCAATCTTCATTCCGTGCCATCATTACGGTTGTAAAAAGCTATAGGGCTATAATTTGGATGCAATTCTATTTCCATGTGCCTAGCCATTCATAGCTATCTTGTTTGTATACTTTTTGGCATACCATCCCTGTATTCTTTTGCATTTCCAATGCTTTTTTATTCTTGTTAATTAGTAGTTTTACTTACAGTATTATTTTTAAACTTACATTCATGATATTATTGTCTTTTTTAGGAGGCGACTCATTGCCGCCTCCATTAGTAGCAGGTCGCTTCCTGCTGGGTTTTAGGTCTTTTGGTTTTGGGCCTTAGGAGTTGCCTCTTGGTCCTCCATCGGTTCTATATTACATAGAGAGTGCTACCGCCTCTCTGATAAAACAGTTAGAGTATTATAAAGTTCTAACATGTTCATACCTTCACTATTAAATTTTTCTTGGTTCATTCTTTCGCGTTTTGGCAAAGATTTGGCAGTTTTTGATATTTATATTTATAATAGTTTGTGCATGAGGCAGCTTTTTTCCCCTTGGGATCCCTGTTATACCGTGCTTTTGAGTCAGCACGTGAGGCAGCCTTCTTTTTTTCTGGTTCTTTGTTATAAAGAGCACGTGAGGCAGTTTTTCTCCTCGGGATCCCTGTTATACCGTGCTTTTGAGTCAGCACGTGAGGCAGCCTTCTTTGCCTCAGGATTTGCATGATACTTAATTTTTATTATTTCAGCATTTTTCTGATAGTATTCTTTTTGCTCAGATAATACCTGGACTTTGTTTTTTCATAGTCTATATTTCTCTGAGCTTTTTTACTACGTGCTGACTTTGACATTTTTTATTAAATGTAAACATATAACACTTATGTGTATCTTACTATAATATCACTTATCTTATAGCAAGACAACTCTCGTAGAATTTAGATACTGCCCCGTCACGAATAGTTAAAGTGTGGAACGGTATATACACCAATAGTGTAGTTGTTATCTTTATATGAAGTCCTAATCAGTGACAGTGTGAGGTTACTTGGTTAATTTATTGTAGTTTATTTTAGAAAACTTACTTGTTTTTATTAGTAGATTGTGTATAGTAGCCACAATATCTAGTTATTTTTGTGGCTAGGGCTTGGATTTTGATTCTTTTTGGTCAGCTTCCAGTGAGTTCTTAGAAGATGGCTTTCTTGCAGTTTCTTTTGCGGTTAATTCAAATTATTTCCTTTGGCGTTTGGTGAGTTCTTAGAAGAACTGGTCTGATCTACTTTTCTTAGCGGGCGAAGAGATTCAGCTGCATTTAACAATGGTTACTATAGTGTATTTTTGCGCATGCGTGAGAATTTCAAGTTTCCTCCTTATTTTTCAATAGTTTGACAGTAGTCATATGTCTTTCTGCCAAGAGCGACAGACGTCAGTGTTAGCCGTGATCGTCTAGGGGTTAGGACCCCACGTTGTGGCCGTGCTAACCTAGGTTCGAATCCTGGTCACAGCATTGATATTTTGTACATATTTTACAGTCCAAAATCTGAAAAATTATTTGTTTTTATAACATTGTTTTTTGACGTCGTACTTGCTGATAGGTTACTCTTATAACAATTTTGATCAACTGAGATAAAGATTTCGTGGTTTCATTAACGCTGGTGGGTTACTGTTTACAGAAAAAACCTTAACGTTCACCTCAAATATTCAGCGTCCAAGAAATATAGGCCACTGGCAAACTGGAACATCTGTGAGCATCCGGTGTATTATTTGGAGCTGTCCCTTTTGAGAGAAGTTCCGTGTTCGAAGTGGTCTGTCTACATTGGGTATATAGTGTTTAAAACTTGTTATTACACGTAATCTTATTTAGTTATGGAGTTAGCTAAAAAGCGATGGGTCATGGCACTTCTCAGTGTAAAGTGCAGTCGATTGATGCTTGAACTGTTGTCAGAGACCGTTCGTACACCGAGATACATCGTCTCAAAAGAAAGAAGAAAGAAGAAGAAAGAAGAAGAAAGAAGAAAGAAAAACAATTGGCCATTTATTTACCCTTTGTTTTTTGCTCTCTTTTGACATTTTAACCGACGTTCTGACACTCGCTGGATTCGTTCGACGCTTCTCTGTAAGAATATGTGCTTTTTGAAACTTATAAGTTGATTCTAGTTGAGGTTTGGATAGTTTTGTTTTGTAGGCGTATATAGGCGTGTACAGGCCATCCCTATATAGTGAGTTTTTTTTTTTTTTTTTTTTTTATTCAATTTTCACCCCAAACAAGGCACAGTGCCACTTTGAAGCAGGGGGCTACTATTAGGGAATTAATTAGCGGGGTCATTATGAAGGGAGAAGAGTAGAAAGATGTTTGTTAACATTACACTTGGACTTCTGCATATCATTGCAGTTGGGAAAGCAGAATCCCGGAAGGGAGTTCCAAAGACCCGCAGTTCTGGGGAAGAAACTATTGGAGTAAAAGGCTTTCTTGCACCTAGGGATCTCCACTGTAAAGGGATGAGACTTAGTAGCTTGTCGGGTTTGTCGGGGGTAGTTACGTCGGGGAGGTACAAGTGTTTGCAGTTCGTCAGAGCATTCACCATTAAAGTATTTGTAGAACAGGCAGAGGGATGCAACATCTCGTCGATGGGACAGAGGTTGAAGCCCAGATGACAGTTCAGGACCTATCAGGTTTGCGACTCTTTTTTGAACCCTGTCCAGGAGCGAGAGACAAGCAGCAGATGCACCAGCCCAGATGTGACAACAGTACTCCATACATGGGCGAATGGTTGCCTTATAGAGGTATAGGATACTGGCAGGCGTAAGTAGTTTTCTAGCACGGTAGAGGGAGCCAACCTTCCTTGCAGCAGCCTTGGCAATGCTCTCAATGTATCTATTCCAGTTCATATTCCCTGTAAACGTTAGGCCGAGGAGTTTAAAAGAAGTACTTTCAGGCAATGTGTTCTTGGCCATTGCTATTGGTGGTAGAGAAGGTTTCTTGTAGTTATTGAAGGAAACAAGCTTAGTCTTAGCAGCATTGAATGAGACCAACCATTTTTGTCCCCATTCCACTACGGATTGGAGGTCATCCTCTAGTGTTTCTGCCATTTTCTTGGATATGTGTTCATTTGTTTTCCCCTCATATCTGTTATAGAGAGTGGTGTCATCGGCAAATATACCCATCTCCGAAACAATATTATCAGGGAGGTCGTTTATGAATATCAGGAACAATAGAGGTCCAAGGATAGACCCCTGAGGCACTCCCGCATTTATGTCATATTGTTTGGATGTACGTCCATCGAGGACAACTTTGATTTTTCTATTACTTAAATCTCTGATTAATAGCATGTGGAGTCCTGAATGTATAAATAGATGACTGGAAATCTGTTTTATATGATATATTCGAACTACAGTTCTCATCTTGAGTTGTATTTGCACAACGTATTTGTTTATATAACCTCCTCCCGTCCCTAGCACATCTTACTTAATCGGGAATTTTGAGGAATTGTAAAGAGAAAGTTGTATTCTATCGACGGAGGTAGCATATATTAGATGGGTGCCAAAACAATGTTGTTTTATTAGATATATGGATGTCAGAAAATGACGTTATTTTTGCAGTAACATTATATTACACATTACTCCTTCATTACATTTTTCATCATCTGCCTTTAGTAATGTGTACCCTGCAATTAGACCATACGTCTTAATCCACTATCCGAAAACATCCTGTAAATTAAAAAAAAAAAAAAAAAAAACGTCGCGAACTTTAGCTAATAACATTCGATTGAATAAATCATGATGCCTAAATAGACGAATATAATTTACTGAATACATGAAGACATTCCATTAAAATTGCATAACAAGTTGATTCATCTTAATTAAAATGTAACACCTTGGCGTGTTGCAAACCTTTGTCTCCTAATGTCATACGGATATTTTAGATAAGGCGCATGTTCATTTACACCTAAACACAGTTCTTCCGCACGTTGTCCGTCCCCATATGGGGCAAACGATATATTTTATTTTACAAAAGAATCACCACTTATCAAGGCCCGAAGATCATTCAAGGATAAGGGTAAATGAACGTAAGTTGAGAGTGTAGTAAACGCTAATCGTGTAGATTGAGTAGAATTAAGGTTATCTAAGTAAATCGCTTAATAAAACGTGTATATCTATGATTTGAACGCCGTCATATTGTAATTATTTGGCAAGCATATCAGTTGCAAAATGTTGCACAGATGGACAATTCTAAGAAAAATGCTTAGCGCATGGAATCTAGGCTCAGATTTAGGTAGATAGAAAGTGGTGGAAATTGTTGATACTGGTTGTAGCTAGTCGAGTATTTTTTTAAATTTTGCAATGTAAGACGATAGAACAACACAATAATTACCCTTATTATTTTATACACAATCACTTTTGAATAGTAATGCCAGTAACTTAGTTTAAGAAAATTAAACATAACACGCATGCGTCCGTGTCCATTTCAATTAGTAAGAGGGTGGGGTTAGTTAGGTGGGAGAGTACAATAAACAGAATAGTGAAAAAATGTTTTAATAAATCAAAAATGTTTCTGAATGTTTAGGATGATGTTTTATGATGCAGATTGTTTTGATCAATCGGATTACTTGAAAGATATTCTCATTTTCACAAAATATTAATTATTCATTAGCTTTTAAAACATTGTTGGCTGCATTTCAGGATAAAAGAACACAGAATTGAGAATGCGGATATTGCAACTTTTGTTTTATAAGCTCATCCGCCTGTTGCCACTGTTAGGTACATTTCGACATGATATATTCTTGTCAATGAGTAGTCTTTTATTTTTTCTATTCCGCATTGTCTAATTCGACGAGCGACAACCTTAGTCTGTGGGTGTTAATGACGGTTTGATATTAAAAAAAAAAGTAAAAGAGTTCTCAGCAGAGTATTGCTTTCATCGGGACAATTAAACTAAAGGAAATTGTAACCTGCATTTGGAGCATTGTATATTAACTGAAAATAATTATTACGAATATATATGAATACGTTTAGAAGGATAAACAACACATTTCATATATGAACAAATTTGTTTCCTTAAAAAAATTAGATGGAAGATTTATTGATCCCATTGCCAATGAATGAGTCTGTTTTTTTTTTGTTTTTTTTTCCTTTTTCTGGTCCACTTGGTTAAATTCTGCCAGCGACCGTGATTGTCTGTGGATCTTGATAACAGTGGGTATTATAAAAAAAAGAATTAAAACCGCCATCAGAAGGGTATCGCGTTCGGCGCGCAAATTGAGTTAATGAAACTTGTAACTTGCATTTGAAGGGTTGTTTACTTATTGAAAATATGAATTATTTATAGAAATGAATAAGTCCAAACGGCTAAAAACGCATTTTTGATATACAAATTAGTTTGCTTGAATCAATTCAGATGTATTACGATGCTATGCATCCTTGTCAATGAAGAGGATATTTTGTTGTCTTTTTCGGGTTCGTCTAGTTGAATTTTCAAGCCACAGTCTTAGTCCGAGAGTGTTGATGACGATTTGAGAAAATTAATGGCAATAATGCAAATAATCTCAATTATAAATGTTTATCTAATCAGAAACATAATAGCAGACAAGACGGTACAAATAATCCAAAAAATTCCATATTGTAAATACTATTTCTAATAACTTCAAAAACAAAAATAAGAAGAATCAAAATAATTCAAATTATAAATATTTCTCTAATAAAATCTAAAACTTAATAGCAGACAAGATTGAAACAGTTGTACAACTATATATACATATATATATATACATATATATATATATATATATATATATATATATATATATATATATATATATACTCAAAATTACAAAGTGTTCTCTAACAGTTGGAGAAACTGAATAGCAGACAATACGATATCAGTGGTGGATGTAATCAAAATAATCCAAATTATGATTTTTTTTCTAAATAACTTGGGGACAGAATGATCCCATAATCAAATCTAAAAATCATTATCTAAAAGTTAATAAAAATTACGGGAAAAAATTTATAAAAAATTAAATCACAAATCTTCTATGTAAAAGAATCCATAAATATAATAGCAGACAAGACGCGAATAGCGGAAAAATAATCCGAATCATCTAAATTATGATTTTTGATCATAAAAATCCAAAAAACTTAATAGCAGATTAGACGAAAACAGTGCTACAAATAATCAAAATAATCTACATTATAAATATTTATCTAAAAAATGCACAAAAGACGAGGCAAAAACAGTTTTACAATTAATCAAAATAATAAATATTTATCTAAAAATTAAGAACACAGGACGAAAAGACTTCGACGAATAAGCAAAACATTTAATTGTAAACTTTCATCTAAAAAAATGAGATAAATATTAGAAGTGAAGCCGAGATACTAGAACAGATAATCTAAAAAATTTAAAAAATATAATATTTTCTCAAATAATATAAAAATATAATATGAATAATGCTAATATCCAAATTGTTATCAAGAAATCTGACAGGAAATGTGGAACGAACAATCTAAATAATCTAAATTATCAATTTAATTCTATAAATTTTAGAAATATAATAACAAGCAAGAAATTAATAGTTCCAAATAATATAAATTATACAAATCATAAATATTTATATAAGAATTGTCCTTAATATATCAGACAGGACGTAAAACAGAGGCGCAAATAATCCAAATAATCCAATAATATTTCATTTTATAACAATTACAGAAATATATTTTCCAACAAGACGAGAATAGATGTAATAATAAAAAAAAATTATGAAAATGTTCATCTAAAAATTACCGAAACATAACAGAGCACAAGACCGGAAAAGTGGAATAAATAATCAAATTATACTGAAATTATAATGTTTTAAAATATCTTCCTTACAGGCAAGGCGGAAGCAGTAGAACTCAAAATTCAAATTATTTATTTTATAAATATAATAGAAGACAAGAAGGGAACAGTCGAAAAAATAACCCAAATAATAAAAAAAATATATAAATCTTTATTTTTATTAGAAACACTAGCAAACAAAACGTTAACAGTACGAATAATCAAAATACTTGAAATTATAAAGCTTTTCTTCAATTTTCCATAAATATATTACCAGATAATACGGGAAAGTGGTAGGAAAAATATAAATAATTTAATTATAAAACTTTATCTAACAAATCAGAAAGACAATAACAGCCAATACGACAAACACGATACAAATAAGCCAAATAATATAAATTCTAAATATTTGTCTACAAAAATCAGAAGCGTAATGGCTGACAAGACGAGAACAGAAGTGAAAATAAGTTACCCAAATTTTAAATATCTATATACAAATTTTAGAACATTATAGCACACAAGGCTAGCACAGTGGTACGAATAATCTAAATAATTCAAATTATTATTTATCTAAAATTTTTAATTTGAATTATTCAAACAGATAATAGTAGACAATAGGAGAAGATTGCTACGATTAATCAAAATAATAAAAGTTATACATATTTTTTATAAAAATTAAGAAACCTAATAACAACCAAGATAGAAACAGTAGTATGTTTTATCTAATAATTTGAATAATAAATATTTATCTCGAAAACGACTGACACATAATAGCAGACAAAACGAGAACAGTTGTACCTATAATCTAAAGTCCAAATTATTAATCTTTCTCTAGATATTTTAGAAACATAATAGCAAACAAGAAAGGAAAAGTGGAATGAATGATTTCAAATATCGGAATTATAAATATTTTTGCAAAAATTTCAGAAAAAAATAATAGACGAGAACAGTAGAACGAATAATCCCAAAAAATACAAATTATTAATTTTTTATGTAAAAATGTCAGAAACAGCAGACACAACGAGAGCAATTGTCAGAATCATCCAAATAATACAATTTATAAATCGTTATCACAAATAATAAGAAACGGGATTCTTTTTTATATCAGTAATGTAAAAGAAACTAACGGCAAAAGTATCCCAGGAAGATCCGCAAAATATTTACATTGCTAAAATATGATCTACGATTGTCTGACTTCTAATACCGATGGCCTATTTTTGTATCTCCGCGTAATTCCAGACGAATAATTATGTTTTGTTTTCTATAATTCTTTTTGACGGACAAGTGCGTACGTGTGATGACGTATGTTAGATTTCATTTCTTTTTAGCATGTGTGTCACGTGTGTGTACGCGCAGTAAATTTACGAGTGAACATATCTGCGTCTGTTCTACTGCGTATTTGGGTCGAACCAGCTTTCGCTTGTCGACGGTAAGCCCGCGGCTATCGAAGATGCCCCATTCTGCTCTGAAGGACTTGCAATTTATGCGAAGCGAAATTGCTTTTGCAGATGGGAGATGTTTGCTCTGTTGTTTATGTGAGACCCTCAAGAGGAACGGTTATCATTTCTAAAGAAAACATTACCAAATATAAAAAACTGATAAAAAACAACCGTAAAACAAAATGCTGTTTTGAAAGAATAAACAAGATGTGGTGTGAGTGAAAAAGAAAGAAAAGCCTGGCGATTGTAATTTTAATCGTTGCATATTGTTTGAATTTGATTACAATATTTGAAGAGGTACAAAGGTCTTCATTTAAAGGAGTAATTAAAGATATTTCATTATTTAACTATTGACGTTAATTGTGGAGCATTTTCCTTTCGGACTAATTCTTATGCACATATGTTTTTTGTATCATTAGATTGTTTTTTTGTATTTTTATGAGAATACATTTTGGTGCATCGATCTGTTCGTCATACCTAAGTTTGAAATTGTTGTCCAATCGTTGAATTAATTATACATTATGGACGTAACGTAGTTCAAATACGACCAGAAACCCATGTATTAAGCTCTGTCCGTAAATTTCTATTTTAATTGCAATCTTTGTTGTTCTGCTAATATTGTAACTGAGGCTTTGTTGAGTTTTACTTTAATAGCGTTTCTATTAGTATGGGACATGAGAATTAGGAATATCATATTCATCTGGAAAGTTTGTAATTGAGTAAAAATAACAGAAATATCCGTTCCTATGTTACTCATTATGGACTCCTTATATTTTTTCTTTTTTTCTTTGTTCTCCTTCGTATCAGTCTTCCCGTATTTATTTTTCATTTACTTTTTCGTATCCTTAAGCTTTTTTCTGTATTTTAAGGCTCGTCTCTTTTATACTTCCTTTTTTAGCTGCACTACTTATAATCCTACCCATTTTACCGCCCTGCCCTCTCCTTCTATCCGTTTACCCCGATTCTCATTAGTTTCATTCCTCCCTCCTTATATATATATATATATATATATATATATATATATATATATATTAATTATCATTAACGCCATCATCAATTACTGATAATATTTCAGTTACTAAACTTATTACTTTTTACTCCCGCATTACCTTCTATTATTCATTAATGCTATCACGATTATAATTAAGGATTAGATCTACGTATGAGGTTTCATTAATTAAATACATATTGAAGTTATTATTATTATTATTAGTAGTAGTAGTATTATTATTATTATTATTATTATTATTATTAGTAGTAGTAGTAGTAGTAGTAGTAGTAGTAGTAGTAGTCACCTTATTAGGTTTCGCAGAGAAGTAAGTTAAGAAAGCTGTGGAGTAGAATGTGTGGAGACGGGAGAATATCAGACCAAGCTAGAAGACTATACAAATGTTTTTACATCACCACCAATATGATTATTCGTGTTTTTTCTTTTTTTTCTTTTTTGTCGTTTCTTTTTCTTCTTTTTCATCTTTTTCCCTATTTGTTAATCTCTTTCCAAATGTATGTAGGAATTGTATTTGAGTAGCGGGATGTATTAGAATATAACGTAAGTTGTATGTTTTCTTACAGCAATAAATTTATTAATTCAAACACATTTTATAACGGAATGGCATAGATAAACTCAATATGATTTTTGACATAGATATACCAAAAAGATGTCACCTTGACATTATTCTGATAATAAAGCTTATCCGCAGTATAATGTTTGATGTTTTAAAGCGTTAACTATAGGGGCGAGACTCCACTATATTTTCAATCAAATAACAACTACAAATAAAAAACTGGAATCAATATAATTAGCATTAACATTTCTATCTAATAAAATCAAAATTTCGCAAATTGACAACATATAGTCCGTTTTCAATGCAAACTATTAAGACTTTGCTTGAAATAAACTTCAACATTAACAACTGTTTAAAAAATTAAAAAAGACCGCCGTTACATAATATACTTAGTTAGTTAGACTACTAGGTCGTTTTATATGAATGCGGGGAGCAGGAAGGAGTGAAAGGAACCGTGTATCAGATCTATTCATGCCATACTATAAATAAACTTGCTAGATAAAATCAGTGCATTCTTGGATGAGAAAGCCTATAATACATTTAATACAACAATCAAACAAAAATATGAATTAAAAAGTGAAATAAATATAATTAACATTAGCATTTGGATCTAATAGAAAACATGGTACAATAGGAGAAGGGGGGCTGGCTACTTTTAATGCATCTAAAATCAAGCTTCTATCCTTATGTCATCAATGCTTTGATCCCCATCTGGCATCAATTGAAATGAATGGCTGTCGTCTTGGGAAGCTTCCATGTTTTGACAAGCTTCTAGGCTTGACTTTTTCTCCTGATCTGAAAAGGAACACCTACATCAAATCTGTTTCAAGTCTAATTTGTACTCTGTCAAGGAAGTATAGGCTATTTTAGCAGCTCCTGTCCAGATATGGCAGCAGTATTCCATCCTTGGACGTACTTGGCTTTTATATAGACAGGAAATTACATCAGTAATGACATATCTACTGGAGCGGTAGAAGGATCCCACCATTTTCCAGCGACCTTGGCAACAGATTTTATGTCCGTGTCCCATTTCAAATCAGGAGTAAAGACCAATCCTTGAAGCTGGTCAAAACATGGAGCCTCCCCAAGACGAGAGCAACCCATTTAAATTGATGACAGATGAGGATCAGCGCGTTGATTATGTAAAGATATGTTGGTTTTAGATGTATTAAAAGTAACAAGCTACCTCTTTCCCTTTTGTATCAAGCGATCAAGATCAGAGGAGATAGAATCAGAGATAACTTGATCGTCATTTACGGCCTTAGATGTGTTGTCATAGATGGTCGTGTCATCAGCATAGAAGTCAATGAATGATTTAAGTATGTGTTTTGGAAGGTCATTGGAGTAGATCAGGAAGAGAATTGGGCCCAGGTTGTACCGTTGATGGACACCAGCATTAATACTGTGGGCTTCTTATTACTGTCCATCAACCACTACTCCTACGTGTCTATCAGAGTGAAATTATTTAATAATTGAGAAAACATTTCCAGTTATACCGTAGCGGATACAAGTAGAGTAAAGTGGATCTGAAGGAAAAACCGATTGAAATTAATGTTTTATAGAACGAATGTTTGTATTTATTTTACTGTTGAGAATGATTTTTATGAGTGTAATTTAGTCACTGGTCTTTAGTGGTAAAAATTGCGCGGAATTTGATTCTTTACAGAGCAGGCTAACAAGGACTTGTAAAACTTGTTTTTGATGACGACCATGCTGTATTCAGCTACAAACATGTCAGTGTGTCAGAATTCCAGAGGCTGGCAGTTAAACATTAAACTTCTAATCTACTCTACTATTTCTATTTAAGCGATGATATATATTTAATTTAAAACATTGTATATAGAAATACACCAAACAACTCATTTACTTGCTGAAGTATTAGATAATACTGACACAAATAACCTCACAGATATCACATTCGCCTAGCTTAAACTTAAAATGTACTTATTAAACATCATATTCCGATTACAACATGATCGCATTGATTTATGAATTCACGTTAGATCCCGACTTCCAAAATATTAAGACTGGTCATTAAAAAATGGGGGGGGGGCTATTTGGGAATAGCAAGTAATATATCTCGGGAAGGCGCATCTATGTAAGTGCTGCAAAAACCTAGCATAATAATCTGAATAGGATATACATGTTACTGGAGACCGCTTTTGAATTTATTACACCCACAGACTCCTCCTCCTCCTCCTCCTCCTCCTCCTCCCATAAAAGCCGGTTCAACACGTCTAGGTTTATTGTCGCTTCGGATCTGCTTCGGTAACTTCTACAAAAGGCAAACTTAAAAATGTAACCATAGAAAAGCATCAAAAATATAAATCGTACAAAACGTAATAGAACATGATTTTAAAACGCGAGAAATATAGCTTGTTTTCCATCTTCATGTCCTGCATTTTAAAAATACGTAATTACCAAGATTTGTAGTAATGATAAACTGAAAGACATAGGAAAACACATGGACATGCTTACGATATTAGGACATCAAAACGAAATCTTTGCTTGAAGCCGTACAGAAAATCTGATATAGTTGTCAAGTGAACCAAAGAATGTTAATAAGTCTATTCATGATGTAAGTAAATGTGAATTCACAATAATTAGAAAGTAAATAATAAATGTTTTCGGTGTGAAAATAAAAATATACTAATAAGTGTATGATTAAAACGTTAGATCTCCATAATCACTATTATAGTTGCAAAAGAAATATTCACAGTTCAAAATTAATTTACATACAGTAATGATGCAAAC